>NW_022705247.1:608864-630761 GCF_011630105.1 Anneissia japonica
ATAGACAAGCTAAATTGATAGATAAAGACAAGAAGAATACAATAAATGTTTCCGTGATTACGTTAATTGTAACAAAATACTGCACTGCCCTGCTATTCATCGCTAACTTAACAGCCTAGGCCCAGTTGAGTCATAGCGAACGTCGTGGGCCGGCATGACACGGTTGCTCTGTACTCATGCAAAGGTTAAAGTTGAAATCGTGACCATTCAAGTGTTTAAGTATGAGAGAATGGTCTGGGGCAGAAAGATTATTACAAATTTATGAAACCTGATTTATGTTTTATTTCTTTACTTTGTTTTCATTTTGTATTTTAAGTTTTTCACTTTTAATTATAATTGATATATAATGTGTGTAAATGGATAAAAAATAAATAAATGAGTGCACATGAATCAGTGCCATACACATTCGTCTTGGTAATCGTCAAACATGTGAAATTACGGCAAACAATGCGGCTGGGTACATTCGGATAGACGCTTTGTCGCCGGGATTTGTTCATTATTATTTTTTTAATATAAAACAAAACATGTCAACTATTGAATTTATTTAGGCCTACAGTAAGTCTCATCTTTATCTGTTTTGTTGCATTCCTCAAATTATGGCCTAGGCCTACCTGGGCCTAGCCTAAAAAAATCGCGTCAGCTAGCCTTGGTCCTAGGCCTGCTCGACTTAGGCCTTTTGTGATTGGTCCAAAATTATGGAATGAACTCCCCTATGATATTTGCCAGGCCCCCAGTGTGCAATCTTTTAAAAAACTTTTAAAAACACATCTTTTTCCTAGAGAGTAGTTTTTTAATGGTTTTTACCTATACTTGACTGATTCATAATTTTATTACACACTTGTGTTTTATTGTTGCTATGTTTTTATCGTTGACTAGCTTTTTGTAGGAAATTTTATTGAATTCCAGGTTTGTAATTTGTACTTGCCATTTCTATTAATTGATTTTTATTGTACTTAGGTCTACTTATATATTTGTAAAAATGGGTTTTAATGTACTACACTTTGATCTTTGGAATTTTTATTGAATTTGTACTTGCCATTTTTTATTGATAGATTTAAAATATTGTACTTATTTTTATCTTTGTAATAATGGGTTTTGATGTACAGTGCTTTGATCTTTTTCGTAAAGGTGCTATATAAATGCTTTTTAATAATAATGAAATAATAAGTTCAAAATTTGGTATTTTTAAATTCTGCATTACACAAGAACTGTATGATGAGATTTGATGAAGTATTAATGAAGCTATGAAGATTTAATTCACTGGATATCAAACAAGTAGTTTAATATTAAGGTGTATATATGAAATTTATTTTTAATATACTTTTCAGCTGGATTTAGTATATTTTGCAGAACTGTTCTTCAATATTGTCTTTTTCATAGACTGCAAGTACCTGAAATTCGTTGAGATCACGATTCTTGAGGATTTGGCTGCTATCATGAAATTTGACAGACGTACAAATGTTGGGTTTTGCTATCTAATATTTTAGTTCATTTTCAATAATTTAAAAAACAGCTTACTTTATCCAGCTGCTCTCTGGTGTGTGAGGACGAAAGACAGATCCGGCATCTTGCTTCAATAATGGGCGTGGCCGGGAACCCGACAACTACAACTGCTATGCCACGTGCTCTACACTCACGTGCTAGTGCCCTAGTTAGGTTAGATATGAAAAGTTGTGACAAATCAAAAATTGTTCAGTATTTATAACATATTTCATAAACCGAAAGGTCCACTGATTATTCTCAGATAAGATAGTATAATACATACTCCAAGTATCGAAATGCACGCCATCGTGTCGGGATTCAATATTTCGACATAATTATGTCATCGTCAGGCCTGATGACGACATAATTAATGTTGAAATATTGAATCCCGACACGATGGCGTGCATTTCGATACTTGGAGTATGTATTAAACTATCATATTTTATAAATACATGTATGAAAAGTAATGATGATGATGATCAATTACTACCTGACGGTGGTGATGACAATGATCAATGAAGATGATGATAATATAAGAATATTATGAAGACAATGACAATGATGAAAATGGTGATAATGACAATAGTGTTGTTGATGATGCTGCTTTTAATAACAATAATCCCAACAATATAATCAATATGATATTTATGAAAATATATGAAAAATATTGCACATAACGTAGCAAATAATATCATACAACAGTATAAACAAAGAAACCAAATACAGTTACAAAACAAAATAACTAGTATTACTGCTGCACTTACGCAAGCTTGCCTGGCATGTACACCATGAATGGGATGACAGGTGAGTCCTTGTTTCCATAAACAATAAAACCCAATTCGTTCAGCCTCCTTCGAAAATACAGTGTATTTTCAGCAAGTTTCTTAATTCTTATCATCCCTGAAAGGCAAAACAACAAGCTATCTCAGGTACCAGCTGGTTTTGACAACTCACGACTCTTGACATTGAAAATTTATTCTAATGAAAATTGGATCCAAAATTGTGCAATATAAGGCCATTCTGCTTTGTTTTGGGATTTGAAGTGAAAATATTGAATGTTTATGCAATAATATACATTAATCTAATTTTGTTTTTATACTGAACTATATTTCATAAAGATGGCCTTCAAAATAATCAGAATCAGAATAATTGGAAACTGCATTATCTTGTCAATCTCATTAAAAGTTTAATTTACAATTTTCTTCAGATTCCTGTAACCTGCATTGAGTATATTTTTTTCAACTATACTTTATACTCATATGCTGACTCAAAGAAGACATGAAATATAATTATATCATAAAATAATTGTATCTATTTTGCCAATCTTGTTTAAAGTGTAATTGTAGTGTATTCCTAATTTAGGTAACTGCCACTCAGATGATGAACACCCCATTTTATATCATCATGAACTCATCTTAGACATGCCCATTTTTACTACCATTCATATTTAATTATACAAGCTACACACCTGACTTGCCCATGATACAAGACATACTAGAAATCACCTGCTGAACTACAGGTGGCGGCATTGATGTTGCATAGGTGGTACTGTGAGAACATGTCCTCAAATGGTCTATCAATTTCTACAAAGAATAGATAAATATAATAAAAATAATAATATTGTTCATTATATTTTTGTAACAGAATATTATATAACCAATTGACAACATAACAGAAGAAATTAAATTTTTTTTAAAAATAGGACACACGAACGACATGAGAACACAAGCAAATGAAGAAACTATGGACAAAACATGAAAGACCAAAGCAAACAAAAAAAAAAACAAATGCTAAACTGAAGGTGAAAAAAAAAGAACATTCAGTCTGATGAGAGTTATACAAGTTGGAGCAAAAGGATGGAGAAAACTTTCCAATTTATTATGATACGATACATTCTTTATTGTCACAATAAACTTTCATTCATTTGAGATATGTTGTTGATTTTATTTGAATAGTAGGCCTATCTTGAAATAAAGCAAAAACATGTTCATATCAAGGCTGCCATTGGATTTTAGTGATAAAATTGGTAATTCAAACAGATTTGGTAGACCACTTGCCAAGTTCACTCCCTTGTTTTCTGCAAATCAGCAAACTATATAAATACGGTGCACACATGATGTCAAGATGTCATAAGAATTTATGGAACATTCATCTTACCTTAGTACCAGCAATGTACCCGCCTGAGGCGCCAAAACTCTTAGTGAAAGTTCCCATCATTATATCTACATCTTTTGGATCTAGGCCAAAATAGTCTACCACTCCACGTCCATGAGGTCCAATTGCCCCTATGCTGTGGGCTTCATCCAGGTACACGTAAGCTTTGTATTTCTTCTTCAAGGCCAGCAACTCAGGTAGCCTAACAATGGAGCCTTCCATACTGATTGATAAAATACAAAAGGATAGAATATAATTGCAAGCTAAATACTACATAACTTCCTATACTATTATTTCCTTTAACAGAATCTATGCTATCATTTTTTAAACTATTATGACACCAAATGACAACAATTCAAATAAGGGCCTTTGTCTTAATTATGAATTTTGAATAAATACACCTGAATAATTTCAAAACTTTATCCAAATGTTTCTCATTATAAACAATACCAATACTTTTTAATCAATGCTTCCCTGCAATTGCTAATAACAATATTGTTTTCTATTAATGTTCACCTTAACTACATCAATGTTTTCTTATTAAAGTTTTTCATTACTCTTTTCTCATTACTAGCAGAGTACATGTTTAAATTTTTATTGGCCTTCACTAACACAATCAATGTTTTACTTGTTATTCTTTTCCTGTAGGCCATACACCATGTTTCTCAGTAATCTCAAAATTATTTTAACAGCTGACTCAATGAATTAATCATAATGTTTAATAAACAAGTCAGGTTAAAAAAAACACCCTCTGATTTCTTCCTGATGCATAATCACCATATTAATTATTACATATTGTTTTTAACATAAATTATTAACTATTATTTATAGAATCAATGCTTCAGACATCTACATAATCAACAAGGCTTGTTTCAAATGCCTGCAAATGTTGATAGCTTAAATGTTAATCTAAAAATACCCCTCATTAATCCCCCACAATAACAATTTATATACCCAAATTAATATACCTTAATTCTGGTGTATACCCCCCAACCCCTCCCCCCCTTGTACGCAAAATTAGGAAAATCTTGGGGTCGGGGGTGAGCTTATACCCAGGAAGTCCCCTTTTGAATCACAATTTTCAGCACTACATACCTAATTTAATGCCAATTTTTTTTTTTTTTTTTGGCATTTGTAAAAGTCATCTAAGCTACTCATTCAAATTATACCCTGGGCTTTTTCCCAAGGAAAGGCTAGTATGTAAAATTGGGCATAAAGTAGGGGGTGGGCCCAAGCAACTATGTTACTAATAAATGTCTTTTTGAGAGTTTTCAATCAATATGTGGGTTAATTTCTGGGTTACCTGTAGATGCCTTCAACGACGATGAGGATTTTTTTCCATGGACGGAAGTGCTTAGGTTGTCCCTTGACGACTGCTTGGCGAAGCTTCTTCTCAAGGTCTTTCATATCTGCAATACAACAATAATTATAATTATTTAATGCAGTAATCAATGAATACACATAATATTGTTTTATAATCTAACTGTAGACTGTAAGGAGAGGGATGAAAGCTGGGAATAAGGCCTGGAAAGAAAATTGTGCATTCCACCATGAAATAAAATGACTTCAGCACCAAATGTTATCTCTATGCTATATAGCCAACAGTGGTTGCCTAGAGTAAATTAAACAGAAGTTTATTTTTTCCCCTCTCCCTCCTTAAAATGCCTCTGACCACTGTTTGTTTGTGCAGTTGTGTGATTTTGGAAGCCCTGCTGGGGCCTTAAAGAAAGCTATGAGAGATACTCTCAAGTCTTTTGATTTTTTTTGATTTTTTTATCACAAATGCATATTATTGCAGCTGTTCCTTAAATCTGGAATTTACTGCCCTAAAAAATCAGGTCTGCAGAAAATGTTACCATGTCGAATCCAGACTAAATAAACACCTGTTTGCTATGCATTTCCCCTAGTAATTTTGTAATGCTCTGTTCTTTTTCTTTCTTATTTTTTTTTCTTTTCTGTTTGATTTAACCAGTATGTCTTGCTGGTTCTGGTACCATGAGCCAGAACCAACCCAGATGAAAACAAAATAATCATTACTATCAATATTATTATTACAGCAAGGAAGCTGACAACTAAACTCTGCTGTTGGCATAATAATCAGAGTTCACTTTTCAAGAGTCGATTGTTTAGATTTTTGCATCAAATTTGACCATGATGAGAGTTTTGTTAAGCGACCTTCTTTCTTTCAGCTGAAATAAGCTGTAGTTGATAGCTAAAGCTATGAAAAGAATTGATTATGAAAAGCTAATTATTACTATAACAATGTTTGACATTGAGTAAAGTAGGGAGAAGAGGGAAGGAAATATAAAATGATGAGGAAGGGTATAACTTTTTCCACCAATTCTAATACAATTATGCAATAACAGACATAGGTTTGAAGACAAGAGGACACTGTAACTGAAAAAATGCATTACATTTTAAGTCATTATAGGAAAATGAGGAGGAAGGTAAAGGGGGATAAGGCAGAGGGATGGGTAAGAGGAGAAAAGAGAAAGACTGATATAGATCATTGTTTAAGAATAAATAAAGTTCAGAGCTTTTTTTCTGCATTAAGCAATGTACTGTGCTACTGTTACTATAATCCATTATTTTGTTTACCGTATATTCCGGTGTATAAGCCGCAAATTTTATACACGATTTCCCCCCCGAAGTTTGGGGTGCGGCCTATACACTGGTCATTAACCTACTCCCAAAAAGTTCAGATCGTGATTTGCGGCGAAAATCAGGCACTGTCTGTCTAGGTTAGGCCCATGCTAGCCCAATTAATTAGCCTAGGGTAGGACCAGTTTGTAGGCCTAGTATTTGTAATTATTCTCACTTCAGTGCTGTACTAGGATTCCTACTACATTTTCTACGACATTCAAGCAATGGTTTGGGTTGTCTAAATAATTATTTTCATAATTACATTCACTCATAAAATTTTCGAAACATGCTGTTTCTGTTTGAAACCGCTTCGCTCAAAACAATAACAAACTACTTTTCGGGAGTTTGGTTCATGATGGCTAGTACCGTTATAGAGAGAAAATTGATACCACTATAATTTTAAAACAAAAACTTGTGGTGAGAGATAGTGCATGCTTCGCACAGTGGGCTGTGAGTAGTAATGACTTAGGCCTAGAATTACCAATATTTTTAGCCTAATACCGACTGTTATTAGTCACCATAATAATAGAATGATTGTTTAAAATAGATAAATATACTCAATAAGTATTTTATTTTATTAGATTTTATTAAACTTAAACTAAACTGATGTTGACAATTTAACGTAGCACGACCGTCTAACAATGGGGATTTCTCTAGAGCGGCCTAGAGCAAGAATACGTTGCGGTAGCCAGAAGTTTACCCGCATTTTCAGTTGTTTGGATTGTTTAATAATCGGCCGAAAAAGATGATATTTCCTTACGTGAACATTTGTAAGTAATGTCAATGATTCAAAGTAATTAGAAACTTAACATTATGGCAACGGTTTGGAGCTTAAAATTAGGTGCAGCTTATACACAGGTGACACAAAAAATTGTGATATTTCGCGTCCTAATGAGGGGGGGGGCGGCTTATACACCGGAATATACAGTACTTATTACAGGTAAATTAATTATGAGTTTCACTGTGTGGTATGCATATTTATGAGGCAATTATAATGCAAACACATGTGTATTATCAATGTGATTAGCCAATATGCACAGTAGATGGAGAATTAATAATGATGAATACTTATCAAAAAACCTCAGGGTTTTAAAAAAAAACAATACAAAACATGTTGTGTTTGTATGACAAGAAGGACTTTGTGTGCATTTTGGAATCATGCTAATTAATACTACAAGGATTGATCAGTCTTTTGGGAAGCATTTGTTCAGCTTCAATCGTAGACTTGGTAATTGAGGATTTTGACTTTTTTGGTTTCTGCTCAAATACAGTTAAGCGGAATCTATTACCATTTTCAAAAAACTTCAAAAACAATAAAACAATATCTTTTTGCAACATTTTATATTATTTCATAATATTAGATAGACAAGCCATTAATTTGGTATTTAATCAATGATTCAATTTACTTTTTTTATCATCAGAATTAATCTTCTTTAATTGTTTAATTTAATTTGACCTATGTTTCCTATGGTGTTTTCTGTATTGTGTCTAGTAACAGATAGTAAGCCTGTAAATCTACAGGGTAAGCCTGTCTATGCTGCACTATGCTGCACTGAGTGCTCCCACCATTGAGTCAATTTAAATAAACTGAAGACAGCTTAACAAAACTGATTCCAATAGTAAGGATGTACATTAGCTATTAAAACCAATCACAGGATATATATATTAGAATGTTTATGTTCCAACAGGACAAAGAAGAATTAATGTTCCGGCTCATAACCATAACTGTAGTTCAATATCATAGAGCAAGAAGTCAAACTACTATAGGCCAATTGAGTTGATGATTCTCTATTACAGGAACTGATTTTGAGTATTCAATCTGTTTGGGGATCATATTTTTTTTCCCGCTTATAACATAACTTACTATTATGCTGGAAAACTCGAACAGTGGCGCCAGACAAGCGAATTCCAAGTACTAATGAGGCATGGTTCATCTGATCACTCAACACCAGACAATGCTATAACAAAAAAAAGAAAAAGTAGTTAATGTGAAGTTCTTTAAACCTTTATGTAGGAAACACAAAGACCATATTTTACTATAAACCAAGTGGTCCACTGATAATAATTTAGATAATATAAGATCATACAGACTCCCAAAAACTCAGAAAAGCCATAGTGCATTAATATTTCGTTCTTTATTTCCTAAGCTAGGCTAGAAAAGAACGAAATACTGAATTATTATGGCTACTCTTAGTCTTTTTGGAGATTTTATATCATATTTTACTATATTTACTTAATAGATTTATTAAGAGCATAATGGCTGTTATGATGTGTTTTTCTGGTCATTAGATACTAATTAAATCTCACGCAATGTACAACCATGGAGGTATTATTGAGAAGGAGATCACTCGGCAACAGTTCCCTTTGACGCACCAAACCCATGTGTTCCCTGCTTTTGCATCGCGCGCGGGCGTATTACCCTATAATTCACATTTTTTCGTTAGCAACAACTTGGCAACGACATGCATTTATACGCTTCTAGCAGAGCAGTTGTGCAATAAAGCGTTTGATTTTAACCCATTAAATATCTTTATAATGAACAGTGTTCCCCTGATTAAATTTTTTCGAACATTTGGTATGTTATTATTTGTATATTTCAGGAACGGATTCCGTAAAATATTTATGTTAAAATTACTTCTGTGTTCATTATAATTTTGTCTAAAGATTGATTAGTTCGACTATAAAGCTAAGTCAGCGTAAAACTGAAAAATACTCAGNGTTTATTATAATCCTCAATCATTTATTAATTAATATCTGTTAAAATTAGAATTAGCGAATTTTGGCCAATTTATGGAAATTGAAGTTGAAATATACTATACTTTTAAAGGTCATGTAAATGTTCCATTAAATTCAAAACTTTTTTTGGTGGAAAATATTAATATGTTTGATATTTTATGAGAGATAAATATATCAGCTTCAAAATGGAAAAGATTGCGCAGCCATAGTGATTGACTGTATGTAGTGCGCATCGAGAAAAGAAGGTGCTCTCCATTTCGCCATGTTTAATTTTTTGGTAAACAATGCCTGCTGAAAATTTGATGGTGGGGAACACATGGGACTTCAAAGGCATCGTGCAAACGTTCTTCACGTGCTGCGGCAGCTTTGATCTTGGTTCATTTGCATAGCACTGCGTGCTCGTAGATTTTTCGAGTGATCTCCTTCTCAATAATACCTCTATGGTACAACCCCCACCATTTCTTAGTGAGTACTGTATTCTTATTCTGACAGCAAAGTAGCTTCAAACGAATTATTACACAGAACAGATCACAACACATTGACTTTTGTTAATCATTAGCAACATAGACACTAGTCTATAGGCTTTTAAATGGTAAGTACACAAATACCTTTTCAGGTAACTAAGGATTTGTATTTTTGGAACTTTGTGCAACAATGCCAGGCTTAAATAGATCTAAAGTAATTCCTCCATGGATCAATCAATCAAGCTGTTTTGATCCCTGATCAGTGAAATACACATTCAATACATTTGTACTGGCCTCCCAAGAGATCAAGAAAATAAATTCTGAGAACCAGCAACATGAGAACACTTATTTAGTTTATATTCATCTTATGTACTATTATTTCATTTGCAAAAAAATGTAATAAACAAACAAAAACAAATTAACAAATAAGACAGCTGCAATATGGACCACTTTTCCAAGGAGTTGTGTATGTTTTCTCAAGAAATATACTTAAAGACAGGGTAAATATGTAAATGGGGCGGATCCAGGATTTTTCAAAATTGGGGGGGGGGAATGGTTGTGTTGTCCAAGAACAGTGTGAAAATATGGAAATCAGGGTCACATGTTTTTTTTCACTATTTATGTGACCTAATTCTAGGGTTTAATGACAACAAATCACTCTCCATATTTACCTGTACCTTATTTATAAAATGGCAACCAAGGTTATTGTGTCAAATTTATTATTTAATGCTAATTAAAAGTGACATTTTAAAACAAAATACACAAATTTTGGGGTTTTTCTTGGTTAAAAAAAAACATTTATGCTAAAAAGTTGACTCTAGATTTAGGGTCAACAGTCTTGGCAACACATAATTTGTTTTTTGCTTATAAAACTGCTGCACTCAACTGGTGGAATGTCATTTACAGTAAACACAAATTCACTAACTCTACTATTAATATGGGTAAATATTTAACCATTATTAACTAAAAATCAAATTAAAAAAAATAACAGCTAGTAGCAAACAGTAATTACAACTTGGAAATAGTTCATGTATCCTCATTAAACTATGCATGAAGTTGAGAAAGTAGAGCGTCTGGTATAGCAAATAAGAAAAAAAAAATGGAATTTGCCACTATTTTAACCTTGTACCTATAAAGATTGAAATGAAAGAACTTTACTATCAGGCTACCATTTCATTGCTCATTCAGTATACAAAAATAAACTTAAAATAAACAAATATAAAGGACTAAACCAAGGCCAAGTTGTATTAACTGTAATTAATAATAATATCTTGTCCAAGACTTTGGATTAGGGGCCAAGCTTTTGTAATGATTAACATGTTTTACAAGCCTAATTTTAGGAGTAGACAATATATACTTATATATATATATAATACTCCAGCTTCGGAGTAAAAAAACATTGATATCATGTACTGTACAACTAAATTTGAAGACAAATTACACAAAAATTAATAGGAATCTTTTTGAATGCCGAGTATTAGCTGGTATCTCTGTGAACAGATCCAATAGATTACTATGTGAGTAATTATTTGTTTTGGATGTAAATCATATAGGTTGTGGAAATAAAATTGGTACAGGGGATATATAGAGTTTATTCAAGCAACATGAACAATGAAAGGCTATTGCAAAAACTTTTAATTTTAAATATTATCATTGATCGATTTACAGCTAACTTGCGAACAACTACACATCAAACATTTTACATTATTATGCTTATGTCAAACAATTGCAGCAAATTAATTTTTTTAAACATTATTTACCAAGGAAATATGAGATATTAATTATTCAATTCAATTCAAATCTATCAAAAATTCTGTTATCAAAAAATTATAAAAGAATATAGTTACAGTATAATTAAAATATAGAATAATTTATTCCATTAATATTAATTAAGTCAATACATGATATCTAGATACTTTATATGTCAAAATTCTATTAAAATTTAGTAATCCAAAAATTATGAAATAGCTATAATAAAAATATAATAAAATAATTTATTGCATTATAGGCCTATAGTCATTAGAAAAATATACATTTATTATAATGCACAATTTATTTAAATAGGCTTATTATAAGGTGCACCATAACATACAGAAATATTACAGAAACTTAAATATGAAGGTTGAAATGAAGAAGATTAATAATATCTACTTGCTAGAAATAATAAAAAATACAATACAATATTGATACAAAATATATATTGACTGTATGTTTGGGGTTACATTCCATACAATGGTTAAGGTATACTCTTGCTGAAACTTCAACAATGTTACTGTTAGGTTATATTTATACTGGTGAACTTAAAATTAAATTCTTAAACTCTGTGTACAGAGTTGGTTAATACTGGTAGTAAATTGTGTGTGCGCTCAACCATGCGATTTTTGTGTCCCTTATTCCAGTTCATCAAGTTGCTATTTCTGTGAATTGATTGAAGATTAATAATATCTACTTGCTAGAAATAATCAAAAATGCAATACAATATTGATACAAAATATAAATTGACTGTATGTTAAGGATTACATTCCATACAGTGGTTAAAGTATATACTCTGACTGAAATTTCAACAATGCTATTCCTGTGAATTGATACAGGTTATGCATATTTTTAAAAATTTAAGTCGTTAGTTCTCTATCTTGATTAAAAAACTTGAAAAACTAACAAATCTTATACCTGATGTTCAATAGGTGTGTGTGGCTATGTAATACCCTCTATGATATAGTACAGTAATATACTGTCATACAATAATAATCTTCTATGTTTGAAAAATGTGTAAAAATAAGAACAAAATAAGAACATTTTAAGGGTGAGATCAGAAAAAAATAAGAACACTGAGCCTGGGCAAAATGTTGCTGGTTCTTAAAATAAACAAAAAGTGTATTGGTTATCAAACTAAGCGTTTTCCCAGAAAGCACACAGACATTAAATAACTGGCCAAACCTCCATAGTGAATTACTGGGTTGTAGTTGGAGGGACCCCTTCAAATAAATCTGCCAAAGAATATGTTTGTGGGATTTTGGTCTATTTGGTTTTTGAAAATTACAGAAAAAGATACTGTATTGTCAAGGTGGTTAGTACAGTAGTAAGGGTCCAATGGCCGCTCCTGGACTCATTTGGACTGGGACGTAGCCCAGAAAGCACATGTGTTACGCCACTATTAAGGCTCTGTGGTAAAGTGGTAGGTAGTAGTAGGAGTCCAAAGCTCACAAGTATTACATAACTGGGTCCTGTTTATTTTAATATGGTATGCCTAAATTGGACTTTACGGGACAATATGAAAGACTACACCACTTTCAATATATGTGTATTGGAAAACCTTATTCGGCATTGGAAAAGCTTTCCAACGATACCAAGCACGATAGATTTTGGCGAGTTTGATTTTTTGACCCCTTGACCTTTTGGGTCATGTGACTTTATTCATTCCTCTATATCTTTGAAAGTTTGTATTATTAGGTATAGGTATAATGGAATAAAATGATCAGTGTATAATTCCCTTTCCATTGACACCAAACATACCCATGTTTTATGTGGTGTGTCAGCCATCTTTAAATTCAAAATGGCGGCTGATGACGTGGATTAAAAAAATGGCACTTTTTTTAATTCAGCACACCAAAAATGACAAAGTTAAGCAATAAAATCAATTTTGGCACAAAAGTCTAGCTGGATAACATAGCAAACTGTACTAATCACTACAGTAATGGACAAAACAAGACAAAATTGAGCTAAAAAGTAAAGGACAAAATAAGACAATATTGAGCTAAAAAGTAAAGGACTAAACAAGACATTATTGAGCTAAAAAGTAAAAGGACAAAACAAAAAAAGATTGAGCTAAAATGTAAAGAACAAAACAAGAAAGATTAAACTAAAATTAAAGGACAAAACAAGAAAAATTGAGCAAAAAAGTAAAGGACGAAACAAGCATAGATTGAGCTAAAAAGCAAAGGACAAATCAAGAAAAGACTGATCTAAAAAGTAAAGGACAAAACACAACAAGATTGATGTAAACAGTAAAGGACAAAATAAAATAAGACAAGACTGAGCTAAAAGGTAAAGGACTAAACAAGAAAAGATTGAACTAAAACGTTAAAGGACAAAACAAGAAAAGATTGAGCTAAAAAATAAAGGAAAAAACAAGAAAAGAATGAGCCAAAAAGTAAAGGACAAAATAAGACAATATTGAGCTAAAAAATAAAGGAAAAAACAAGAAAAGAATGAGCCAAAAAGTAAAGGACAAAATAAGACAATATTGAGCTAAAAGGTAAAGGAAAAAATAAGACAATATTGAGCTAAAATGTAAAGGAGCAAATAAGACAAGACTGAGCTAAAAAGTGGGGACAACTTTTACACTTTCTTACATTCTTACTATTGTATGAAAGTTATCAGGCTTTTCGAAGTGCATCCTATATTGATATTTTGACAATGCATATACATGCAACAAACAGCAATGAATAATTTAAATGCCAATTAAAGCTAATATTCCAAATGTAAACAATAATAAAACCATACTGTAATTCTCATTGCTATACTGGGAATCTCATCGGGACTTACAAAGTCCATCATTTACTAAATAAAATTTAGACAATATCTGTCTTTCACCAATCAACTATGACTTTAACATAGTAATGAATAATTAAAATGTTGAATTAAAGCTAATAATATTCAAAATACAAATAATATTGTAACCAGCTGTTTATTTACCATTTGGTAGTCTGTGTAGTCTGTTAATTATTGTGTTAAGGACAATAAACTAAAGGTAAAAAAATGTTTAGTTTTGTCAGGTGAAAATGCCACTTGACCTCTATCAAGGTCATGTGATTAATCCCCAGTAAAATGACTAAATATTTAAACCTGAAAAAGAAAGCTAATTCTATCCCTAAATTCTAGATGAAAGACTTGGATAAAAGAGAAGCTATAAACACAATGGCTTAAAAGCATACTCATGCTTTGCCTTATAAAATGATGAATGAGGAAAACGGAAAAGGGATTAGTGAATAAATCTAGCTTATAAAATTTGGCATATTATTATTATTACATGGTGTTTAAAATTGTATACTGACTTGTTACCTAGCAACAACCATTAATAAATAATTTGAATCTTACCTTTCCTACCAATGCAGGAATATTTAGCGCATTTGTGGCAAAGCCCATGCCAAATGTGATGGCAGATTCCACTCCAAGAAATTCGGCCGTCAGCTCCTCAAGTTGATTATGTTTGTCATAATTTCCTAATAAGACAAGATAAATGAAGACAACAATTAATAATTAAAATGAAAAAGGAAGAATGGCATGTGTTTTTACCTTCTTACATTTGTAATTTTGATCAATATTCTCAACAAGATTTGGGCTTATGGCTTTCTCTTGGACCTGGATCAAATATTTTTCTGGCTCTGTTTTGTTAAGGATACAAATTACTCATACAAGATACAAGATTCTTTTATTGTCACTAGTACACAAAATACAAGTAAAATATGTCTTCCCGATGCAAAAATTAACATAGGAGAAGTTAGACAAAAAATAAAGTAAAGACATATTACTGTACGACCTCTATTAACAATAATATTACTAATAACGATAGTAGTTATCATTATCAATAAAGGTAACAATAACAATAATAATGACAACATTGAGTTTTTCGTTTAACACCAAAAAGATGACTCAGAAAAATGTAATGACATATTTTTTAATGGAGATCCCTTCTAGTGGTGTGAACTAATCTTATGCTCTTTTTTGAAGACTTGTGTTCTTCACAAGGGCACTATTGCACATAAGGACAACACTTTAAATATCAAATCTAAATTAGTTATTTATCATTGTTATTAATCAGGTTGTTGTTTTTGTCAAAGACAGCTGGGTACCTCTCACAATGCAAACTTATCAGCGACCAGATTCATACTACTTTCCCATATGATACATTACCAGCCACAATACATATTAAGGTTACAGTTACGATCATGCATTTTACGTACCATAAAAAGAGGGGGGAATTTATCGATAGTTGCTGGTTGTACTTTATGTGTATTATTCAAGTACATTCCACTTTGCTCATACTTAAGACAACATTGACAGTAATAAATTAAAATGTTAATAATAACATATGGCAACTAAATAAGCTACAAGACAATTAATGTACTCAGTTTTACATACAAAAATACTGGAGAATAAGAAGTTCTATTAAATTTATTTATGAGTGTCCACCACCATGATTACAGCAACAAAAACAACCATTACATTAAGAAGATGAAAACAACGATAAAAACAAAAACAATTAATTACTAAAACATAAAAAATAATATAACAATCATACCAAAACAACAAACATACAAAAAGAAAAAGAAAAAAAACAATACCTAGTTCTTGGCGAACACTGCAGATTCCGACACCATAATCCTGGAGAGTTTCCCTCACCCTATCGTTGCAATATCCTTCCGTTTCTGAAAAGCCTAAATAATTGTAAGATCCAAAATTGATAGCTGATGTAGATTTGTCTGTATACCTGCAAAATAAATAATATTGAGACATGATTTTATTATGAATAAAAGTCAACTTACAACCATGCTAGAGATACAACAGAAGTGTGGTAAGAAGTAGGATGTTCTATTGTACAACTACTGCTTCTTTAATGAGCCAGTAATGGCTCAGTAGTTAAGATGCCTGCCTTCTAATCCCAGAGTCCTTGGTTCAATTCCTATGTGAGCAAAGGATTTTCTCGCATGACTAAAACACACCTCCACTCCCTAAGCCTCGTTATGAGACTCAGTCTAAATTTAATAATCTTTGCATGAAAGAAATCAAAATAAAAGCATCCATAATTTTGATCCTCAAATATGCAAGGAATGCAAGGAATCCCTACAAAAACCAATTATTCACTAAAGCCAAAAATAAAATTATACAACAGATATTAAATAAACATATTTATTATGCACAGAGGGAGGTGGGGCATGCAAGTCCTAGGGGCCTTAAATTCCCAGGGTCTTTAGGATTTAATACTACTTTAAGCGATTTTGTGCAGAGACTGGATATGGGGTTCTATTGTTGAGGAATTGCACCAAGAATGTCAAGCACCAACAGAGATTTATAATTGTGTCCATTGTGCGGAATGTAAACTCGGTCAAGCTTATAAAATAACACAAAACATGTTCATTCCATAACAAACCTGTTTTGTGCAGATCTATGCCGTAGTGATCAGATACATGGTCATGGTCATTCCAGTGTTCTAACAACTGGAACACTTTTTCCTGACAAATTTATCCTTTTAAAGTCAGTTGAGTGCACAGGGCTTGGCATGCCTTCAGGTGGGGTTTAATAAATTAAAAAGAACAAGACAGACAGTTGCAGCATACACCAAGAGTAAAATGATGTTCAGTTATTGAAAAAAGTGTGTCTAGCCTACTCAGGCCTGATCAGTGTTTTTTTAAAACTAAAACAACTTTTACCAGTAAATTTTATGGCTAAAATGGTAGGGAGAACACTATATTCAGTGCAAATGTTATAGTGCTCTGCTCTAATACTCAGATTTTAATGAGTTTAGGAATCCTACAAAGTGAGGATATATGATATCAACACAGCAGGTTAAAAAAACACTGGAAAACAATTCGATTTTGTAATGTTTCAAGCACTCAAATGCATTTGTTTTTTAAATTTGCATTTTTTTCCCAATTAGTATAAATAGATGGGAGATTTATAAAACTACTATTTTTACTATCAACATCATCATCATTATCATTATTACAGAGATACATTATGTAGATTTCTACATTTCAGTATTTAAGAATGGTAGCTGATAGCCACCGAAAGTGTCATACGCAAGTTTCAATTTTATAGTCTAAATATTGAAGAGCTCATAATTTTTTTAAAACACTTACGTGAAAGTCCAATTATCATCAGTTGAGTAACGGTGCATAATTCTTATCTCGGCTCCTGCGCTGCTGCACAATGGCACATTGAAGTTATCTCTTATTCTACGGTAAACATTGCGTGTGAAAAAACTATCAAAATCCTGATATAACGGGACAAAATCCTGCAATATAATCAATACAAATGTTTTGTTCAAGTCAAATCGTGCATGGTTCAGATTAACTGATTGATAATACTCTGTAATTACAAATGTTGATATATCAGGTTGACTTAATTCTGCTCTGATCTATGAGATTACTGTCATTATAATGAACTAGTCACTCTCATGCTTTAGAAACAAAATCAATTCTGCCTATACTGATTATGCACCATCTTATTTATAGTATTTCTTCACCATCATGCATGAAATTAATCTCCAACTTCATATTTGTTGTTCTTTTTGATGAACCAATAAAAAGTAAACTTTACAAATGTGTTGGATCTTATATTTGTAATAGTTCTGTTTTGGACACATATTAAAATCAGAATGAAAATATGAAGTGGAGTGAAGCAAAAAATGTGACAACAAAAGGTTAATTGTTACTGACACCACAAACTGTGCGCTTTACAATTGTAGAATCATACATCTTTGTGATACAAACAATGTTTGAACATGAGTTGTAATAATAAAAAAGCATTCAACAGCTAGGTTTATACAGTACATGAATGAAGGCTAGCATCTAAAATCAATTCTAAACTTGGGGGCTGGGCTTAAACTTGAGCATGGGCTTGATGTGGAATTGCTTTTTGGTCTTCAATTTTCTCATTTGTAAAGTACATATAAACATGAATAGTACATCCTTTATCAGTTTGTAAAGTTATTACTAATACTAATTGTTTATTATTAGATTACTTATACTTATATCTCTAAAGACTAGCATAAGACTACTAATACTATTTTAGACAGCAAATGTTTCTCAAAAAGAGTTTGGTGATTAGAAGACTCTTGAGTTTGGTATTCATAACATAATATTAGGATAATTATTCCAACTTTGACAAGGATGATAATGACACTTGAATAATTTACATTTTATGTTTCTTAAATCACCAGGTTAATATTCATCTCACCATCATACTAATAGGAAATTTTTATAAAATAGAATGAAGAAAAAAATGGAGGTATAACCATTAGAAAAATTAAACAAATGTTAAGCATAAGCATTAGGATAATTAAATACATGATGAATATTTAATGTAACTAAGTGCTTAGCATTATTGCAAATCATCAATACCATAAGCCTGGTTCTCACGAGAGCCCTAGTATCCGGATCGGGAGCTAACCATTAGCACTAAATGTTAGCACCTGCGTGAGAACGACCGATCGTTTAGCCCTAACCATTAGCGGTATCCGGATACCGCTGACGGTTAGCAAGCGCTATCGGTTAGCATGTTGAGCGTGTTTCTATCATCAACCAATCACACGTACGCGTTTACAATTTCTAGTTTCTTATTGGCCAGTTATTCGATCATCATATTCTTGGTATCCGGATCGGGATCTTTTCGAATGGACGCACGGCAGCTAACGGTTAGCAGGATCCGTATGAGAACATAGCCAATATGATTCTACAGCAGAAATTTACTACTCTGCTAATGACATCAAGGTTTGGTCACTGTGGATGATGAAGGCATATAGTTTGCTTTTAATCTGTACAATGTTGTTATCTTCCTTGGTCTCTGTAAGAAGTTGCCAGATTCCTCATTGTACATAGTATCATTCCCCTGAATGTATCCCATGGTTCCTTAAGTTGGTTAAGCAAGTGGTACTGGGATGGAACTGAAAATGTAGCTGGTTCAATTCCCACAAACAATATGTGTATTGATAAAAAAGAAATTCTGTATTTATTTATATAGTGTATAGATTGTTTTATCGGGATTATTTTGAAACAGCACCGCCAACGCCTCACAACTCACTGGGGGACTTTTGGGGGCCTAGCCTGAGCAGCTGGCTAGTTTCAAATGGAGTACTGCACATTTGCCAGGCTATTTCATGAAAATGGTCTATAAAGTTACACAACAGTACCTTATATATGCACGGGTACTAACCGTTCAACAAGACCTTATTAAAACTAAATATACTCTTCACACTAAGCATTATTGGTTTTTTATTTGTGTTCAACCACCATTTGTTCACCTGTTATTCCGTCACCTTGCAGTTGCTTTTACCTCTAAGTGGGGTTTCCGAGTCAGCTCTGATGGCACTGGTATCCAGCTGAATACTATCTAAAATCACACTATCTTTATAAGAATTAATTACTGAAAAATAAACAGATTAAACTCACCCTTAATTCTGGTGATTCTTGTGCACCATGTATGTTCTCAATGCAATTCCTTCTCATAAAATCTCTTAAATAACCGAATAATGTAAGAATAAAATAACATAAGTAGGTAGCGACAGCGTTGATCAAGCTAACCGGTTCAAATGATTCGTAGAAATCTTTTTTGTAAACATCCTGAGGAAATAAAATACCAAAAACTTAAAAACAAAAGAAAAATATTTCGTTCATGGTTGGCCTAAAACCGTAACAGCGCCTAAAATGTCTAGCTATGTACCGGCTTTAAAGCGATGGCTGGACCTTAGTCTGTTTTTAGTTATTGTCCAATATACCGTAAGGTAATGAATACGATGTTTGATTCAAGCAACCACTAGTTGTACAGTAGTAGAGAATAGGCTAGGCCTTGATCTGGTCGTGGCTTGACAGCTCAGCGCAAGAGATCTGATGTTGCGTGCATACATCGTCGTTGCACTGACGTCGTTGATGTAAAAGTCAGAATTTCTTACGATTCATACGTTCCTTACAATTCTTACGACGCTTACGCAAAGTTGAAATAATGCCAACATCAATGACTTTTGCATTGATCGTGTTGGGCCACAGATAAACAAGCAATTTTCAGTTGCTTACGAAAGTTGAACTTATGACATTGAACACAACCCAGAGTCCAAAACGAGCACTTGCGACTGTTACATTGTGTTTAATTTTACTTGCGGTACGACGACATAAAAACATAATTTGTAGTTCTTATGACTCCCTTCTTTCCCATAAATCCCGTCCTTGGTACCCAAGATCTTCACGTGAATATATATACCTTTACTTCTTTATGAGCTGATACTAAAATGTGTTAGCAAAACGTTTAGCATTAATACCATGGATCATTGCAAAGAAGTTACATGAAATACAAATAGGCCTGTCTGATCATTATGGCTCACCGGACATTGTGACGTCATCATATTGACATCTGAATTAAAAAAACTGAATTTTTATATGATAAATATTATAAAAGATAAGAAGACACTCACCAACAGACATTTGTCAGTGAGAGTTGATACATATATCTCATATCAGGAGTCAACACTTCGTGACGTTATCATGCGCACGTGCATCATGATGTGCGCGTACACATGAGGAAATCTTTGAACATGCTCCTAATATTTTTTTTTTTTAACTGAATTAGCGTATACTGTAGCCCATTTTCAGCATTTAAAAATTGTTCAATCTACAGCGCGCACACTTCCTGAGGGTCAAAGTGCGGCGGATCACCTAACTCGTCTGCAATGACGAGTTCAAATCTAATGTTTCAATTATAAATTTTACAGTTAGAAATATTTCATTTACTTGTATTTGCTGGTATTGTACTATTCTTACAGTACAATATTAAATTCTGTGCATGCTATCTGTTGGGCTAAATTTAGCTAGCATACTGCAGGTTTCAGCCTCTAAGCGAGACTGGGTAGTGTGTAGGGCCCTGGTCCAAGCTCTGATTGTCGCTGTTTTTTGGGTCAGTCTTTTTACGTAATTGTACGTAGAGTATAAGTAACCAATTTTGCAATCTAAATTTTCTTCCAAAGTATTGACTAATACTCCGGAAAATACATGCAGAAGTCTAGGCCTAGCGTTTCTCGAAAAATCTCAATGTTTGGGGTCAGTATCTTTAGGACAATTAGCAAACCATTATGGTATATAAATTTCCAATGTATTTGGTATATAGTAGTTGACTTAGCATTCCAACCAAAATTATTCAACATCAAATATGTACTGGTTATTTAAAGTGCACATGAGCCAAATTATGTACACTGGGCCTACTGAATTATATTCCTTATACAAGCAGACTTGTTCCACCACCAGAATCATAAACAAGTGTGCCATTCGAACCAGCGCCCATATTCTATTTCTATGTTCCATTGCTCCTTCCTTAACCACTCAGCCATTCGACTTGCCATAAAAAATGAAGGTGGTGGAACAAATTATAGTCAGTCTTCAAGTGACTATCAGTTGTGTGTGTGAAGCAATGTGTTTTTGGAGAAAATCAACTTAGCCATGACTTACTTAGTAACCAGAGTGTATACATTACATGTATTTAGTAACCAACAAAAGATGGAATCAATGGTTTAACCACTGTGAAGCATAACTCCACAAAAAATTTTAATTAATTACTGGTAATTAATATAGATTTAGAGTAATGCAAGATTATCTTTACGGCTAATTGATTTTGATAGGCTTAATGTTCATGAATTTTTCATGGTTGTTCTTTC
>NW_022705247.1:630956-645865 GCF_011630105.1 Anneissia japonica
TATATATATATATATATATAGGTCATATTGAATTCATTATATAATGGGATTTAAATTGATAGCCTAAGGCTGCACTTATATTACTATATTTTTTTTACGTCAAATTTATTTGCCAATTTTCATTTTCCCCTCTGCCTAAATGTTTTGGTATAACAATTATGGTAAAATCAGAAAATTTAATTTTCATTTATTTCTGCCCTCTGTAGATCTTTCGAAAAAAGAAATTCGCTAAACAAGGTAATAAGAAATGGTTCACCTTTTCTATGCACTCTTCACTCAAAATTATAAAACAAAAGTGCAAGAAAATATTTAACGTTTTCAAGCATGGACTTTAAGATCTACAGTGCTCTAAACATATTTATTTTCACTCTACATCATCTAGAGTCAACAATAGAACCCTTTGACAGAATTACCATGGACGAACCATAGCCCAAATCTGTGAATTAGCATTGATAACCCAGATTACATTGCAAACATTTTAACTCCTCTTGTAGTTCCATCAATAACGAAACACACACCAGCAAGATATAAACATTGGTAGTAAAACAGCTAACAATGTCAATGAATTACTACGGTTATTGTAAACAAAACGAATCACTATGCTGCTCCGTCCATTTGCTGATTAATCCCAGTGTAACATAAATATTTCCAAAATACGTTTGCTGTATTGAACACAATTAATTTGAATCAAGCTAAAAACGTAAATTGGTTGCTATGGGAGATACTAATCAAAATTTATTACAATTATGAAACACTATTATTTTACAAGCTTTGATTTAATAAGTAGCATGTATAGGTTTCTTCATAATGAATTTCTAAATTTGCATTAAAGATTTTGTAAGACCAGCTGCTTCAATTTCTTCTTATTAGTATTTGACATTAGGTTCACAGTCTTTCTTTCAGCTTTCATTTTCTTTGCATTTTATTTTTAGTTTTCCTTTCCTTTTTAGTTGTTGATCATCACTATTTTCTCTATTCCCTTCCTTATTGTGTTTCAACAAGCTATGCATTTGGTTAGTATCTTGGGCAAGGCACTTAATACACATCGACTCTTTACCTAGTCATCTAGTCATCGTGGGTACCAGATAGTTGAATCCGCATAGTAACAAGCACTGATTTTTGCTACTTATGGAATGGTGTTTCCAAGAGAGTTGAGGATATGTTCCATTGGCATTTGACCCAGTGACTAGAGAATGCAAAGAGGCAATTTAGGCCCAATAAAAAAAATTATTAGTTTATTTATTGTTTGCATTCTAAATCATTTTTTACTTTGAATATAAATGCACCAGCAAACAACCCAAGGGTGATATTTAGCTTTAGCAAAATAAAAAATTTTAAAAAAAGCCTCCCTCCCTCATCACTTTTCCTGCCCAGATAGGGTGATAAACTAATATTTTTTATAGGGCCTTATTGCAATATGCATAACAAATAAATTGTGCATTATTATTATGCATTATTCTTTATTAGTACAATGGTATAAGGACATTAAACATGTATAATATTTACTTTTGTACACACGACAATGCTTATAAGGACACATCTTAAATTTGTCAAAATTATTTTTTAAAATGGAGAAATAAAGAAAATCATATTCAAATTTAAGTCTGAGAGGGCCATTTCTGGCCATTTAGAAGTGCCATAGTCATAAATTTTCTTACTTCAGCCAAAACTATAGTGGTACTGAGATAGTCTAGACCCTCCATCTTTGAAAGTCCATTCCTGGGCCCTCTATTCCGAATGCAGATCTCCCAGAATTGACTTCTAACTTGGGAACCCTGTATTGTTATTGTGTAAAATTTGTAATTTAAAGTTCAAATTTGTATACTTCTGGGAAATCATTGTAGTCGTCTTTACAAATACATGACGATAAAATAATCTGTATATCAAAATAGAAATGAATTACATAATTGAACTTCTACCTTGGAATTCTTTCCCCCGGTGGCTCTTGGCGGCACCATGGCTACCACTAGCCAATAAGAGGGACGATATCTTCAAACTTGACATTTTTTATAGCAGGAACGTATGTAATTTTGTAACTTTTCCATGGGCATTCATTTGATTTTTGAATGGGTACCTATGCCAAGCCCATTTCTACCAAAAGCATAATATTATATGGATGTGTGTTTGCATCAGCAAAATATCATGAGTAATGTTTTGCCCTACTTAACATGCTATCGTACTGAATACTTAGTACGTCCCCAAATACTAGCGAAAAAATTTCTCAAGTGATTCTGGTGTGAATCAAGCCCACGACCTCCAGGTAACTAGCCTGATGTCTTAACCACTAGACCACCGAGCTTGTGCTCGGTGGTTAGTGATGAATCCGATCCAAGTAGCAGGGGGTACTGCAAGTGCTATTACGATGCGACTTTGTGTCAGGAAAATATCATAGGAGTGATGTTTTGCCCTTCCTGACGTTTTATCGTTCCAAATACTAGTGCTGAATCTGATCCCCAAGTAGCAGGGGGTACTACAAGTGCTATTACGATGTGACTTTGCGTCAGAAAAATATCATAGGTAGGAGTGATGTTTTGCCCTACCTGACGTGTATTGTACCGAATACTCAGTATGTCCCCAAATACTAGCGAAAAAAAAATATGCAAGTGATTCGGGTGGGAATTGAAACCACGCCCTGAAGGTAACTAGCTTTATGATTAACTCCTAGACCACCGCAGTGGTGGCGCCAGAGGGGCTGGGGGACTATGCCCCCCATGCCCCCCCGGGAAGCATGGTCCCCCGTCGGGGAAGACCAGTAACATTTGTCGGGGAATAAACAAATTTTTTAAAATATTAATTATTTAATTATGTAATGTTCGTTTAGCCACCATATTGTTTCATTAAACTATTTGTGTTAATAATAATAATAACAACTAGAAATTGCAAATTGCAAGTGAAGTGCTGTGAAGTACAACTGCATATTAATGTTCTTCGAACAAAATTATTTATGCAAGTCAAGTGAAAATAATGAATAATAAAAATATAACAAATAATATGAGACACGACCCATTGTCTATATTAGAACACTTCTGGGTAACAAAGTCGTAATTTTTCATTTTTGTCAAAAAGTGTCTATAGTGGTGAATTATAGTTTAGGTTTTTTTTTAATAAAGTTTCAAAAATTTCTATGTATGTGGAAAATGTAGTTAATTACCGAAAGTTACAATTTTTGTTTTGAAGACTGCATGATCTAGGAAGTGTACATTTTTTTATGGGGCAAGTTTCCAAGGATGGGTTTTCTAGGGGCGAGTTGACTGCCAAAGAGTGTTGCCAAAGTGCGAGCCATGACGTCACGACAATAGATACAAGACGTTACGTTACTCGAGTTGTGCGAGGTATCGGCTGAGATTTGTGGAGTACAATTCAAAAAACAACTATAGGTCTAATAATGAATTATTGTGATGTTAAATAGACAATGTTAGCTATCAAGGAGCGACGTTGTTTTTCATTGGGACATTCGTCCCTTCAAGGCTAGGCCTACCATCCTAGCTAGTCTAGGCCTGGCTAGCGCGACATGCGGACGTTAGTACGAGTAGGTTAGTCTACAAACGTCGGCTAAAGTAATTGATTTTACCCGGCAGAAGGAAAGAAGGAAACTCCGCTTTTCAGTCGTCTTAGGCGCCTGTTTTTTGACAAACAATGACCTTTCAGAGGTCAAATTGCTGTCAAGAATATGAATTGGCTGCTTCGCAGCAATAATAGTTCAATGAGACTAAATAAAAATAAATTGCATTCTATTATGACAAATGCTCCTTTGGATAGCCTCATGATGTTTGGAATACATCATGATAGGTGAAGCAACCTCGACCTTGACAGCATGGTTAACAGATTTCATGCAAAATTTCCAAAATGTAGAATTTCACTTTCAAGAATGAGGATTTAAAAATAAATTAGATGGTTACATTGCATACTCTTTGTTTCTTGCTTTATTCAAAATGTTTTGGGTTTGGAAGCGGATATTAGAAAACATAGCCTACATGAAGTCATATATAGTTACAATAGTAACTCAATGCCTATCATTGAAATAAGTAATAAAAATTCACCATAATTCGTCAAATATCCGTGGCTTCCCGGGGGCTTCGCCCACTGGACCCACCGGGGCCCTAAGCCCTAAGTGGCCACCTGGTCCCAGCCAAGTGAGACTCGATTTGCTCCACTAGCCCCCCCCCCCCCCCCCCAACCCTCCCGTCGGGCAGGTCCTGGAGCCATCACTGGACCACCGCACCGAGCTTGCACTTGGTGGCTAGTGATGAATACGATCCCCCAAGTAGCAGTGGGTACTGCAATACATTCAAATGCTATTACGATGCAAGTTTGCGTCAGGAAAATATCATATCATATGGCCTTTAAAAACATAGGGCCTAGCCTGCCTACACTATTCTAGCTATCTTAGGCCTAGGCCTAAGCTAACTAGGGTAGCTGGTTTTATTGTGGGTTGTTCAATTCAAGCAGCTTAGCCTACTATCCTTAGGGCCTAGGCGTCTGGCTTATTATAGGCTTCTTTTTTACGGTAACCGTCACTGCAACTATCTATTCCTATGGTATGCTTGCTGGTTCATACTAATATGTCAATAGATTAAACTCCAACTTCAGAAAAATAAACATAAAAATACTATTTCTAGGCCTATAGGTACATTTAAACAAGCCAATTTGACTTTTCTTACTCCCAGTGATATTTCTCTGAGAAATACCGGTGGCTCTACAACCGGCGGTTGCGATGGGGCACACCCACCACCAGAAACATGCGTATCCAACCAACAACACACAACCAAAACCAAGGTGGTGGTTCCAAATAGTAAATCGAGTAAAATAATTACTTCGAATAACATACCTCCGGCTTTTTGATTGTTGATTCATTAATTCTTTCACAATGGTTGTGAGACATAGGACTTTCTGTACACTTTATGTTTGAAGCAAGGCTTCCCGTCCGTTTATGCAACGCCATTTTTTAACGACTGCTCTACACTCGCAAGCCACGGCCTCGAGATCCCATCCCAGTCGAGTAGTAAACATTGAGCTGTTGAATAATCAATCATGAGATAAAATGGCATGATCAATATTTGAGAGGGCGCTCTATTGAATTTAACTGAGCACAATTTCGATATTAATTTCGATTGTTTCATGAATTTTAAAAGTTAATTTGACGTTTCCAAATTTTTTTCCTGATAATTAAATTTTCAGAAACCGCTTTTATTTTTTATCTGTTATAATTTTTTTAAATGTTTATGACAATTTAAAATTTAGGGAATTTTAATGGTTGAAAGCGTCCTAAAATTGCATATAATGTATTATCTCATGACAAACATACCCACCACGTTATTTTAATGGTTTAAAATAACAAGACTGATGATAGGCCTACACTTATTACAATCCAGATACAATTAAAGCTCAATAGAAATATTTTTAATGTACATTACAGTTTTCATGTTTTTATGTGAAAATGTCCCGTCTGTCACGCAGCAAGAAAAGTTGTGTAGTTCTTACATATATATTTTTGTCCCAAGTTTTATTCAGTCTTCTACAATGTTGACCACGCATAAAAAACAAAATTTTAATTTTTATTAGTATTTGGTAAAGAAAATATTCTGACTCAATGTCCAGTCTGTCACAGTTATCCTGTGTGCCACATTCATTTCTAGTCCGTTTTGATTACCTTTGTATAATTTCAAGAGGCAAGTAGGCCTATTTGTAATATACCGTAGGCAAAATCACAATCATACACATTTCAAAATAAAAAAAAATTGGGCGCACAGGTAAAAATTAAGCGTAGTGCTACATTACATACCAGGGCCGTAGTCACCGGTACGGTTGGTGAGGTTTCAACATGACCACTTTTTGACAGATCACAAGTTAATTAATTAGGTTTTAAATAGGAAAAATGGCTAAATTTCACCTGTATATTTAAACTCAACCTACTCTCTCTTGACATAACTCAGGAACGTTTAATGATAGTCTGCTGATCAAAATGTAAAATATTTAAGATTTTATATTCAGTACATTGTCGAATGTTATGTAAATCTCATATCCCGAGTTATATTCATGCACCAAAGTGGTAAGTTTCACTTAATTTTGAGTGTATTTTGTTGAATGGTCTTTAATGATATTACAGTCAAATATGACCACAACATTTTTGTCAAACTTCTAACCTTCTAAACTTTGCGTATCTCAATATACATTTATATTTCCTTAAATGAAGAAAGTCCACTCGCTAAATTAGTATAGATAGCAGAGAATTTTGTCTGTCAATCTCAGATATCCAAATTTTAATAAAATATAATAAAATTATATATGTCTTCCAATACGGTTATAAGAATTAACACAGAACAGAATTAACCATACATCGTGACATATAAATAAAAATAAAAGAATATAAATAAAAATTTAAAAAAACTCAGTTCCAGTCAAAAGTTATCCTTTGAAGGCAGATGTGGCACAGGTGGGGGTTCCTTCTCCGTCGGGAAGAGCTCCCCCAAAATCGATTAAATAAGCCTGTGAAACCCCTAAATTGTCATTCTTTCGGGGGCTTTGTCCATGGAACACTTCGCCCCCCTCGGATCAGATTTTTCTTCGTCAGTTGTAAGCAACTATAAACACGATCCCAAAACACTTTGAATGTTGTTGCAATAATTGTAATGACATATCTCTTTCACTGTGACTTGCATCTAGTGTTGTGACAATTTTTACAACAGGCATAGCGGAATAGTCATGCATAAGTGACTATTTTTTAACAATTTTAAAAATAAATACTATCAATCCAGATTGTTATTTACGCATTGCTTTAAATTTAAGGGGGAGGAGCCCTTGTAGATCGGAAGCCCCTCTGGAGGTCGGGGTCCAGGTTCAATGAACCTGCTGAACCTGCGGTAGACGGTCACGCCACTGATTGGTGGCTCTTTTAAGTTAAAAAAAAAGTCTGATCTTGAGGTTTTTTTGCACAATTAACTTACATTTTGAATGGTAGGCCTAATGGTACGAATTTGGTATGCCCCTCTTTTCCAAAAGCCAATGGTAAATTTAAGTATCAACCAAATAGAAGTAATTATTTCGCAAGGGCACACCCCCAGACCCCCGAAGGTGTTACAATCTCTCCATCAGTCCAACTTTCGTCCCCCCCCCCCACCACACCACACCACACCACACCACGTCCCCCTTTTCGAAATCTTTGAATCCTCCGATTGTGTGATTTGCGTGTTCCTGGAAACCGGGAAGCGTACTGACTAATTGTAATGTAAATCTGTATTTAGACCACATCCTGGTTTGAAGAGTGAAGAATATTCATAATATCAGTCCTTCAATCACCAGGTCAATTAACAATAAGTGTAGTACCTCTACAGTCACACGTTTATCAAACGCCTTCTTTCCTAGAAATCACGGGACATTATTACGATTTTATGGTTTTATAACATACCACAGCAAACAAAAGCAAATCTCAGTACTTCCTATACGAACAACCGCGTGATTGATTCGCAGTCGGATAAATTCAACGTTGGAGTGGAATAGATTGAATTATTTATTAAACTAAATTTATTTAAGTTGTTAGTTAAACATCATTCATATTTGTTATAATTTGGTTTGGGAGTTCGTTAATGACTTGCTGCACGGTATGTTCTCTTGCCTCAAATATTAACTGTTCCCTGGTCCCATCGATGTGTTTTATTTATGAGTACATTAATGTAGGGATAAAAATGTTACAAAGTTTGTTGATCTCGCGTGTAATAATAATAATAATAATAATAATAATAATAATACATTTTCACACCCTTATGGTTTTGACATATAGGCCTACCACAAAGTATAAAGAGCCAATTGTTGCAAAATCAACTGACTCATCGGCACGCGGTCGAAAATATTTCATCACAAACATAAATTATGACTGATCTGATAACAGCATACATCTAAAATAAACAAATAATATATTGAACTACATTATAATGGGGTCATTGATTGATAGGGTTTGTTAAGAAAACAAATCAGGATAAAAACTCGTACTGTAGTTGTTTCCCACCAGAGCCGTTGGGAATAGCAGAGTTGTAACCCCATATTTGCTATTTTAGAAACGCATTTATAAGCGGGGAAGTTAATGATCTGGTATAATGAACCCTTTTTTTAAGATGCTTAATTTTCAGTATGGAACACTTTTCCAATTTCGTAATATTCTTCTATACTATTTTGTATGAAGACCATGTTACAAACTACAGGATAGCAGTGTGATGAAAAAAATGCAATTCGCTTTGTTCTGGGACAAGGTCGATTTCAGGACGACGGTACAGGAATGGCACCAGTGGAATGGGGGACGTGGAATTTTTTCAATTTATGGGACGCTAAAATTAATGCAATACTCCTTGGAAATCCTTAAATAGTTGGAACTTTCGGGGCTTCCTCTACGGACCCTCAAGAGTCACGGACCACGCCCATACGCAATTCATCACAATGACACATTCTCGTACCTTTACCTCTTGGAAAAAAGTATAGGCCCACAACACAAATATATAACATATATAAACTTTTTATTGATACTGCATTATATAATTTCATTTTCACTAAATTTCATATCACCCCCTTCTACTGGTATATTAAATATTTCTTTTTTGTTTGTTACCAAAAACATATTTTATAATCATCATTTAATAAATTTATAGTTCATACTTCATATAGTTTCATTTAGTTTTTAGACTTGTTATGACATACTAATTTATTGAAACAAAATTACAAAATAGTTCAATGTTTTATATATTGAAGGTTAGCACAGTAACAGATTACACAACATTTAATAAATCTATTACCTATTTTAAAAAAACAACTAAACAAATTATAAAAGCACAACCAAAAATAAGATAAAAGCATTTGTCTGACTAGAAGCATGCATGACTAATTAAATTTAAGAACAATAAACTCTTCATGGAATGTAAATAATTAAAACAATTTCACAATTTGATGTCATAATACAATTTAGCAACATTTTTGTCCAATGCATGATGAAAACAAATATTCTGAGGGGATATTTCAGTGATTAGCTGAAATGGAGGCTGTTGCATCATTTGCATATATTGACTTCATATCCACTCATAAGATAACTCTCATATATTTTTCAGACTCCACAATGTTTGGTCAGAATTTACTTTTCTATATAATCCAAGGGAATCTTGTAAAAATTTCACTATTTTTTTAAGTAGCACAAGGTACAAACGTAGAACAGACAAGGCAAGGCAGCACAAATTGTTTAATCAAATCGTACATTTTTGGAACAACCCTGTATATATTGAAAATTCCCCAATGCTATAAATATATTAATTTTACTGTAGTTTGTATTTTTTGCACACAATAACAAGGTTGAAACTTTACTCAATATTCTTTGCCCACTGGAGATACAACTTTTCATTGACTGGCTCAATTGTAGAGGCAGTCTTCTTCATATCTACTGTACATATATTTGCGGTGAAAAACCCACTTCAAAGGGAGACAATTTTGCAAAGCAAAACCTTTAAGCCACTCTACTACATTAAAGAAATGAATATTCCCACAAAAAGCTTATCTTTAAAAAAAAACAAAACCTAATTTACTGAATTTCAGCCACCATGATTTGTTTCTTACATAATTCATAGATTATTGCAATGTTCTTAATATTAATTTTAGTCAAATCAATTGCACAATTCACTATTGGAGTCAGTCAGATTAAACCTTCAAATCATTTTTTACAGGCTATGAATTTTTAATCATAGAAATTATATTTTTTTTTACATGACTAAACAACAAAAATTGGAATAAAAAAATAATATATGAAAATATATAAAAAATGATTTATTATACATTTAATATTTTGTTCGTCAATAAATTAACAGCACAAACCTTCCAACATTACAAGCGCAAAAATATAAAGAATAAGCTAGCAAGTACAAACATCGCATAATAAAAAATAGTAGGGCCTATGAAAAAAACAATTACAAGCAACTTTAAAAACACAAGGTATAACGTATGGTTTGTAAAAATAAGTCAAGAATTATAAAATTTCACAGCACCATAATTAAAAGTTATTAGAATTAGGAATGTAATTAGTTTTGAATAAAGAATACTTCAATAATAAAGAACAAAAGTAAAGTATCAAATTGATCTTACTTTAAGTACAGTACAACTGATCTGTAAATAGCAAATAATACACAAACACTGTTATCTCTCCCATTTAATATGCTTGTTTACTCTACTCAAGGCAGTGATATACTGAGGGTGTAGACTGAAGTGGAAGGTGACAGAGGCCAGCATATTGTCTCAAGGAGTATCAACTTGTGCACATGACTGAGGACGCCATTGCTTCAATGTTTGAAGGTGGAGTGCCCTCAGCACAAATTTTTGCCTCTATACATTAGTTATTCTAACCTGCATTTTTTTCTTGCATTTCTTTTTGCATTAAGTAAGCTCTATAAAGAATATTAAGCTGTTTGTACAGGGGCAGATCCAGAGATGTTTGTAAGGGAAGGGGGCCCTGATCATTTCCAGCCCTCCAGAGGTCCCTATTTTTAAAAAATCTCATTTGGGAGGGGGGGGGGGTAGGCACCCCTCACAAACCCACCACCTCATCAGGCATACAAGCTCAATCCCCTTGTCAGACAGCTTAGGCCTCCACCCCCCACAAAAAATGTATCATAGAGCTGCCACTGTTCATGGGGAGTGTTTTTATGACTTAGTATGGTCAACAATTACGCTTTAGACCACAATATTAGGAATTAAAATGAAGTTATTTGAATAAGAAAATTATTGTGGTTCAACCTCATCATATGAATGGGGGTCAAGTGAATTTCTGCTGGCACCCTCACTGTCCTCATCTGTCCCATCCTCCTTCATTATTCTCCTTATCTTCAGCCTACTATTATCATCATTTATTATTACTTAATATAAAATGGTGCATCACAAATCATAATTTTTTTAGCAATCCATTATGTCTTTCAATAGGTTTTTCAAAATACTAACACCTTGTCATGCAGTTTAGTACTGATATAATTCCTATATCCTATAACATCAACATATCTTCATATCGGCATTACTACATTGTTGAAATTTATGCAATATATCATATTTTTCCTTATTTTTAATTAATAAATAAAAATACCAACAGATATGTTAACCAATCAAATTGAATGCCTTTGGTAATGAGCATAAACATTGCCTGAAAACAATGACTGTGTTATAGTTTACTGTTCAATGGTAAAGACACGATTGAGGACATCCTTTTGGTAGGTACACTTTTACCAACGTATTTATGAAAGAATGCAAGGGTTTTCTTCCAGGAATCTTCTTGTGCTAATGCATGGCAATCATGAATTCCTCCATACAGGGTAACAGAACCTAAAATAAATCAGAAGAATAATAGAATCAATTGGGGCTACAGTATATACATTTTTCAAGGCTTATATTATAACCCAATATTAAACTTAAGTAAGTATATGTCAAAAAGTCCATCCTGCCCCATCAAAATGTATATTACAAAAAAATGTTGTGAACTATGGGATGGATAGCTTATTTTACACCTTAAGGATGCTTTTCATCGTAGGTAATCAAGCAATGGCTACATCATTTCAATATTTTAAAAGTAAACACTATGTAGGCCTGCCAGAGATCCAGACTAGAGGAATCAGAAATACCTGGTTTAATGCAGTTCCAAGGGGTTTGAACTAGTTTACACATGTATACTTCAACTTACCAAGAAAAGGCAGAAATACTTCAGCACACAGAGGAGAATAAGGAGGTTCTATCAGGTGGCCTGCTCCTGGGTAGCTGAGGATTTGCCAGTTTTTCTTTCCATGTGATGTCAGATAGTTTGAAGCGAACTTGGCATATAGACTACCAGACCAGCAGTGATCATCATCACCAGAGATGAAGAGGAATTCACAGTCTGACTTCTCTAACTACAATGAAAATTCAGAATAACTATTAATGGGGCTCAGTGGTTAAGTAAAGGTGAATGTAGTCATGCATTCATTAAATAGCAAGATTCTGGGAGCACAGAACTTGATAGAGGGTAGAGGTATTACAGTGAGCATGTTAAAAAATAAGATCTTAAAATCAGACACCAAATCACTTTATTGTGTGCTTTTTCACGAGAGAGGGGACATCATAAAGGTTATGTTTTGTACCTATAAAGAGCAATATATAAATACTCAAATTGAAAAGATTAATTTACTTGCATCACAGCGTCTTTTTCTTTGTTTGTCAGTAATTTCGGAAAGTAATTAAGTAGTATTAATGCACCGTCACGAAATTCTATCTTTTCCGGATGTGTTCTGTTGATAAGAAGAAAGGTTTTTCAAAATAGTTATTATCTAAATTTGCATAATGATTTCATAAAGATAATTCCTAATTTTCATAATAATTTTCATAGAAAAAAATAGAATGACATACTGTGCAACTGGAAAATGTCTTTGATTGTATCTGCTAGGAGGATATTCCCCCGTATTGTATGGACAACCGTTGATACTAACACACGCTTTAATCTGTAAGATAAACAAGTGTCTCATTCATTTAACAAGATTCAACACAAAATAATAGGTCAAGACGTTTCCACTTTTGTGTTGGGCCAACGGCTTGGGCATTTGTATATAAAATTTGAAATAAATAAATAAATAATAACTATATACACAAATAAATAATTAGACGTAGATAAGTAATGGAGGTCGAGTTTGGAGATCCACCGCACTTTGACCCTCAGGAAGCGCGCACGTTGCAGATTGAAAAATTTTTGAAAGCTCAAAATTGCCTAAAACATGCTCCAATTTAGTTTTTTAAAAAAGTTTGATCAATTTAGAAGATTTACACATACGTACGTGCACGTCATGATGCGCGTGCGCATGGTAATGACACAAAGAGTTGACTCTTGATATGAGATATACATTTATCAACTTTCATTGACAAATGCATGTTGGTAAGGAATTTATTATTAATTATAAAATTTGACAAAGATTTGAAGGAAGAAATATGGGGGGGGGGAGAGTCAGAAAAAACATTCATCATGACGCGCTTGCGGACGGTAATGGCACACTAAATTGAACCTTGTCAAGTGTCATTTGAAAATGCCTGTTGGCTGGTAATGCCATACAAATTTTCCCATTACATGAATTATATATCGGTCTGATCAGTGAAAATACAGTGTGCCACCATATGTCTGGGAATTTCACAGATTTGAAGAAAGAAAGATGAAAGGGGCCCATAAAATCATTCATTTTGACCATGATGTTATAAAAACTCCAAATGAGAACATTCTCAGTCAAAGTCAAAAGGCAAAATATTATAACAATGCTGTGAGTAGGTTAAATGATAGTTCATAAATGCCTGGGGACAAAAAATCATGTTAAATGATAGTACTTTTTCCCCTATCACGATGTAATCTCTAGGACCCACTCATAATGTCGCTGTGTAATTTATGATAACCGCGGTGAAGGGCGGTGAAGTGGACTGCGACCTCTATGACGAGAGAGATTAGCCCTTTGACTTCCTAGGCAGTAGGCCTAGGCCTACTTAATGGGTATTCTTTTCATTACTTTTTTAGGCCTCATAAAATCTATGATTGAGGTATATAAAAAAATATTGACTGCTTCAGATTCGGGGAACATTGAAATCTATAGCCCCTCGGTGATGTGGAGACTATAGCCTCGGGCAGACTGTAACCTAGCCAATGATGATAATAATACCATACTTCTAAAGCGCATTCCGCAAAAAAGTCTCAATGCGCTTTACAAAAAGAATAGAAGACAAGCAGTTAATAAATTTTGACTTAAACAATATTTGTATACTAGCAATAGTTGAATAGTTTGGTGGTTATGATGCTTGCCTTCCAATCACCAGGGTCCTGGGTTCAATTCCTGTGACGGCAAGAATTTTTCTCCCAGCTAAAATAACTCCACACCCTAAACTGGAAGAACAGTTAGATATCTACTGAAAAGGATACCCAGTATAAAGAATGAAAAAATTTAATTAAATCACAGAAATAGAGTACGGGCAGTGGGCAACTTTTATGTGCCTGTTCGTGCAATTCCATTTTAATCTCTCATAAAGATTACCACAAGGAAACCGTAAGTAAACACTTTTTGAGGCTTTGATTAAATGTGAAAGCGCAACTAATGAGCAAATTCTTAAAATGAAAATGTGTAGCAAAACCCTTAACATTAATGTATTCTCATTGTATATAATGATTCAGAGTTAAAGTATAAAGTAACATGCTGTACCTTTGACCCACATATAGTAGATAGTTTAAGTACAATTTGTGCTCCAACGGAAACACCGATGAGACCAATACCATCCTTGTGTATGTATGGTTGCTCAAGGAGCCAATCAACAGCTTCCTAGATGTAAACATAGATATAATTGGTTATAATAAAACTTTCTCAGAGGCAGAAATGTGGTGTACAGAATACTTCACCCCAACTGAAATTTGCACCATAATACAACTTAGACAAAAACACTTGGTTCAAAATCCAACATAGCCTGGACTAAGATTTGGTACGAGTTGGTTTTATCATAGAGAAAATAGAACAGAAGGAGTAACATCGACTTTATCGCTTATCTTTAATCCAGTTAAACAGTCAGCTAGTGCCTATTAAATTGCACTACGGCCACCCGCGGAGCTTATCACAGCACTATCTCTTTGTACACACAGCTCCTCGCCGCTTAAGTGTAAACCCCTATTTCTGTTTATCAGTTGTAAGTATTGGCTTATTTTTATTGTAAGAACGAAAGTGATGTCAATAAATAATATTTGTAAAATGTTCCGGTTGTTGCCGGTTAATAAAATTTAGTTCAGACGAAAATAGAAAGCTGTATCTTTCATTTGGTACACGAATTAACCGTGTCCGGTCATGTCCGGTCGAGATATTACGACCATAATGTGGCCTAAAATCTGTTCGATCGGCCTCTGTAGCGCTCATGTG
>NW_022705247.1:646253-651149 GCF_011630105.1 Anneissia japonica
CCCACATATAGTAGATAGTTTAAGTACAATTTGTGCTCCAACGGAAACACCGATGAGACCAATACCATCCTTGTGTATGTATGGTTGCTCAAGGAGCCAATCAACAGCTTCCTAGATGTAAACATAGATATAATTGGTTATAATAAAACTTTCTCAGAGGCAGAAATGTGGTGTACAGAATACTTCACCCCAACTGAAATTTGCACCATAATACAACTTAGACAAAAACACTTGGTTCAAAATCCAACATAGCCTGGACTAAGATTTGGTACGAGTTGGTTTTATGTTAGGGCAAATTGGTCAAATTAGGGGTATAATTATTATTTTATACATCACCTCAAAGTATAAATAATTTCCTACAATAAGAACACCAACTCTGCAAGGGTGAGTTTTCTGGCAGGTGTGGGTAATTTCTTACAAGGGGTAGAGAATTATGCCCAGGAATGGATTTGAACCGGGGACGGTTATGTAAAAATCAAAATAGTTCAGTGCATAGGTAGCTACCACCATTTAGTTGATGAACTAAAGCTACTCTCATTTATGAATGCATACACACATACATTAATATTCCTACATGGCTGATTTTTGGTTTTACAGAAACCAAAAATAAAATATATAGAAATACCAGACAGAATAATGATATAAACATCAAAAATTGAAAAAAACACAACCACAACGATCTTAACATATATTTTACTTAATGCTGTAATACCACTTACCACAAAGTAATCCATAGTAACTGAAGCTAGGGATGCTGTTAAATCTTTATATCCAAAATATGGTAAGGCTAATGATGCAAAGCCATGTGATGCGAGAAGAGAGGAACGGAATGTCGTCAGGCCACCAACACCACCAAACAAGTCAATCACTCCTGGAAATGGTCTGAGTCCTAGAGGGCAAAAAAAACCCCAAAAACAAAAGTTTTAGGCTTCATTAACTTTGCCAGCTATAATTGGTATTTATATTTTGTGATGTCATATGTTAAGCATAGCCATGACCAGAGGCTGAGATTCAAGAATAGGGCTAGAAAAAGTGCGCGACCACGCAACTGCCGGTAGGAGGCCGTGACCTTTAACCCGGAGGCATTTTAGAAATTTTTTTACACATCACAATTTAATGCATAATTAAATTTATTATATTTGCTTGCTCCAAACCACTAAATGTACTAGTTACTCTTTCGCTATAATAGTTTAAAGATAACATTTGGTCCTTGAGGCATTTGATCAACACAATTTGCATGGTCGGTGGCACAAAAATATTTTTTCCAGGCCTATTTAAAGGGGAGGGGCACTAAAGTAAATATCCCAAATATAAAAAGATTTGGTTGTGTAAGACCTAGTTGGTCAATTCACAGAAGCTGAAAGACAGGTGAAGCTGAAAAACATATTTTTTGTGGCTCACTCTAAAAGTTTGTTTGATATTTGCTGTTAATAATAATATAAAAAAAACCTAAAAATTCATAAATTTCATGTAAAGTTAGTTGTGGTTGAATTTTAGCTTAAATTACACTACCTAGATATATATCAACAATCATATCATTTAAAACTTCCAAGGATGAAATAGCTTCCTGGGGGCTTCACACTCACCCAGTAATCTGACAATATATATTCTTGGTATCTTTATTGCTCAAAAATTAAAAATACAATAGCAAACATTGGCTGAATTGAAGTATTCTTATTACAGTTTAAAAATTTGAAAATGACATTGCACAAGACCAATAAGAAATACAAAATACAAAAATCTCAACAATCACGGTATAAAAGATTAAATATTAAAATTGCACAAGACCAAATTGAATTAATATTATATACAATTAAAAATTAAATTCAACAATTGCAAAAAAAAAGAACCATTACACAAAAACCACAACCATTAAAAACAGACAATACCTTACCGAAAAACAGTAAATACAACATAAAAAAAACATACAAATTTGACCAAAAAAAAGGGCAGAACTGAGCAGAAAAATGCTGATAAAGAGATCAAAAAGGTATTACCAACCTTTAGGTTTGAACACGATTCCTCGGATTTTACCACTCTTTACAGGTATTGTCTCTACATCTTTGCTAATGTACCATCGTTCTACATTAGTCTTTGCTAGTACTTTTGGTGATGATTTGTAAATTTCATTGACAGTGAGAAACCCATTGTAGACAGTCAACTCATTGACTAAAGGTGTAGAGACATCTTTCTTTAGGAGTCGAGAACCACGCTTTTCTTTTGGTGATGGAAGCATACTGGTAAACAATCCCATACCTTGAACACCTGGGAATTAAAAGACGTAATGTCCCACTGTTTTAAGACGTAATGTCCCACTTTCTAGTTTCCATTTTTTTTTTACTTTTGTGATTTGGTGTTATAAAAAATTTATTTTTAAAATTCAGAGCCTCCAGAAGAGATATTGGGGTCTAGGCCTTAACAGGGAACACCGCAACCCTCCCCCTCAGACCTAATGAATTATGCTGGGCATATGCCTGTTTTGAAGCAGTGGCGGTACTAGCGGTGGCATGGGGGCTTAAGCCACCCCCCTCCACCGGCTCAGCTTGTCAGGCAGCGGACCAAAACAAAATTTTTAAATATGAGGCCCTACACCAAGCCAAAACATGATATTCACAGTTGTAGATTGCCATTTCCGGCCATCCAGAGGTCCCCATTTAAAAAAAAAAAAAAACCATTCCTAAACCCTCCCGCTCCGCAGGCACACTAGCTTAATCCCCTGTCGGAGAGTTCCCCCCCCCCACCCAGAAAATGTGGATGTCCTAGGCCAGGCTATATAATCGCCACTGTATTATTGGAGAGTACAATATTCGGTTTTGCCATAGGGCCTTGATAGAGGACTATGCGGAGGAGGACCTTAAGTAGTGCAAAATCCCAAACCACCATCTGGAGTGGTCCTCAATTTCACTCCCCACCCCCGGGAAACAAATTGGGAGAAAACTAGGCCCTAGAGTAGTAGTGGCCTAGTAAGTGGGCCTATTACAAAGGTCTAATGAGAAATAACTGCCTAAAAAAGTGTTTGTTAGCAATAAACGGTCACGAACCTGAGTATGTTCCGCCGAGCGACGGATGCTCGTTGAGGGAAAGATGTCCGGCGCATCCCGTCTGAAAGTGGGCACATGAATCGTATGTTTTGCCGCAGTTTCTCACTGAGGCTCGCACGGTAATCGAGGAGTTCGCGGGTAGGCCTACAACTCTTACAGATATTTTCTCATCAACTAAAGCAGACTGAGGAAAAGCAGTGATCGTTACCATATCTGTAATGGCAAAAATACATCAACTTCTGGTGAACCGGTAAATAACGCATATAGCCGGCTATATCATCACCTCATGGCATGGGCTCGCAAGCTACGCTGATAGATACTGTTGTTTGTGTTGTTAACATCCGCTTCTCATCATCACGTGAGGATCCAATCTACATCACGTGCGAGTCGATCATCAAGCGCTTACACTGTAGTCGCCAACCGGCAGGCGATTTTTTTTTCCGTACGAAACATTTGCATGAAACTTCACTCGGGCCATCTCGGATTGACTCGAGTGAGTACGATACGAGGAGGAAGATCAGACACTTCGCAATGTCGTGACGCTCGAGTTTTACTATTACTGTACAGTATTGCTCTTTCTATGTTTACCTACGGTAGGCCTATGAAATCTCACGGACTTATGGGATGTACGTGTGTAACTAACTGTGACCTTCTTGGATGTTATTAAATGTTAGTATATTATCTACAACAACAACAGCTAGTACCTCCTGTTATAAAGTGTAGATAGGTACAGTAATACCAAAGGCTAGAGAGAAAGAGGCCTAACAGGATGAGATCTTATCCTAGGCCCCTCCTTAAACTAGGCCTAGGGTCATAGGCTGACACCAACATACTGACATTGAAATTTTTGGGGGAAAAACAGGACAAAATTGAAGCATGAAATAAAAAATAGAGCGCATAAGAGAAATATTATTAAATAAATAATATACCATTCCGGCGTTATTGAACTTGTCCAAACTATCATATTAATGTAATTAATGTTTAATAATAATAATCATTTCAGCATTAATTACCTTGGCCTAAGCCTTGTAATGAAGAACCTACAGATAACGTATTATCTACTAGGCCAAATAATAATCGCCCAAGGGGAATATCTTTTGTGTTATTTCCCTTTAACGTCGTTTTTTTAATTGTTCTCTAATTCCTCCATTGTCTAAGTTCCCTTTAAGGTACAGGTATAAATAATAATAATAATTAATAATAATTTCAGCATTAATTACCTTGGCCTAAGGCTTGTAATGAAGAATCTACTATTTACTAGGCCTATAAATAATAACTAGCCCAAGGGGAGTATATTTTGTGTTATTTCCCCTTAACGTCGTTTTTTAAATTGTTCTCTAATTCCTCCATTGTCTAAGTTCCCCTTAACGTACAGGTAATAATAATTAATTAACAATAATAATAATAATAATAATTTCGGCATTACATGTAATTAACTTGGTAGAGCCTTGTAATTAAGAACCTGCCGATTACTATGCCTAATATTAACATTGTACATTCATTTGGTGCTCTGCCATTTTGGCAGGTCTTATGGCATCCAGTATTTTAGAGCTGCCTATTCTCAGCTCTTCTCTTAATTTGAAAATAGCTGTCACCCTGTTTCATTTGATAAAGAAAAACGCGCTTTTACTCTTTGTGCTTTTCCCAGAAAGCGTTTTTAGTACTCAGGCCTATGTAATTATGCAAAACCCAAGCCTAACTAAAAAATTAAAATTGTCATAGTATGTAGCTCAAGTTAAAATAACACTTTTCATTACTCGTGCAGCTTAATCAAATATTATATGTCATTTTAAACGACCCATTGGTATTAACATGGTAACATCAATGTATTTTAAAAAATTAGACAGCGACGTTC
>NW_022705247.1:651165-654129 GCF_011630105.1 Anneissia japonica
TGTAGACGTTTATCTGTTGATGACCTTTTGACCTCCTGAATTCTGCAATGAGATTTTCGGGTCGATTCAGCCGAGACGGCCCGAGTGGAGTTTCATGTAAATGTTTCGTACGGAAAAAAAATCGCAACCGGCAGATAAGGGGATCAACCGGCAGATAAGGCGATCTCACTCATTGGTCGACGAAAATTGATACTATGTAGCTGGCAATACAGTACTGGGGTGGGGAGGGGGAGGGGCGATGTAGGGAAAGCAGAGGGTGCGATCGCACTCCCCTTAATTCAATTAAGAAAAATAATTGTTGAGATGAATATTCGTAAGATTTTTAAGTTACATGAGAATGCAATTTTCGGGCACCCAGAGGTCATATTGAATTTTCGCACCAGCCCCAACCATGTTTGGTGGTGGTGGACTCCCGACGGCGGGAGGGGGACTCCCGACAGCGGGACCAAGATGTCCCCGACGAAAGGGGGAAAATTTCCCCGACGAAAGGGGGCGTGGTCGAACGTCGCTTTAAATTTCGACTGGAAAGCAATCTGATTCTGTATAGTAATAGCCCTAGCACCAGTGACGTAGGGGTTTTGAAATGGAAAGGAGCTGATGGGGTAGTGGAAAGGTGAATAGTGGGGGCTTGGTGAAAAGCTGAAGGGGATAACTCGCAAAATGAGGTTTGAGGTAATTTTTAAGTACTTGAGCATGATTTGTGGGCGGGGGTTCGACTGGGGATGGGGAGTACTTTCTTTTTCGGGGTGGGGGAACGTGTGCGCGCCCCTCTCACATCTTATGCCAATACCTAGCATACCCTGCAATTTACCCTACGGTCCGCCACTGGTTGAATGTTTCGTATTATTAACGTTGGTGAACAATTAGCATTAGGAACGTACTGGTTTGGGGACCAGTTACTTTCAGTGATCTGTTTGCTGGTGTGTTTGAGCAAGGGTCGGCATTATGTTGAATGTTTCATCATCAACGTTTGGATAACATTCAGCATCAGGAACAGGTGAATCTGAATTAGCACTACTATGTTGAAAGACATCTGTTGATTCGCTTTGTTCATCTTGGCAGTTTGTGCATGAAAATGGTTTTTGTTTGTTACCAGGACTCTGATGAAATTCGACACAGTCAAAGTGATACCATTCCTTGCACATGTCACAGTGTACATATGTTGTTTGCAAATTGTACAGTACGGTAACAGGCCCGTAGCCAGATACAAGCCTACATTCATAGAATATCTCAGCTTCAGAAGTTGGGAGATTTAAATTAAAACGCAACTCCAGCAAACCATGACTTTACGATGGCACACATAAGGATGGCAAACATCGATAAAAACCCGGCTGCCGTCTCAACTTTCACTGGCCTTTTGCTGAATGTTTTCCAACCGGTAACGAAACCGGTCGCCGTCTACGTAGAGTAAATGGTGCCACCAAACGAAGCTAAAGTTTTGCGACTTAATCCACCAAATGCAGATAAAGATTTGCGACTTAATCACCTGATTGTGGATTGTGTGGTTAGTAAATTCCATAGCCATACTGTCCATAGCACACACTAAACTATGTGCTGATGGAGCATTTTGGGGAAATGGACTCTCCCTTTTTTCATCCCAAACAAAATATTATTAATAAATCAACATAGGACGTCCATCTCAGTCATCATAGCACTATACTACAGAACGGAGTGCGTCAAAACAATTGTTTAATTTTTAGTGATAAAGAATCATGAAACGTTGTAGAATAACTGACTTTTTTTCGTCCGCTGTTGCAAAGAAGAAAACGACAGATAGTCCTGGTGGGTTATTGATTTTAAAATTAATTAGCCTAGCCTAGATGTTGACTAGCTAGGTTTGCTCCTCGTTCATTTAGATAATTAATTAGCCTAGCCTAGATGTTGACTAGCTAGGTTTGCTCCTCGTTCATTTAGATACAGAATTATGGGTGCAGGTGAACTCGGCCACAAGTCAACTCGGCCACAAAAAGTTCGGCTACAGCCAACTCGGCCACAAGTCAACTTGCCCACAAATCAACTCGGCCACAAGTTATTTAATGTAAATCTAAGTTTTTGCATCATTTTTCTTCAATATATGATTGAAATAAAGTACACAGTATGTTTTAGTAAAACAGGACCACCACACTACCAAAAGAGATTTGAATGCTATTGCCTATGAATTAAAAAGAGTTATTTATCAATGTGTTCGTCTTCTGTTTACTCACAACATTCTACTTCAACAATAATATTAAACAACAATAACGACAACAAATTAGTAATATTTACATTAATAATACTAATTAGTCATTATGACGATAATAAAGGGGATAATAACAACAACAACATTAATAGTAATATTTATTTTAACAAATAGTAATAATACTAGTATGGTAATAATAACGATATTTAAATATCAATTTTAATAACTAATTAGTGATAATAACGATATTGAAGGTGATAATAGCAATAACACAACAATAATATATATAAGATAATGTTTATTTTTATAATAATAGTAATACTAATTAGTAATAATAATAATAATGATACTTATAATACTAGGCCTACTTAGTAATACTGTAATAGGGTAATAATATCGATAATAAAGGTGACAACAATAATATTAATAATAATATGAGAAAAATACTAATAAAACGCCAATAACAACTTTTTAAATTACTATTATTAAAATTATAATACTAAGACTAATAAATAATAATATGAATAATAAAAAATCGGATATTTATTATTTATATGGTACTGTATATCAAGGTATCTTTATTCATAAACAAAGTCAAAATACATTAAAAGAACATTTCTGGCAGTTCACAGAACTGAATTGCGAAAACGTTAAAAATACATTATTTATAAAATTATTAGTTATTTCAATTAAGATTCAAATTATTATTACTGTACAAATTATTTATAAAATTATTTTAATATATGTACAAATTAAGGAATTGAACATTCAGAAAGACATAAACA
>NW_022705247.1:654883-663038 GCF_011630105.1 Anneissia japonica
GAAAAGCAAGACATTAGTATCTCTTTACCGTTCAATTGTGCGCCCCCATTTGGAATATTGTTCTGTTATTTTTAGTTCAGTTTCTTTTACACAAGCTCAGCGTATTTCTAATGTTCAGAATAAGTTTATTAGGTTTCTTAGTCATACTTGTCCCAATTATAATGTCTCTCTTATGTCTCTTGAAAATCGTAGAATTATTTTTGACATGGTTTTTTTATATATATATATAAGTCTTTAAATTCCATTTATGATTGTCCTCTTGTTTCTATGTTCAGTTTAAACATCCCGACTCGTACCCGCAGTAAGTGTTTACTTCATGTTCCTTACGGTCATGTTGATTGCACAAAACGGGGTATTTTTCAACGTTTACCGAACGAATTTAATAGACTACTTGATACTTGTTTTAATATTGATATTTTTTATGATAGTCTTAATATTTTTAAAAGCAAAATAATTAAATTTGTGTAAGTGTATTTTAGTTTATTTCAGTTTTGAAGTTTATAATATATATTTATATATGTTTTAGTTGAACCTGTTAGTGGCGGTTTTCATCGCTGTTGGTTTTATACTGAATAAAATAAAATAAAATAAATAAAACGATTAGTACAATGTAGTACCAGTAAATGACTTGTGGTCGAGTTGACTTGTGGTCGAGTTGATTTGTGGCCGAGATGACTTGTGGCCAAGTTGACTTGTGGCCGAGTTGACTTGTGGCTGAGTTGACTGTGGCCGAGTTGACTTGTGGCCGAGTTGGATCAAATTCCAGAATTATACCCTGACGACAACAAACTAGTGTAGGCCTAAGTACAGTAGGACGTACTAGGCCTACAGCAGGTAGGCCTAGGCTTTTGTTGTAAAAGTTTAAGTGCATGTACAGGATGCGCCATAGGCCTATATTTAAAAAAAATACATTTTGTTAATTATTATTGGTTGGCCTGAGACGGACCTAGGCAGGCAGGCCAGCTTTACCGTCGGAAGTCCTGGGATTCGACGACGATGACGTCCGTGCACGTTTACAAACGCCATTGATTAGAATGAAAATAGACGCGCTGAATTTCGTTTTTTTTTTTCATGAAAGATAGAATTTATTGAAAATTTATCTAATAAAAACAAGAATAATATTGTAGAAATTGTATTTCTAAAGATGCATATAATTCATATTTCATTTTGTAGACAATAAATATTCAGCAAGATAATACTAAAAACGATTAATTCTGAAATGTGCATCTCAGCTATTATTAATCAGTAGGCTATGTATTATGTTATAAAAATTTCGAATTATGCTATATTTTGGGCTCGGATTTAATTTAACGATAGCCCTATCAGTAATGACAGTATTTGTGCTTTTTTTTAGCCATGTAGTAAAATAGTACTTTTTATGAGAGTCGAGAAGAAGTAGTAGAATAATAAACGTGTTGAGTATATTGATTATGCGATGAGGTTTTTTTTATATCTTTCGGTGTGATTTAAACATGCCAATTCTCAGAAAATATTTTCTAATTTATTATATTACCACTTTTTCATTACATAGATCTTTTTCAAAACATAAGCCAAACTGCTTTTATAACATTATTATAGACCCATTAAACACAAAAACTGCTCTGGCTTCGGGGGCTTTGCCCCGACCCCACTGTGGCCCCAGAACCCCACAAGGGGTGGCGCCAGCGGGGTGGGGGGACAGGGCCCCCGTCGGGGAGAAAAAGCACAATTCGTCGGGGAGAAAAAAAAATTATATGTATTTTTTTACATTAGTAGACTTTAATATCGGTTTAATAAGCCTGGTGCCACCTCTGGACCCCACGCCCAGAGAACTGCCCTTGAAATGACCTGGCTACGGGCCTGAATAATAATAATATTAATTCAATAATAAAAGGGGGAAACACAATATAAAAGCAGTAAACATTCAAATAAATACAACTTTAAAATACAGACAAAATGAGGCATCTAAACAATTCTTCATGGATGTGTACACAATTTTTTTTAAAATGCGATTAAACATTAAGCGTGAAAAAGAGCCCATGTCAATATTTGATGCCTACAGACGATCGGGCCAATTTCACGACAATTTGAAATTATGCAACTAGGCCCGCGCCCGGCGGTGCTTGCTCTTGGCATTGAATTTGCTACTTTGCAGTTTGGTCTATGCCTATTGCTGTTTTGGTACTTATTGCCGTTTTGGTTTATTGCCGTTTTGGTCATTGCTGTTTTGACCTGCTACCCTAAAATTAATTCAAATTCGGCTTAGATGTAGGCCAAAGCCTGGAGAGGAGAGAAATTCTATAAAGGGCAGGGGCCGATCAAGCAGAGATGTCCGAAAAGGGGAAGGGGCGATCGAGAGACAGCACTACCACAGGGGGTCAAGGGGAATTTTTTTTTATTTCTAGACCCCTCAATCCACCCTGTTTTTAAAATTTTGGTCCTGTGTGGAAAATAGACCATGTGCACAGTAAAAAATGCAGTACACTACACGCTTCCGAATAGTAGGGGACTGTCTGCCGGTTGTAATAAATTACTATTCCTTGCCTTACTTTAACATATTTAATACATAGAACATTCTAGAATAACATTTAATTCATCAAAGAAACAGTGTAAACCACATTGGTAATTATAGGAACACATGACACAATGTAGAATCCAAGAGTAATATTTTGGAAGTTTCTGGAATCTTGGGTACTTTAGAGGCAAATAAGCCTAATTGGTTAATGATGTAAGGTGACCAATGAGGAACTTAGGCTATATAGAATGCTCTGGAGTTGTACAGCTAGGGTATTAAGCTGACAGTTTTATATTTCTGGGGCTCTTTTTGAAACACAAGTTTATGTGAAAGTTATTGTATCATTTTGAGACCGGATTCTTGTTGGAGTTTATACAGAATAAAAGTTTATTTGAGAGTTGTGTTTTAAATTTTATGTCAAAAAGGGATTCCTAGTCATTTCTATACCGCTCGGAAATACGTCAAGTAGGAATTCATGACACGGTGTACTGCCCAATTCACCACCAGAAAGACACCACTGCACAAATAAGTCCCAGGTATCCATGGTGATTGGTGAAGTAATGCAATCCAGACAATTATTGTCCATCATCTTTGTGCATTGAAATATGACGACAATAATGTCGGCAAAGCCCACTTATAACTCGGGCTACAGGCTTTAGTTGACCTCCCTTGCCACTGTAAATGGTCCAAGCAAAAAAATCACACTTAATTAAAAATCACCTTATAGTATTGCAAGTTAGTGCCTCTCACTTAATCATTGAGGGGGGGCCCCCCACCCACTTAACCTTCGTGCCCCCTCAGCCCCCACTATTTCAAGAATCCAGATATACCACTACATACATTCATTTTATATCTTCTTGTGTATTAAGTCTTTAATAAAATAATACCAATGATTATGTTTTTTCAAAAAAATACTCTATAAGATTTATTGAAATTTGTATTAACAATCACATTTAAACTGAAGAGATAATGACAAATGTTTAGGCAATACATCTGTTCATTGAAAAAAAAGTTAATATTTTAATAAATATACATTATAATCTATATAAATTATACATCCTTTATTTGCATAATTGTTTGTATGCCTTCTTCAAGCTATAAGCATCAGATTTATGTCCGTCAACCCGTACAGGTAATATTTCAGATGTGGATCTCACTCCCCCAGCAACAGCTAAACAATTTTTAGCCTTAATATGTGCAATCAAATAGACATGAAATTAAAATGGCTTAAACTCTAGAGGTTCCAGAGGGATAGCCATCTGGACTCCACAATTTAGGAAACAACCCAACCTTTTCCCATTAGACCATAGGTCCAGTTCCCATTAGATCATGGGTCCTCAATTAATTGCCACTCACCCCCCCCCCCCCCCCCCCCCAAAAAAAAATCCTGGATCCGCCACTGTGTTTGCATTGTCTGATTCCAACATACATGAAAAGGCATGATTTTTTTAATCATAGGTCTAAAACATAAACCATCATATAAAATTCATTGGGTCTGATGAATAATGTGTAACACTATTAAAATTGATTACCTCTAGTAATAATATTACCAGCACATTAATAAGCAATTAGTATAGTTGCATTCTATGCATAATCAATAGAAACTATTACATGGAGGTTCAAATTATTGCACAAAAATTTGACAAAATAATTTGTATTGTTCAATAAAGCTAAAGATTTATGTGACAACATATCAACATCCAGAGTTATCCATCCTATTAATTGGCTGAAGACAATTATTAATATAGTATGGATATAGTATGTGACAGCTGGTATTCAATTAAATCGATACATTGTCGCTACAATGTTTTCACTGCAGTCATTGCACTGCGTAGCTGTCCTCGATGCAATCAGGAAGGCTCATCCATTCGACCGAACAATCAACGCCACCAAAAGTTGTCGCCGATACTGTGTAGTGATTTTATGGAAACCTTCCTTAACTATCACCAGTCCAGTGGCAGTGCCAGATTTTTTTTGTTGGCAGAGCGACATCCACGACAGGATAAACTAGAGGCCACAAAGTGTCGCCATTGACTATGAATACCACCTTGATTGATATCCCACTAAAGTTTACTTGGAATTGTGATCATCCCCAACCTGTCATGCGAGGGCACACTTCTAATTGGTTCACTTCCGCCTAAGTGTTTCCTGAAGAAAGCTAGAGTATTCCGCCAGGAGTCTTCTTGAGCAATAGCATGCCCATCTGGATGACCACCATATAAAACAACCACATCTACAAATGAAATCCCACCAGGAATTAGTTATTAATGAGAAAAAATGTTAAAATTAAATTACATCATCATAAAACAAAAAACAGTGCATTAATGGGTTTACATACACAGTAGGCAAGTTATCATTACCTCCACCAAGTTGCCATTTGACAGATATGTTAGCAGGATTATGCAAAAACTAATGAATGGATCATCATAAAATTTATTGAAGTGGTACATGTAAGTCTAAGGAAAAATGATTAACAGAGGTCATATATTCACTGCCATTGCCAGTCTGTTTATCTGGTAGCAGGATAGTGCTAAACCTAATAAATGAATCATCATAAAAGTTTGTGGCATGGTACATATAGGTCCATTAAAAAGGCATTACATTAAAAGGTCAAAGGTTAAAATCAAAGAATTTTGAAAAATGAAATACAAATTGTACAAAAACTAAGGACCGGATCATCACAAATCTTAGGAACATTACATAGTGCACCAAGATGCGATTGAACTTTAAAGTGAAAAAGTCAAAGATCAAATTATCCAATGCAGAAAAATGGCTGAACTCTAGCCCTAATTATTACCTTTTCATTACTGTACAGGGGTGGTGGAAGCATTTAGGTATTGGTCTGGCAGAAGAGTCCACACCAACCCTGAGGTTGAGATTTTTTAGGATTTAGCACTTCTATACGATTGGAAATAGCATTCTCAAACTTCAAAAACGATTTTTAAAGTATCATAATTTGACAATGTAAAATGCTTCATTAGGCCGACCGGTCCTCCTTAAACTAACGTTAGAATGCCGCACTTTCGGCGGTAAAGAACAATTAAAACCTCATAAAAAAGTCAACTAATCCGTTTACCCATAATTGAATCCAAGGACACCAGTGTTAAACACTCAGTACTTATCCTTGATAATGTGTTAATCCAATTAATATAGTGAGATAACGTAACGTTAGTTTATCGAGGGCGGGTTGAGCTAATGTTGAACATATGAAGCATTTCGATTTTTATAAATCAAATATTATTAGCTGGGAATTGGTGACTGAGGTTCAGATTTTTTTTAGGATTTAGCACTTCTAGAAGCTTGGAAATAACACTTTCAAATTTCAGAAATTATTTTTGAAGTGTAAACATTTTTACAAGTAACATATGAAGCATTTAGAACTAGAAATAAAATATTATTGCACATGGGATTTCAGACTTACAGGCAAGAGGCTATTTGATTGTTATTGACATTGGCTGCCACTTCTATTACGGTACAGTAATAACATCGAAATACACTGTACCAGTTAGCTAAACTTTGTGTCATCCAGTGGCGGATCCAGAAATTTGAAATTGAGGGGCCCAGGGAGGGACTTTCACAGTAGCAAGCCAAGGACCTCAGCTTCACCAAGGTTGGGGCAGAGGTAAGAAAAAAATTATGATTTTGGCACCTCAGACTTATTCATATTCAATTCATATTCTTGACAGCAATTTGACCTCTGAAAGGTCATTGTTTGTCAAAAAACAAGGGCCTAAGACGACTGAAAAGCGGAATTTCCTTCTTTCGTTCTGCCGAGTAAAATCAATTATTTAGGCGACGTTTGTAGACTGACCAACATGTACCAACGTCCGAATGTCACGCTAGCCTTATCCTACTCTAGGCCTAGACTAGCTAGGATGGTATAGGCCTAGCCTTGAAGGTACGAAGGTCCCAATGAAAAACAACGTCGCTCCTTGATAGCTAATATTGTCTATTTAACATCACAATAATTCATTATTAGACCTATAGTTGTTTTTTGAATTGTACTCCACAAATCTCAGCCGATACCTCGAGTAACGTCTCGTATCTATTGTCGTGTGCTGGCTCACACTTGCGATGTCTCGCACTTGTGATCAAATAACACGCTGGCTCGCACTTTGGCAACACTCTTTGCCAGTCAACTCGCCCCTAGAAAACCCGCCCTTGGAAACTTGCCCCATAAAAAAATGTACACTTCCTAGACCAGTCTTCAAAATAAAAATTGTAACCTTTGGTAACCAACTATATTTTCCACATACATAGAAATTTTTGAAACTTTATTAAAAAAAACCTAAACCATAATTCACCACTATAGACACTTTTGACAAAAATGAAGAATTACGACTTTGTTACCCAATTAGAAGTGTTCTAATATAGACAATGGGTCGTGTCTCATATTATTTGATATATTTTTATTATTCATTATTTTCACTTGACTCGCATAAATAATTTTGTTCGAAGAACATTTATATGCAGTTGTACTTCGCAGCACTTCACTTGCAATTTGCAATTTCTAGTATTAATATAATTTTCTTTACACTGTACATTTAACAAAAGCTAAACATTGTGTCATCCAGTGGTGGATCCAGGAATTTGATACAAAGGGGGCCCAGGGAGGGACCTTCAAAGATAAAGGGTCCAAGAACAGCCCCACCATGGTTGGCTGAGGTAAAAAAAAAAATGATTTTGGCACCTCTAGATGGTGGGAAATGGCACTCTCATACTAATTATATAATTTTCTTTTGTTCTTCATTAATTTATAATTTATATGTTTACAGCGTTTTAGCGGGGCTCACTTAATAATAATATTAATAATTTAACAAAATACGCCACTAAAGTAAAAGTAGAAATTTTTTTTTTAAATTATAAAAAGTATTATTTTAATATAATATTTATCTCAGCAAAAGACGACTGCCTAACCTGCCGGACCACTCCTGCTGCCCAAGCTGTACTTGACGCAGGGTTCCCGGAACGCCGCCCTCAGCGGCGAGTGCGATGCACAACTCAGGGGCAAAAGTGGAACGTGAAATTTGGATATGGTTTTGTAGTCAGATTTGCGAGAAAAACTTCAGCTACCCGTATTTCTTGACTGAGACGTCAGTGGGAGCTGTAATTTGTATGGCAAGGAGATTGAGCAACCCTTCATTCATATTAAGGGAATTTACACCCAGAAACTTTGTAGTTATTAATATTTTGGTTATAATAGAAAATATTCATTTTTTGGTGACGTCACACTCACATTAGTTAGCATGCATACGTCATAAGCTAGATACGTCAACTTTTCCTGGTAAGGCAAACTTTCCCGGCGTGCTTTTATGGATAAACAAACACTACTGCTTTGCACATGGATGCCTTTGCCCAAGCCAGGGCTAAAAGCCGCATTGTTAGCATTGTATAATACTTTAAATAAGGTACCTCTGCAAATGAATTATTCTTATTTATTTATTTTTTCTTATTTTAATTTATTTCTTCCAAAAGTGTACTTTCTATCACATATAATTCCACTGTCTTAGTTAGGCCTAGTCCTAGTCTTATACCTCATCGTCCCCCGCTACACAGTACATCAGCAGCCCCTCCCCCATACAGTACAGACGTTTGCTAGGTAACAACGTGATTGCACCTTCCTTCCCAGGTGTTCATGTAACATTGACATAATTGTTAGCT
>NW_022705247.1:663199-665002 GCF_011630105.1 Anneissia japonica
CATTCGTTAGGCCTACATAATAGTTTCATATTGCTGTACTATATACTCCAACATCACTGGTGCATGGTAACAACCAACTGACTGCAGACCATTTCCGGTCACACATTACTCTCCATAACACAGCACCCCCTAGTTCCGTCACCTCTGGGTCTTGAATATATACTTTAAAATTATGAGATACACAGTAACGGCAATAATGGTTAACTTTCTAGAGAATTTAAGATACTAACCTGAAATGGCAACATAGCATTTGTGACACAGTGGAGCATACGGTGGCTCAATCAGGTGGCCTGCTCCGGGGTAGCTTAGTATTTTCCAGTTACTTTTACCATGTTTTTGAAGATATTTACAAGCTAATGTTGAAAACAGCTTACTTGACCAGGTTTTATCTTCCTCTCCAGCAATAAATAGAAACTGACAAGATGAGTCCTCAAGCTGTTAAAAAAAAAATAATGATAAATACTGTCTCAAAAAAAAAATCGTTTTTTGTTGATTGTGACCTTGACCTTTAACCCTTACCCTTCAACCTTCAAATGCCTTGAGATCTTTGGTCATGGAACACTGTGAACAAGTTTGACAAGCTTGTGATTAAAACTATGGACTGTAGGCTGTTCACAACAAATATGCCAACAGACAAATAAATAAATAAATAAACAGGGGCAAAAACATAACTTCCTGCCTAACTTCATTGGTGGAGGTAATGAGATCTTTAGTCATGGAACATTGTGACAAAGTTTGACAAGTTTTTGGTCCAAACTATGGGCTGCAGATAAATAAATTTAAAAAATAGGTTTTTTTGTTAATTGTGACCTTGACCTTTGACCCTTCAAAATTTATTCAGCTCTAGACCTTAGGTAAAGGAAAACGAAAAAGTGGCCAAGTTTGATTAATTTCTAATAAAAAATATGGGCTGTAGGCTCTTCACAACAAATATGCCGACAGACAAATATGCAACTAAATAATAAACCAGGCGAAAACATAACCTCTTGCAACTTCGTTGGCGGAGGTAAGAAACCAATATCGGGACAGAAAGTTCTGGATGTATAACTCCACATGCAAAAATTACATAGGAATCTTTTTCTTACTACAGATAGCCCTGGGCACTGACTGGTGCAGGCACAACCGACGAGAGTGACCATGGGGACTGGAGTTGCAGAGACACCCAGCATTTCAGTACAGTAGCTAGATGCTTAATTCAAACAATTTACATAATAAAAAGAGAGAAAATAATGAAACCCTCTTGAGAAAAATGCATTAACATGAAAAAAATTTTTTTTTTTAAATTGTTTTGTCAGTGGCCCCTGAGCACTGGCCTCCCTCTGCACTCTCCCTCTCAGCGATGGTGGGTGCAGGTGCCACCACTGCAGGCCCCTAATTAATTAATTACAAGAATGCAAAGAGGACTCACATTCATCAATGCAAAGAGGACTTACATTCATCATTGTGGAATGGTCGATGTCTTCAGGTTTATTTGGCCAATACCGAGTGATATTGAACACTCCATCCTCTTCCACAAAAACTCTTTCTGTTGAAACACTTAATTTGGGCAAAAGGAATTGATAAGAATATCTTTATTAATAATTGTAAGTCAAACTTAATACTCACTGGTTAAATATCCATATTGATTGTCAAATAATACATTCTATTTAGTAGTTACCCCATGGTCTTGCCAAGGTAATTCAACAAAAGGACGCACATCTCCGCTCTCGAACATAGCGCGTGCGTACAGTCCTTTGATCTTTACTGTGGCATCGACAATCCGTTACTAGTTGCGAGTACAGCCGTCAATTATTAGTCTATGCG
>NW_022705247.1:666740-678756 GCF_011630105.1 Anneissia japonica
GAACAATTCACAGATTTAAAAGTTTTACTGATGCACTGTTAATTTTACTACAGTTAAGAACCCGTACATTATTTAAAACTATTCCCCTATATTACTACTAGTTTAACACCAGCGTTAATATAGTGAACGCCATTTGTGTGAACACTTTGGAATTTTAATCCGTGAATAAGCTTAATAATAATAATAATGATAATGTGTTAATCCAATTAATATAGTGAGATAACATAACGTTAGTTTATCGGGGGCGGGTTGAGCTAATGCTGAACATATGAAGCATTTCGATTTTTATAAATCAAATATTATTAGCTGGGAATTGGTGACTGAGTTTCAGATTTTTTTTAGGATTTAGCACTTCAAGAAGCTTGGAAATAACACTTTCAAATTTTTTTGAAGTGTAACATTTTTACAAGTAACATATGAAGCATTTAGAACTAGAAATAAAATATTATTGCACATGGGATTTCAGACTTACAGGCAAGAGGCTATTTGATTGTTATTGACATTGGCTGCCACTTCTTTACCATAACTAGTCTAGTACGGTACAGTAATAACATCGAAGTACACTGTACCAGTTAGCTAAACTTTGTGTCATCCAGTGGCGGATCCAGAAATTTGAAATTGAGGGGCCCAGGGAGGGACTTTCACAGATAGCAAGACAAGGACCTCAGCTTCACCAAGGTTGGGGCAGAGGTAAGAAAAAAATTATGATTTTGGCACCTCAGACTTATTGCTGCGAAGCAGCCAATTCATATTCTTGACAGCAATTTGACCTCTGAAAGGTCATTGTTTGTCAAAAAACAAGGGCCTAAGACGACTGAAAAGCGGAGTTTTCCTTCTCTCGTTCTGCCGGGTAAAATCAATTACTTTAGGCGACGTTTGTAGACTAACCAACACGTACCAACGTCCACATGTCGCGCTAGCCTTATCCTACTCTAGGCCTAGACTAGCTAGGATGGTATAGTCCTAGCCTTGAAGGTACGAAAGTCCCAATGAAAAACAACGTCGCTCCTTGATAGCTAACATTGTCTATTTAACATCTCAATAATTCATTATTAGACCTATAGTTGTTTTTTGAATTGTACTCCACAAATCTCAGCCGATACCTCGCACAACTCGAGTAACGTCTCGTATCTATTGTCGTGACGTCATGGCTCGCTGGCTCACACTTGCGATGTCTCGCACTTGTGATCAAATACACGCTGGCTCGCACTTTGGCAACACTCTTTGGCAGTCAACTCGCCCCTAGAAAACCCGCCCTTGGAAACTTGCCCCATAAAAAAATGTACACTTCCTAGACCAGTCTTCAAAATAAAAATTGTAACCTTTGGTAACCAACTACATTTTCCACATACATAGAAATTTTTGAAACTTTATTAAAAAAACCTAAACCATAATTCACCACTATAGACACTTTTTGACAAAAATGTAACTTTGTTACCCAATGAGAAGTGTTCTAATATAGACAATGGGTCGTGTCTCATATTATTTGTTATATTTTTATTATTCATTATTTTCACTTGACTCGCATAAATAATTTTGTTCGAAGAACATTTATATGCAGTTGTACTTGGCAGCACTTCACTTGCAATTTGCAATTTCTATTATTAATATAATTTTCATTACACTGTACATTTAACAAAAGCTAAACATTGTGTCATCCAGTGGTGGATCCAGGAATTTGATACAAAGGGGGCCCAGAGAGGGACCTTCAAAGATAAAGGGTCCAAGAACAGCCCTACCATGGTTGGCTCAGGTAAAAAAAAAATGATTTTGGCACCTCTAGATGGTGGGAAATGGCACTCTCATACTAATTATATAATTTTCTTTTGTTCTTCATTAATTTATAATTTATATGTTTACAGCGTTTTAGCGCGGCTCACTTAATAATAATAATATTAATAATTTAACAAAATACGCCACTAAAGTAAAAGTAGAAAATTTTTTTTTTTAATTATAAAAAGTATTATTTTAATATAATATTTATCTCAGCAAAAGACGGCTGCCTAACCTGCCGGACCACTCCTACTGCCCATGCTGTACTTGGTCTTGAATATATACTGTAAAATTATGAGATACACAGTAACGGCAATAATGGTTAACTTTCTAGAGAATTTAAGATACTAACCTGAAATGGCAACATAGCATTTGTGACACAGTGGAGCATACGGTGGCTCAATCAGGTGGCCTGCTCCGGGGTAGCTTAGTATTTTCCAGTTACTTTTACCATGTTTTTGAAGATATTTACAAGCTAATGTTGAGAACAGCTTGCTTGACCAGGTTTTATCTTCCTCTCCAGCAATAAATAGAAACTGACATGATGAGTCCTCAAGCTGTTAAAAACAATTATTCCTTAAGTAATTTATATGGAAACTGCCGCCCACATCATAATTCTCCTCAGTATAAATTTCCCCCGCATATTGTCCCTATAAAAAAAGATAAAGGAAAAAAACTAAAAAAACAATTAGATTCCTTGGGATTTGTACCCAGGGCTGGTAGTGTGGAAAACACTCTTCAACCACTACACCAAACTGTTTATATATCACTGAGAAATTAATGGTTATATGTTTACACTTTATCGGAAAGCCCGCATTAGCACACATCACACACGTCTATATGGCTAACAGTTATACAAGTTTTTCGATCATTGTGTCCTTGACCTATGAACCTGACACTTCAAAATTCAGTCACTTTCAGATCTTTGGTAAAGGAACATTGTGGTCAAGTTTTACAAATTCCTGATAAAAACCGTCTCAAAAAAAATCGTTTTTTGTTGATTGTGACCTTGACCTTTAACCCTTACTCTTCAACCTTCAAATGCCTTGAGATCTTTGGTCATGGAACATTGTGAACAAGTTTGACAAGTTTGTGATTAAAACTATGGGCTGTAGGCTGTTCACAACAAATATGCCAACAGACAAAATAAATAAATAAATATACAGGGGCAAAAACATAACTTCCTGCCAACTTCATTGGTGGAGGTAATGAGATCTTTAGTCATGGAACATTGTGACAAAGTTTGACAAGTTTTTGATCCAAACTATGGGCTGTAGACAAATAAATTTAAAAAATAGGTTTTTTGTTAATTGTGACCTTGACCTTTTACCCTTCGAAATTTATTCAGCTCTAGACCTTAGATAAAGGAAAAGGAAAAAGTGGCCAAGTTTGATGAATTTCTAATAAAAAATATGGGCTGTAGGCTGTTCACAACAAATATGCCGACAGACAAATATATAGCTAAATAATAAACCAGGCGAAAACATAACCTCTTGCAACTTCGTTGGCGGAGGTTAGAAACCAATATCTGGACAGAAAGTTCTGGATGTAAAACTCCACATGCAAAAATTACATAGGAATCTTTTACCCCTCCTTCCCTGATAGGGCCAGTTCTCTCTACAGATAGCCCTGGGCACTGACTGGTGCAGACAAAACCGACAAGAGTGACCCTGGGGACTGGAGTTGCAGACACCCAGCATTTCATGTACAGTAACTAGATGCTTAATTCAAACAATTTACATAATAAAAAGAGAGAAAATAATGAAACCCTCTTGAGAAAAATGCATTAACATGAAAAAAAAAAATTTGGTTTTAATTGTTTTGTCCATGGCCCCTGAGCACTGGCCTCCCTCTGCACTCTCTCTCTCAGCGATAGTGGGTGCAGGTGCTACCACTGCAGGCCCCTAATTAATTAATTAATTACAAGAATGTAAAGAGGACTCACATTCATCAATGCAAAGAGGACTTACATTCATCATTGTGGAATGGTCGATGTCTTCAGGTTTATTTGGCCAATAACGAGTGACGTTGAACACTCCATCCTCTTCTACGAAAACACTTTCTCTTGAAACACTTAATTTGGGCAAAAGGAATTGATAAGAATATCTTTATTAATAATTGTAAGTCAAACTTAATACACACTGGTTAAATCCATATTGATTGTCAAATAATACATTCTATTTACCCCATGGTCTTGCCATCCTCACCCCCATATTTCCCTTCCTTATATCTTACTTTAGTGTTGGTTGCACCTTTCCTTTGTATAACCTTGAAGGTTCATCTGGGGTATAAAATGGACTTCCATTGATGCAGACACAGGCCTTGATCTAAAATATTCAATAATAAATTTTTTTAAATAAAAAAAATATCATATGGAACTGGTCTTTTTACAATATTTTCTTCAAAATAATAGAATAACTGTATTATTATTCCTGTAACAAGCAAGAGTACAAGCAACACAAATTTAGAATCTAGAGGTTTGCTGTGACAAGATTCAAGAATTTATTACATCCATATGCATCTCATAAATTTGACCATCTTCGTTTGCTATTTGGAGTTTGCTTGGACATTTGTTTTATTCAGAATATTCCATTTATCATTTGGAGCCTTGGATAGACATCAATTTTTCGGAACTGTTTTATGCGTTATTTGGAGCTGTAGACATTATACGGAACCGTATTTACTCGGCCAAGAGCTGGGCCGTTTTATGTTCATGCTACCGTATAAATAAACTAGTTGGTATTAAGTTATTTATGTGTATCTTATTTCAAATGTTTTATACTGTAGATTCAACACACTATTAGAGAACAGAAAACTATCATTGCAAGATTTCATGGAGGAAGATGAAATTAACCCTGGTATTCTTAAAATGAACATTAGTCGTAGTTCGAGCTAAAACTTAATTAAAGTAAAAATTACGTCATTTTGTATTCTTAAAATGAACTTCGACTAGCACTACGATTAAATCACACAAACCTCGACCAAAATAATACCTCCGCAGGCCCATTTTTTTAGTCAGCCTAGGGTAAGGCTAAATTGCCGACTTGAAACATTTACCTCACTAAAAACATATTTTTTGTAACTCACGATAGAGTGAAAAGAACAAATACAATTGTATAAGTAGGTCTGATGTATCTTCAGTGTTTTCACAAAAAGGGAAATTGAGTTTAGCTTCTAAAAGGCGAAATTAACATGTTTTGCTAGCCACATGCGATAGTTCCTAATTCGCACGATATCCCTTTGCATTGCGGTCACGGCGCTTCACCGTAACAACAACAAAGATGGCGCCACCTTCATTCAGGCTCAACGATAATCGTTCTCCAAAAAGAAAGCAAATTTTCAGTGACTGTTCAAATTCTCTATCGTTATGTTAACAACTAATATAGATATTATAGAAAATTAATTAAGCAAATAATACTCTATTACGAATTATGAGAAAATATGTTTTTGAATGACAGATGGCAGCTTAATATTCATCCGTGTTACCAGTTTTCTAAAATTTTGTCTGCTATTAAAAACTCTTTTCATTGGTTAGTTTGATAGTCGCTGCTTGTCAGCCGTCTTCAGCTGAACTACTAGGACTTGATTTAGTTGTAATTAGAACTTCGTGTATGTTGTTTATGAATACAAATTGAAGTTTAAGTTGCAACTAGGACTAGTAAAGTACTAGTTCGAAGTTAGGTTATAGTTTGTTTTAAGAATACAGGCGCGAGTGTCTAATAAAGAATTAAATTTCCATATAAATATATAAGTAACCTTCGATCCACAAATTGTAGCGAGTTTCAGGACAGTTTGGGCACCTGCAGATACACCGATGATACCGATCCCAGAATCCATCACAAGTGGGTTATTCACCAGCCAATCGACAGCTTCCTAAAGGAAATGTTAAATTATTATTCTAAACTTAATAAATTCATCATTAAAATGCTTGAGGAAAATTTACAGTTGTTGCATTTGCACTTTGGAATAAACTTCCAGATCATATTAAAAAAAAGATGACTCTGTTGAGTCATTTAAATAAATTCTTGAAACTCACCTTTTTTCGACTGTTTAATTTACAGTTTACATTACTTTGATATCGATGGGTGAGACCACATGAATGTCACCATCTCCTGCATCGCTGCTCATTTTCATTTTGTTTTTATGTTAGGTTGTTTTTATTTATTGTTGTTATGCTGTTTTGTTTGTTGTTATGTTGTTTATTATTATGTTGTTGTTAAGCGCCTCAAGGTTGTTAATATTAGGCGCTATATAATTATTGATTATTATTAGTATCATTTATAAAGTTAAGTGAAATACAAACTACTCTATAGATAATAGAATATACCACTTGGATCATTGGATCAGAATTATGAATTGATAATAAATTTGTGTGTTTGAGGGGTGAGTTGGATGGACGAAAAAATGTGGCAGTGTAGGAAGGATAATGGAGGGGGTTAGGAGGGTTTTAGTCCATATCCGAATGAGTTAGCCACCAATAAATGATGTAATAAAATATTATAAAAAGATACAAATAGCAATAAAGAAAATTCATATATTACCTCAAAATACACCATATCAACTTCCACAGGGTTTTTGGTTAAGTCTTCATAGCCGAAGAATGGCAATGATAAGCAAGCAAAGCCATAGGAGGAGAACAAAGCAGCACGAAATTCCATAATACCACCAGCCGTTCCAAACATATCAATAATACCCGGAAATGGACCATCACCTGCATTCCAAAAAATAGGTACAATTATCTGAAGCAAAGTATTCAGGGGTAGCACCAGCTGTTGGGCTGGCTGTGCCCAGGCCCAACTGTCAGGGGTAGCCTGGCCTAGCTGTCAAGAAACCACAGTAAAATCTGCAGGGAAGAATGGTGGGGCTGAGGTGGGTGGGTGTAGCATTTGGCCTATATGTCGGGGAACGATGGAAAATCAGGGAAAAGCTGGTGCCACCTCTGAAAGTATATCATAGAAACACCCATTAGACTATTTCGGACAGTAAACTAGTTTATTAGTACAATCAGTACTATCAGATGCTTCTTGCTGAGTATCGTACATATCACTGGGGTGAAAGGTCATTTTAGTCTGTTGTAGTCAGTCATAGAGTAATTCAATTCAATTTCAATTCAAGGATTATTTTCAAATTGCATTTCAGTTGCAAACTGAATTACAACAAATGGTTACAATTTAAGAAATTATAAATATAAAAAATATATATATTAAAAACATTAAAAAAAATGAAATTTAACGAGATCAAGAAAGTAATAAATGTTACGAATAAAGTTAAATATAATAAATAAAAAAGAAACACCTTTACATGTAAAGGTGTTACTTTTTTATTTATTATAACAAAGTAACACCTTTACATGTAAGTGGCTTTCGGGCATTGTTTGGGTTGAATTAAATTTAGTTTTGTTTTGAATAATTAGATCATATAACTGTACTTAATTCAAAGTGGATTGAAAACAGGCAGTATGATGAGGTACCTTTAGGTTTGAATAGTGTTCCTCGTATGTTGCCACTTTTAATTTCTATCCTCTCAACATCCTTTGCCATATACCACCTCTCCACGGTCGTTTTAGCAAGGATTTTGTGTGCGGAGGTTCTCGAATAGAATTCTTCAGTTGACAAGAAACCTTCATAGACAGTCAGATCAAAAACAAGTGGCGTTGTTACATTTTTCTTGACCAATCGTACTCCAGCTTTCTGTCCCGGAGAAGGCTGCATATGGGAGAACAGCCCCATTGGCATGACACCTAAGTAAGAAAGACAATGTAATATTGCATGATAAATCTATATAAATATCATGTTGATTTTTGATAATCTCTGGGCACTGACTTGTTTCAGTTCATTTTAGTATTTGAACCAACTTGGTGGAGCTACTTTGCCGCTATATGGGGGGGGGGGGAAGGAGGGTTGCTACCCCTCCACCATTGATGCATATTAAATATTATCATTGACATTGTGTAACCTAGGCCTAGCCCAATATATTGCCTAGGGGCCTACTGTAGGCCCAGCTAGCCTAGGCCTTTTTAAAAACGCCATGGCTACAGATACAGTACCATATTTCTACTTCCATTTGCTAAAGGTACGGTAAATGGCATTATGTCACCATCACCCAATGAAGAGCCAGAATGTGCGTGACATCATTTTTCAAGACTGGCATTGCATTTCACCCACGATGAGTGGTGAAATGCAAACGATGTACAGTACTGGGTAAATATGCGTATGGTTCCACTCAGTAAGAGTCATGTCATTTATCTACATAATAGCCATTATCAAACATGAACTGAATCCTGTACCAAACTCTTGCCATATGCCACTAGGCTTTGCTTGGATTCTTGTATTGAAATAGGCCTATGCAGTACAGAGGCCCTACAGTAGTATTAGCACTCTAGACTAACATTGTTTTAGTTTCCATATGAAATTTTCCTGTGTTAAAAACATGATTTACTACACTATACTTCTTTATAAAACATAACTTGTACTTTATCATAAGAGAAATCTGTATATTATCGGTACCTGGAACAACAATAATACAAAAGTACTATGCTACTGCACTGTAATGCATGGGCCTATTTTAATACACTATTTAGATAGGATCTTCTATTGCCATCTTGATTTCAGAGGTCAAAAATATTTTTCAATTTTTTGTCAATGATATAATGGTGTAGAATAATCTTTTAAGAACATTTTCCAGAAAAAATTAATGTGAAAAAACCCTCCGTTATGGAGTTATGAATTTTTAGATAACATGAAGACAAGAATTTAGCCTCAAAGCTTATCTTATTTCTGTTGGATATGCACCATTGACTTGAGTTGTTTGTCATCACCGATTCGTGGAAAAGGCGTATTCCTCCATGGTCAAGTTCTCAACCCCCAAAATCTCATCCCAAGTTTTAGTCCAAGAAGCCTATGTTATAATATATTCGCAATTACTACGCTTTACAATCTGACCAAAATATTCATACACTGCACATGCATAACCGATACCTCCTTGATTTACCGAACTTGGCAACTCTACGTAGACTTCATCGCTGTTATGGTACTTCCCCTAATTGTAAACATTGTTCGTTCGGCCAGAAATCAGATCGAGAGAATGAGTTTCCACAATCGTGATTATAGTGTCAAATTTGTTGAATATACTTTTGATGCAGGCCCATTTAAACAGTAAAGTGCTAGTAATCCTCATAACAATAATCTTATTTACAGTTTACAGTATGTTTTAGTGCATGTGTTGTCATGTAAATAGATTAGACCAAAGACTGAGTATATGTCAACACTCTTATATATAAACGAAGGCCTGGCCTGGGCCTCATCCTGAGGATTCATGCCTTTCTTGATATAGCCATAGATAAATGATATGACTCTTATTATTACCAAGTGGAACCCTTATGCCTATTTACCGATGACAGTATTATAAGAAAATACTGTACTCTTGCCTACCTATACTCTGGCCTAGCTAATCATGTGCAAAGTACATTTATTCGCTGGTCACACCGCACCACCTAACACTGCAGGCCATCTGCAATACCGGTCTTGAAAGATGACCGGCACGCACATTCTTCATTGGGTGATGGAATATTAAAGCTTAAACAAAGTTGAATAATTTTTTCATAGACGAGAGGTGAACACACGCGTACACATTCACTACCATGGCATGTGTTTGCACCTAAAAAATAGACAAAGGATGCCTGCTTCACTCTAAAGAGTATCGTGGGAACCTGTTTGTGGGTGTTTCTTTCCGATTTTTAAAGTTAGTTTTCATGCAACAATAGGCCTTGTGAGTGAAATTTCTGGCTCACTTAATATCAAAAGCCTGAAACAGCCATTAACATTGTAGGCCTATACATTTTTTTAAAAAAACATTTTACTATTTTCATTTATTTGTGTATTTTATAAACATGCCTAATCAAAATATGTATCGACAATGGAAATAAAACAAACAAGAAGATACAAACCATGTGTCTGCTTCACTTCAACATAATTGTTGAACACGTTTCTTTCCTCAAATTATACTCTAGTTAATAATTTCTTTAGTTAATTTCTATGCAATGAGTGATTTTGTCGGCCTTATGAATACAATAATATATTTGCTTTATTTTCATTATCACATCATTCAATATATTTTAATTTATTTTATATATGTATTGTTATAAATAGAACATTTGGTAATGTAAATGGAGACGTAACAAACAAACAAACAAACAAAAAAAAAAACTTATGACAAACTAATCCGCTAAATTAAGTACAACTATAAGCCTACTTATTTTATAAATCTAAATTTTATTGAAGCATTTATAAACATGATCCAAATATTTCGTATGGAAACAATAAAAAGGAAGGTGTCTCCAAGCAATCGACTTTTAACATTTGCGTTGTTTCTGTAAAAAGAAAGATAACACCATTTGATACTGCAATGAACTCTTTAATAATAATAATAATTAATAATAATAATAACAATAATAACAATAATAATAATAATAATAATAATAATAATAATAATAATAATAATAAAATACTACTAAAACGAATTCTTAATATCTGATAATGTTGCAGTAATATAGCCTAAGTTTCATGTTTAACATACGGTCTACTGCTTAGCCACCTTGTTCTATTAAATTATTATTCGCGGCCGCACCTTCGGCGCTCCATACACCGCAACCGAAATGCATGACAAAAATACCAACTCCGGGCTGAAACGACTTGGGCCGAAATGACCTGGGGCCGGATCGACCCAGGCCGAATCGACTCAGGGCTGAAACGACTCTACACCGTATCAACCTGTGTTTATAAAGTTATCTTTATTGTTGGAAAATGTACTTTGTAGGTGGTTGAATCATGTAAAAATGTTTTATTTTATAATTACGTGTTGTGACTGTGAGAAAAACATTGAGGTAAAGAAATTAAGAGTTGAAAGTTAGGTGCGAAAGTACATTAGCACCCCTTTAGCAAATAGAAGTAGAAATATGGTACCGTATCTCTAGCCACGGCATATTGAAAATTTGAATAGGCCTAGGGTAGGCCTAGACTTATAGGGCCTACCTATACTACTTGTAACGTATACAAGGGCGGATCCAGCCTGCCACAAAAGGGGGAGAGCAAAGTGAGCAGCCTTAGGCTGGGAGCAGGGGGAGGCACCCAGGGCCCCTTGGTGGGGTCCGGGGCAGAGCCCCTGGTGGGAGTGGAAGGGGGCGAAGCCCCCTTGAAGCCCAGCACATTTGAGGAATATGAGGTTGTATTGAGTCGATTTTGACTATCTAGCATGGTAGTTTTCAGTAACAAATAAATTTTTTTAAAAATAGGTGTATATCTTTTAAAAGAAATTTTAATATACAGGGTACCTGCAATATGCAACTATGAAATGTGTCATTAAATTAATCACAGCTGTGGGTTTTAGTGCCTCTTCCATGAACATCTCACACACAATCTTTGAAAACTTGCAAAGGCTCATAAATGTACACCATTTCAAAAGAGAAATTTCACTTCTAGAAAACATGATGAAGTTTCTTAGCAACATCGAGCATAAAAATCACAAAATCAGTAAAAAGGAAAACTAATATCCAAAATCCGTTAAAAAAAAGTTGTGGTACTGTAAAAATCTGCTACTGTATACAGTATTAACATTGAGTAAATTATGCAGCTGTCAATTTATGACGCACCATAGGACCCCTGGGAATGGTGCGTCACTGGTTCAACGTGTGTCGCGTTTTCATACGACGGACCCCAGCGTCCTAATTATGACGGACCTTCGTCTTCCATGACGGAACTCTCTGTCAGTTCTGTGACGCACCATACTTGATTCTGACGAACCATAGTGACGGACGAACCATAGGCAAGCAGTGCAGCGCTCCGCAGATAGCCAAAATACACAGAAGCAAAGAAATATAATGAAAAGATAGGCCTACCTGAGTCAGTAAAAGAGGAAAGTAAAACTGCTCTAGGCCAGGCCTAGTGACTAGGCTAGGCCTGGCCTAGCAGTAGCAGGTAGTAGGGCCCTTGCCCTAAAAAGAATATTAGGCCTACTATGCTAGAAGGTGCATGGCGCGCCGACAGTGCGACCGCAAATCTATAACAAGGAAGCTAAGCAGTATAGTACAGTAATTTTATAAACACAAAACTTACATAAAACATTAGTTAATTAACAATTATTTGTAATGTACTAGTATCAACGGCGGCAGAAGTGGGGAAGGGGGTGCAGGGGGCCATTGGCCCACCCACTTTTTCTACTGGTGGGGCCTGTGACTGTTCCCAGCACC
>NW_022705247.1:679108-683435 GCF_011630105.1 Anneissia japonica
TTGCCAAAGTGCGAGCCAGCGTGTTATTTGATTACAAATGCGAGACATATCACAAGTGTGAGCCAGCGAGCCATGACGTCACGACAATAGATACGAGACGTTAGCCAGTTGTGCGAGGTATCGGCTGAGATGTGGAGTACAATTCAAAAAACAACTATAGGTCTAATAATGAATTATTGTGATGTTAAATAGACAATGTTAGCTATCAAAGAGCGACGTTGTTTTTCATTGGGACCTTCGTCTTCAAAAGGCTAGGCCTATACCATCCTATACCATCCTAGCTAGTCTAGGCCTAGAGTAGGATAAGGCTAGCGCGACATGCGGACGTTGGTACGAGTAGGTTAGTCTACAAACGTTGCCTAAAGTAATTGATTTTACCCGGCAGAGCGAAAGAAGGAAACTCCGCTTTTCAGTCGTCTTAGGCACTCGTTTTTTGACAAACAATGACCTTTCAGAGGTCAAATTGCTGTCAAGAATAGGAATTGGCTGCTTCGCAACAATTATTATTTCGTGCTTACACCTTGTTTATTTGCGCCTAGTATAAATTTACCTATTATTATTATTATAAAATATAGATTTAGAACTGTAAAGTTTCCTTGAAACCCACCCTCGAGCATGAAGAAAAAATCGCCTGAATTCTGTATTTAGGCATATGGGGGGAGGTAGGCACTCTTAATGGAGCAACGTTCTAGTTCTCTTTTTGCTAACCATGAAGATGTATAGTAAGTGTAACTGATTGGCTTACAGTAAACCTTCAAAATAGAGTAATATAACCACATTTAAACTCTAATTTAATGAAAACAATAAGATAGTTTAATTAGGACATTTTTTTAAATAAAGTTGTCTGAATAAAAAAATCTTTTGCTTGACAATTAGGAATTAATCATTTGTGAAACAAAATGATAGGCCATGATGACAAGTGTTATATTGAACATGCGGGCGATTCAAGGCGAAACGAAGTCAGCACGGGACCCCATCCTATTATTTTTTAAAATTATTTTAAAAAATGGAGAAAACAGACAAAATTGTATTCAACTTTTAATCTGAGAGTGCCATTTCCAGCCATCTAGAGGTGCCATAATCATAATTTTTCTTACCTCACCCCAACAATTGTGGGGCTGAGGCGGGTGGACATTCTATTTATGCAAGACTCATCCTGAAACCCCTCTATCTCGACTTACAAGTTTTCGTTGGGGAACCCATATCAAGGATAACCCTCATAATAAATAATTCATTAAGGTTGTGGAAGCAATCTCGACTTCGACTTTGTTCGGAAATCTGTGGCGTGTTTAAGGGGAGGCTAAATTCAATTTTTTTTTTTTAAATGGAGATATAAGGAAAATACATTCAAATTTTAAGTCTAAGAGTGTAATTTCCTGCCATCTAGAGGTGCCATAATCACAAATTTTCTTACCTCAGCCCCAACCATGGTGGGGCTGAGGTGGTATACATTCTCATCTGCTGAAGTACCCAGTGGCGGATTCAAGGGGACCCCACCCCCTAAATTGTTCAATAAAAAAATGGAGATATAAAGATAATTATATTCAAATTTCATGTCTGGAAGTGCAATTTCCGGGCATCTAGAGGTGACATAATCACAAATTTTCTTACCAGTGTAGATCTTCTATCTGTGAAAGTATCCCCCCCCCCCTCGGACCTTCTATTTCGATCGAATTCCTGGATCCGCCACTGGAAATTACAACAAATATGAAATCATATTACAGTAGCGTGATGCCAATAAAATAACTTATAAAATTCACTAAACTTCACCCCCTGGAACCCCACCGGGGGCCCCTGGCCCCCAGCCTAGATGTTTGCTTCGCTCGCATACTCGACCTTATGAAATGGCCGCCCCCGCCCCCACTTTCAAAAATGTTCCGCCACCATTGTGTACTATAGTATTATAGTTTATGATTATTAGGCCTAATATTACATGTATCACTTTGTGTTATTTTTCTATTTTTACAGAAACAACAAAAATGTTACAAAGTCAACTTGGTTTGAGACAAGTTTCTCTTTAACGTTTGCTGCTATTATGTATTTTATTAATGCATAAATTGAATGGAGATTTATGAAATAAATATAGTCAATCAATTAGTTTTTCATATATTTGTTTTCTAGTCTGTTACGTTCCCATTTATCTTGAATGTTCTGATCATGTTTATAATTTGATAAATGAACATACTGAATGATATATATGATGAATGAAAATGAAGGAAATATATAGTATTTTCATATTTATTTTCCACATAAAATTTTCAATAAATTTATAATAATAATTAAACACTTCCATTCCAAACTTCTTTTATATTCATAAGCCCGACAAAATGACTCTTTCTACTCCTATTCTATAGTTGTGCTAGAATTTAATTTCCCACAAACTAGATTCCCATGGTACTCTTGAGGTGAAGCAGCACAATGTTTGTTTTTTCTTGTTTGTTTTATTTCCACTTTTATACATATTCTGATGTTTATAAAATACATAGTAAAATGCGGTTTTAATATAATTTTAAATACATGTTAATAGCCATTCCAAGGTTTCAGTCGTCGGGGGGGGGGGGCTTCCTTCTAAAGCTAGAAAAATTCACTACTTCGAGGCCTCCTGTACTAGTTGCCTGGTAACTACTGTAACCACAAAATCGGAAATAAACTTTCCCACAACCAAGGTTCCCACGGTGCTCATGTGGGTGAGAAGGCATATTCTTTGTACGCTGCCTTTAGGAATGTGAACGCATCACAATACAAAGACAGAAGTAGGTCAGATGCTAAATATAGATGACTAGGTCGTGGCAGTGAAGGTGTTCAAGTGCGTTCACATACTTAATGTTTCCATTAACTTCGAGTCATCAATCTGATGATCATATTTATTTTTAAAAAAATACATGAATTGTAAAATACTATAGTTTAAATGGAATGTACAAATACATATATTTTAATATTCTGATATAAAAGTATATTTGATTAAACAAATTAAATCACAATCATAACAACATTCCCAGGCCTTTATTATGAATAATTCATAAATTGATAAATACAAATATGTACTTGACTTTCCACTTCTGATTCTAAGAACAGAACACGCTAAAATTATATTCAAATTACTTGTAATTAATAACAATCGTAAAAAACTTAAAACAACAATCATACAAAAAAAAAATACAAAGAATATTAGGCCTATGATTGTCAAAGCATCGTAAAAAAAAGACAAAATAAATAAAATTAATACCCAGTTTGAAACACAAGCACCAAAAAGAAAAAAAAAAAAAAAAAAAAAACTTCAAAAATACAGAACGCTTTAAAAATTACTATCCAAACATAAAGCACTAGTGCGTACATCAGAGTTCCATACTGAGGCTGTTTATCACGACCGAAATGCATAACAATACGCAGCGACCGAAACGAAGGCGCGACCGAAATGATCTGTATTCTTATGGCTATGCTAGACTTGGCTGGGTAGAGATAGTGGGCTTCAAATGAAATGTGCACTTCGTTGAGTTTTGATTACTTGAATGGACTGAAATATACTTTGTTACTTCTTAATTCTTCCTCTATGACAAAAATATTTAATTTTCTTAGTAAAGTAAAATACCCAAGCATTTGAACAGAATACCCAAGAACCCAAGACCAAGTCAAAATACCCAAGATCTTGGGTAAATACCCAAGCAGTGGTCACGTTGGAATGAGCTGCTCCGCGTATTTGTATTAAAATTGACGCGGCAGGGCGAATGGGATTAAATTTGAACATATTAATTGGAGAAACTACAGAAAAAAAGCGAACCAGAGCGGCGCCTTTATTATTACTATAGCATCGTCATGCGGACGGGGTAAAATTGCTCTCCGTGTACCCACAATGACTTTCGAATGGATGTTCGACTATATTGGGAAGCTGCTCTATCTTCTGCTAGGCCTATTTATTATTTTTGCTCTAGTCTAGTGTATCACGGAAAATATATTCACAGTCGGGGCGCGGACAGCCAGTTGTAGCATTTGCCGAACCCAGGTAAAATGACTGACATTGACGCACCCATTCGTCAATGTTGTGACGGACCAAAGGCTTCCATGATGGTACCATGCGTCAGGAATGTTTGGTAAATGACGCATCATTCCCGGGGGTCCCATAGTGCGTCTTACAATTGACAGCTGCATTACAAGTGTTCTATTTCTCACCAAGTGGATTTATGAATAGCACTCTTGTGTGTTTTTGGTAGGAAAAGAAGACTTAAACAATGTGGGTGTAATTTTTTCTTTTCTTTTTTTCTTTTTTTTTGCAAAAAACAGGGGGGGGGGGGGCACGTCCCCCACCCCCCCCCCCCCCCAAAAAAAAAAA
>NW_022705247.1:683454-686843 GCF_011630105.1 Anneissia japonica
AATAGGCTTAGGCCCTAGGTTTAGGTAGGCCTACTTTGTTTCATGTCAATTAGAGACGACAGGATTATATAATTTCATACAGTATATCTTGTAAATTACACAATGATGATTAAACCAGCTACTGTACTTGAAAACAATAAGTAGAATTTACACGTCAAAAGTGTCAAATGTTGTCTACACAAAAACTGTACTTTATTAAAAGTGCAAGTCTACTGAAGGGGTGTCGTCAATGGAGATGTGCACACATATCAGCGGTCTGTGGTCACTGTGCATGGGGTTGTCTGACAGCACATACCTGCTGACCTTGATAGAGAGTGATTGATTGCACGAAAGTTTCCATGCTGGTGCATCTGCGCTTAAACTTTCTTTGTAGCTATGCAAATCCTCCCACTAAATCCTCCCCTGGTAACTGGTATAGGCCTAGGGCCTAGCCTGGTCCTAAATGGCTCTTGAAAACATTTAACGTGGCGTCAATATAGTAGGCCGGGCCTATGCAGGAATGGAGACAGCCAAAAGCTAGGCCAAACTAGGCTAGACTGACCTGATCTTACCTCGGTAACTACCGCAAAGAGACGGGTGAGAATCGAGTTGGACCGTGCCATTAACTTTCTTTGTAGCTATGCATTGCGAAGCGTGACATAGAAGCAACCTTTATGGAATTCAGTATCCATTTAATTATCTCAAAAAAAAAAAAAAAAAAAAAAAAAATTGTGATATGGAGGGTGGAGGGGGGGGGGGGCGCGCGCGAAATCCTCACCTGGTAACTGGTATAGGCCTAGGGCCTAGCCTGGTCCTAAATGGCTCTTGAAAACATTTAACGTGGCGTTAATATAGTAGGCCGGGGCTATGCAGGAATGGAGACAGCCAAAAGCTTAGGCCAAACTAGCCTAGGCTAGACTGACCTGATCTTACCTCGGTAACTACCGCAAAGAGACGGGTGAGAATCGAGTTGGACCGTGCCATTAACATCGGAATGAAAATGAGCGTATGCCTCAAAATTTCGGCCTCTTTCGTCGACAAATGCCCGAATTGTAACACTTCGCGATTTCTGTAGGCCATATACATGTATTGACATCTTTTCATCAATAAATGCAGATGTTGGCATGACTATCAACTCTGCCATTTTTAAAAAATTTTGTTACGATCTCCTACCAAACTTCCAAACTAGCAGTCGGTCAGCTATACGCGCTCTGTGTGGTGGACGCTACTTCAGGGGAGGAGAGGATCATGTGGGGAACTTTCTTTGTAGATAACCAATCAGATCAGAGCATGAGTTTACTGTGGACTATGGACTAACCTGGTCGACTTTTGACCACATAAGTTGCACTGCTAGAAAAAAGACTATTATTAGCTGAGTCCGAAATGTTTAATATTTTGTTATTGTATCTCTTCAGGCCCGTAGGCAGGGGAGGAAGTGGAGGAAGTGGGGGAGGGGTGGGGTGCAGAGGGTGCGGACGCATCTCCCCAAATTCCAAAAGGTCCACTTTTTAAAACCTATGAATTCACAAAATCGTTCCTAATTACCATAAAATGCTATAGTAGCATGCATTGCATTATATATTTGCCAGCTTATCTAACCATTGATTTTTAATAATGTGGTATGAAATTTGTTAGAAATTGATCGTCTCCGGTGATTGCAGATTGATTTATATAATGTGAAGAATATGTACAGGACATTTAACGTTACTTTTTCAGGTCCCAAAAAACACCCAAATTAATGAAAATTTGAATAAAATATTCATGAATTATGTGTTTTCATGAAATCTATTATGTAAGACCCTCAAAATGCTACTTTGTCGCTTTTCTCACAAACCCCCTCCAGGCCTCTGCCCTTGGACCACCAAATTTCAAAAATTCCACTTTTTAAAACTTATTATTTCACTTAAATCGTTCCTAATTATCGCGAAATGCTATAGTATGCATTACATTGTTTTGCCCGCTCTTCTACCCGTTGATTTTTAATAATGTTCTACAAAATCTGTTGGAAACTATCAGCTCCAAGAACAAACAAAAAATTACAATTTCACAGTGGTGGATTCAAGGGGGGAGATCCCCCTAAAATTATAAAAGAAATGGAGAAAAAAGAGAAATTATTATTAAAGTTTGTCTGAGAGTACCATTTCCGGCCATTTTGAGGTGCCATAATCATAAATTTTCTTACCTCAGCCCTAACCATGGTGGGGCTGAGGTGGTATTGACCATCTGTCTGTGCAAGTTCCTCCCTTCACCCCCACCCTCTATTTCTCCTGCTTTACTGTAGGTCCCTAGACAATACTCAAATGAATGAAAATTTAAATAGGATATTATAAATTATGGATTTTAGAAGTCCATTAAAAAAGGCCCTCAAAATGCTAATTTGTCAGAGCTTCCAGAAGATTCGCCCCACCCTCGGGGATCCCTGGGCAGTCGCCCATCGTAAGGTCCACTTCGGTTGCAAAACGCACCTCCCCATCGAAAATCCTGCCTACGGGCCTGCTCTTTGATAAAAGGTGCCCATTTTATCTTCACGTGTTACAGGCTTTCAGCATACACTTTCTATTATTTAATAAAACATATTTATTTATTTATTATTCATGGCCGACGGAACCGGGGGTCTGGGCCCCCACTTGTTTGCAGAAAACATATAATGTTGGAGATTTTTGTATGATCAGAAAAAAATGCAAGAAAAGAAAAAGGAAGAAGGAGAGAAAGAGAATGTTTATCCATCCCCCGACCACGTCACATTTTCTCGCAATTCACATTGGCGGGAAAAAAAATCTAGACTTACATACATACATGTTCATGACCCATGAGTTGATTTTTTTAAATTTTTTTTTTACTATAAGAAAATTGAAAGTCGGGAAAGATCATTTCCCACCATCTAGAAATAAAAGTTTTCTCAGGGGAAGGACCCCGACCCCCTTTTATTTTTGGGGTTCATCGATTCATGGAAAAAAGAATGCAACGTATGTATACCGGTGCACATAATAGGCCTAGCCTTACTTACTGTAATAAGAATGAGAAAAACTTACCTGACCGTTTTCAAGAGGGGAAAACCTGAACTTCAAATTAAAATCAGTAAAAGATACCTCAGAAGTCGGGAAAGATCATTTCCCGCCATCTATGAATCAAAATTTTCCAGGGGAGAACCACCAGACCTCCTTTCTTTCTGGAATTTATCGATTCATGGAAAAAAAGAATACGAGGCCTAATGCAACTACTGATTTTTTTTTATGTATGTAGGCCTGTATCACACATAAAATAAGAATAAGAAATTGCCTGACCGTTTTCAAGAGGTAGCCTGGGTGCTGTAGGAAATTAGCGGGAAAAAAGTAAAGGAAAATTTATTTTTGGTTTTTCTGAATCAGTATATCATATAGTGTCTCAGAAAAAAAATCCCCATTCTTAGA
>NW_022705247.1:687960-705448 GCF_011630105.1 Anneissia japonica
TGGAAAAAAGAATGCAACGTATGTATACCAGTACACATAATAGGCCTAGGCTTACTTACTGTAATAAGAATGAGAAAAATTTACCTGACCGTTTTCAAGAGGGGAAAACCTTTAATTTTGAGGAACTTCAAATTAAAATCATTAAAAGACACTTCAGAAGTCGGGGAAAGCTCATTTCCCGCCGTTTAGAGATCAACATTTTCCCTGGGAGAACCCGAACCCCCCTTTCACTTTGAAGTTCATTGATTCATGGAATCGTTTTCAAGAGGGTGAAGAAAACCTTGAATTTTAATTTTAAAGAATTTAAGTCAGTAAAAGATACCTCAGAAGTCGGGAAAGATCATTTCCCGCCATCTATGAATCAAAATTTTCCAGGGGGAGAACCACCAGACCTCCTTTCTTTCTGGAATTTATCGATTCATGGAAAAAAAGAATGCGAGGCCTAATGCAACTACTAATTTTTTTGCATATGTAGGCCTGTATACACACATAAAATAAGAATAAGAAATTACCTGACCGTTTTCAAGAGGGGAATTATAAGAATTTAAACGTCATTTCGGAAGTCGGTAAAGCTTATTTCCTGCCATCTAGAAATAGAAATTTTCCCAGGTGGGGGGGGGGGGTGTGCCCCAGACCCCCTTTCTCTTTATGGTTCATCGATTTATAAAATCGATTTCAAGAGGAGGAAAACCTTGAATTTTGAAGAACTTTCGTCATTACAAGACACCTCAGAAGTCGGGAAAGCTCATTTCCGCCATCTCTAGAAATCAACTTAATTTTCCCAAGGGGAACCCCGGGCCCCTTATTGCGATTTATTGATTCATGTAAAAAGAGTAGGCATACGTATGGAACTACTCAATTATGTTTATGTAGGCCTATACACACATAAGGGCTAGGCCTATTTACTGTAATAAGAATGAGAAAAAAATCATCCTGACCGTTTTCAAGGAAAAAAAAAGTAGTAGTAGTTCTTCAATTAAAAACCTTTAATTGAAGAACTACGAGCAAACGTGATATATCTACACGATTTTCGAAATGTTAGTGTTATGTCTTTCACCGAAACATGGCTGACAGAGGCTCATGCCGGTAAACATGTAGATATTAAGGGATTTAAAATTATAAGAGGGGACAGAACAGCAGAATCTGGCAAGGACAAAGGAGGTGGTGTTTGTTTATATGTAAACGCTGTCACCCTAACAACGTTATTCGCAAGCTTCATCGATGCACCACAAATTGTGAAACACTCGTCAATGGTTTGAGACCATATTACCTGCCCCGAGAATTTTGGCATGTTATAATCATAACTGTGTATATTCCTCATAGAAATCTTTCGAAAAAAGCATCATGTGAAATATTTGATGTCATCAGTGATATTGAAAATGCTGCCCCCGATAGCTTCATCGTTATTAATGGTGACTTTAACCATTGTTCTTTAAAACGGAGTTCAACATATTTCTACCAACATGTTACATGTTGTACGCAGGGCAATAACATTCTAGATTTATGCTATTCAAATGTGAAATATGCATATGTGTCGTCGGTATTGCCCAACTTGGGATTATAAGATCACAATCTCATAAAACTTTGTCCGAAATACTTACCTCTAGTTCAACGCAGCAAGCCAAAGAAAGTTGCTGTCAAGAAATGGACACACGAGTCAATTGAATGTCTTAAGGGAGCATTCGAGTGCACAAATTGGGACGTGTTTAAAACATCTGCTACAAGCTTAAACGAACTGGCTGAATCAGTAACTGACTATATTCATTTTTGTGTAAACAGTATTATTCCAACTAAAGTTGTTAAGGTTTATTCAAATAATAAACCATGGATCACTAAGGATGTTAAAAAAAGTATTAATAAGAAAAAGGGGGTTTTTGGTAGAGGAAACTTAGATGAATTGAAAGCAATTCAGAAAGAACTCAAATGTAAAAAAAAAAAATAAATAAAAGAAAATAATTTCAATATTATAACATGCGACGAGTTTGGAATGCTATGCGTTTGATGAGCGGCTATGCAAACAGCAAGAAGCAATCAGTAAGTTTAAATATTTCTAATCCGGGCTATGCAGATGAGATTAATATGTTCTTTAACAGTTTTGATAGATTAAATTTTAAAAAAGAACAACGTGAACGACTTGATTATTTAATGAATAATTCGCATTGTTGTCTAATCATTATAATCATCCTTACTATCATCGATCGTTGTAATCATCACCATCATCATCATCACATCATACTCATCCATCGTTACCGTCCTCATCACGTCCTTATCAATCATCTATCGTCGTTATCATCATCCTCATAATCTTTATCCTCCTCATTCTTCATCATTTTCTTCATCATCATCCTCATTATCATATTCATCCACATCCATCATCATCAATGGCATAGCCAACTATTGGCACAGTTGGGACAGTCCACAAAAAAATGGTCCACATTTTAAAAAAGGGTAATTTTATGCATAAAATGGATCCAGATACCTTATATTTATTTAAATGTGGGTAAAATTTAAGAAAACGGGTCCAGATATTTCATATTTTTGCGTAAAATGGGTCCACATTGTTTGAATTTACACGTGAAGTGGGTCCGCTCTGATATTGTCCCACACCGTTTGAAAATACTGGCCATGGCATTGATCCTCATCCATCATTGTAACCCTCATTACCATTCTCAACAATCATTGTTAACATCATCACCATCACCTTCATCCTACTAATCATCCTCATCCATCATCATCCTTATTCTCGTCGTCATCAACCTCATCCTTATCCTACTTATCATCATCACTCATTCATCATCATAGTCCTCATTATCATTATCATCATCCTCATCATCATCTTCATTACAATCATCATCTATCATCATCATCCATCATCATCCTTGTCCTCATCATCAACCACATCATCATCATCCTTAATCATCATTATCAATCATCTTCCTCATCATGAGGATGATAAGATGAGGATGATGGGCAGACGGGATGTTTCTCATCATTCGTCATCATTAACCTCATCAACATCATTCTCATACCAGTATCATCAATCATAATCATCATCATCAAACTCATCATCCTAATCCTTCTCCTCATTATCATCATTATCCTCACCATCCTTATCAGCATCATTTCTTCATCATCATCATCCATCATCAATTATCATCTACCTCATCATCTTCCTTCTCCTCATCAGCCGCATCATCCTCATCCTCCTCATCATCATTCTTATCTTAATCACCACAATCATAAGCATCATTACCATCATCCTCATTATTATCATCATCATCATCGTCATCATTTTCATCATTATCCCCTTCATCATCAGTCACTACCATCATCATGAGGATGATGAAGATGAGGACGACGAGAATGAAGATAAGGACAAGGGTGAGGATGAGAGGGATGATTCTCATCATTCATCATCATCATCATCATTCTCATCAATCATTTTCTATCACTCTCATCACCATCATCACAATCATTATCATCAACAACCATTATCATCAATCGTAATCACCATCATCTTCTTCCTCACCATCATCTTCTACCTCACCATCATCCTCATCATCTTTCTTCCCTTCATCATCATCAACATCCTCCTTATAATGGGGAATATAATGAGGATAGGGATGACAATAAAGAAGATGATGATAATAATAATAATAATGACATTAGTATATTAAGAATAACAGTACTAACGCTAATATTAATGTCAATTATAAACTATAAATTTTTTAAAACGCATAAGAATAATGATATACTTTATTAATAATATTATAGAGTAACAACATAATAGTATACTAGTGATGATGAAGAAAAATGTAGTGTAGAAAGATTAAATTTAAATAGGTAAACATTTCCTTTAATTTTGATTGTCGTAGTCTTGGAATTCGGTGTGTTGACGTCATCATTCCAAATTTGCTTGGGAGGTGGGGAATTCCCGTCTGACATGCCTAGACTCCCATCGTCCGATGCCTCGACAAGGTTGCCACACCACAAATAATGATAATGATCCATATAACATTATTTTGATTACCAATCCCTAATATTTTGGCTTAAAAGCAAAATTTTGGGCCATACAAAGCTAAAAAGAAACTTTCCCATAAGCCCAGGGAAGTTTATTCCGGGACTCTGACCGAGGGTCTAGTCGGCCCTGTGTTTGGACCCAGCCTATCAGACCCCCTGGGGCCACCACTGAACGACTATAATGGGTATTTAACTAAGGTCCTGTCAGTTTTCACAGTTATAGAAAAAAACTAAAAGTGAAAATTATTTTTACATTAAAAACATAGTTTTTACCACCTTAATGGACGCCATCTTGGAATTTATCATGATGACGTCATCATTCCGATCAAAATTTTAAATGAGAGTGATGAGTAACTATTTAGCCAAGTTGTTGTTGCATTTCATATCCACAGAATATGTAAAAGTAACCAAAAACATAAATTTATTTCCCCTACCCCCATATTAAACAGTTTAAAATAGGGTATTTTAGGTCAAAATTTCAAAGTGCTGTAAAAAAAATAGCCCAAGCCCTAGGCATGGGGATTTTTTTCTGAGACACTATAGGGTATGCTGATTCAGAAAAACCAAAAATTAATTTTCCTTTACTTTTTTCCCGCTAAAGTTCATTTCAGAAGTTTTACAACCAGACTAAGGGGAAAACCTTGAATTATAAGAACTTAAACGTCATTTCAGAAGTCGGGAAAGCTTATTTCCCGCCATCTAGAAATATAAATTTTCCCGGGGGGGGGGGGGGGGGCCCTGACCCAGACTCCCTTTCTCTTTGGGGTTCATCGATTTATAAAATCGTTTTCAAGAGGAGGAAAACCTTGAATTTTGAAGAACTTTCGTCATTACAAGACACCTCAGAAGTCGGGAAAGCTCATCCCGCCATTTCTAGAAATCAACTTAATTTTCCCAGGGGAGAACCCCAGGCCCCTTATTGCGATTTATCGATTCATGTAAAAAGAGTAGGCATACGTATGGAACTACTCAATTATGTTTATGTAGGCCTATACACACATAAGGGTTAGGCCTATTTACTGTAATACTGTAAGAATGAGAAAAAAAATCATCCTGACTGTTTTCAAGAGGGGAAAACCTTTAATTGAAGAACTACGAGCAAACGTGATATATTTACACGATTTTCGAAATGTTAGTGTTATGTCTTTCACCGAAACATGGCTGACAGAGGCTCATGCCGATAAACATGTAGATATTAAGGGATTTAAAATTATAAGAGGGGACAGAACAGCAGAATCTGGCAATTACAAAGGAGGTGGTGTTTGTTTATATGTAAACGCTGTCACCCTAACAACGTTATTCGCAAGCTTCATCGATGCACCACAAATTGTGAAATACTCGTCACTAGTTTGAGACCATATTACCTGCCCCGAGAATTTTCGCATGTTATAATCATAACTGTGTATATTCCTCATAGAAATCTTTCGAAAAAAGCATCATGTGAAATATTTGATGTCATCAGTGATATTGAAAATGCTGCCCCCGATAGCTTCATCGTTATTAATGGTGACTTTAACCATTGTTCTTTAAAACGGAGTTCAACATATTTCTACCAACATGTTACATGTTGTACGCGGGGCAATAACATTCTAGATTTATGCTATTCAAATGTGAAAGATGCATATGTGTCGTCGGTGTTGCCCAACTTGGGATTATCAGATCACAATCTCATAAAACTTTGTCCGAAATACTTACCTCTAGTTCAACGCAGCAAGCCAAAGAAAGTTGCTGTCAAGAAATGGACACACGAGTCAATGTCTTAAGGGAGCATATTCGAGTGCACAAATTGGGACGTGTTTAAAACATCTGCTACAAGCTTAAACGAACTGGCTGAATCAGTAACTGACTATATTCATTTTTGTGTAAACAGTATTATTCCAACTAAAGTTGTTAAGGTTTATTCAAATAATAAACCATGGATCACTAAGGATGTTAAAAAAAGTATTAATAAGAAAAAGGGGGTTTTTGGTAGAGGAAACTTAGATGAATTGAAAGCAATTCAGAAAGAACTCAAATGTGCAATTCGTAAAGAAAAATTTAAATATAAGAAAAAAGTTGAAAATAATTTCACTAGTAATAACATGCGACGAGTTTGGAATGGTATGCGTTTGATGAGCGGCTATGTAAACAACAAGAAGCGATCAGTAAGTTTAAATATTTCTAATCCGGGCTATGCAGATGAGCTTAATATGTTCTTTAACAGATTTGATAGACTGAATTTTAATAAAAAACAACGTGAACGACTTGATTATTTAATGAATAATAAAGAAAATAATATCAATCTTGAAACTTCTTGAAAAAAGTTTATTTAGAAAGCTTGACTCATCAAAAGCAACCGGCCCAGACCGTCTTGCGCCACGAATTCTCAAGAATTGTGCTAATCAGCTATCCTGTGTTTTTTCTGATATTTTTAATCTTTGTTTTAAATCCTGCTCATTTCCAGATATTTGGAAGAAATCATGTATAATTCCGGTGCCAAAAAAGCCTTCTATAACGTGTACGAATGATTTGAGACCAGTAGCATTAACACCTGTTGTTATGAAAGTATGTGAAAAAATTATTCTCAAGTCTCTAACTCCATTAATACAAGCTCACATTGATCCTTATCAATTTGCTTATAGATCTTCTAGGAGCACATCCGATGCAATTATACTTACACTTAATTATACATTATATACATCGGACTACAGGTCTTCACATGAAAGTGTACCCGCTATTATGTTCGCTGATGATACAGAAACAATTAGTCTAATTAGAAATAATGATTTTCTAACTATTATAATGAAATTGAAAGATTCGTCAACTATTGTGATGCTAATTATTTACAGCTTAACACAATGAAAACTAAGGAAATGATTATCGATTTTAAAAATAAGCCCCACTATTAGATCCAATTATTATTAAAGGTACTGAAATTGAGCAGGTCAAGTCATATAAATATTTAGGCGTAATATTAAATAACACTCTCACATGGGATGATCATACCGATCACATGATGAAAAAGCTTAACAGCAGGATGTATTGTCTTCGTAAACTTAGATCTTTTAATGTGTGCAGTAAAAATAGGTATCTTTTATAATTCTGTAATTTTAAGTGTCTGGAGCTATTGTATTGTGGGTTGGGGAGGAAATATATCTAACTGTGACAAGGAAAGAATCAATCGTCTGATCCGAAAGGTTGAAAGAGTGACCGGTGTGTGTTGCCTGTCGGCGGACTCAGTGTACCACTACCGGTTAGAGAAGGTGTTTCAGAGCATCATTGAAGACGTGACCCATCCCCTTCACTCTGAAATTATTGACTCAAGGATTGCTCGGAGTGGTAGACTGAGGCCGATGGCAGCGCGCACATGCCGCTACTCTTCCTCATTCGTTCCCCAAGGTGTCAGAGCTTTTAACAAAACTTTTAAAAGATGAATTATGGTAGTAATGATGATGAAAATGGAAAATGATAGTAACAACAACAATAATAATAATAATAATAATAATAATAATAATAATAATATTGATAATAATAATAATGCTTCGGTGACTTATAATGTTTTAATGGCCGTTGTTTGATATCTTTTTTACATTGTAATTTTTATAGTTCATTATATTTGATCATTCTTTTAATTGTTTACTGTATTTTAATGCGAGAACTGAATTTCCGACTTGGAGCAATAAAGTGTATCTTATCTTATCTAATTTTAAAGAACTCAAAATTAAAGTCATTAAGAGACACTTAGAAATCGGGAAAGCACATTTCCCGCCATTTAGAAATTAACATTTTCCCGGGAGAACCCGAATCCCCTTTCTCTTTGGGTTCATTGATTCATAGAAACTTTGAATTTAAGACACCTCAGAAGTTGGAAAAGCTCATTTCCCACCATCTAGGAAGCAAAATTTTCCAGGGGGAAGACCCCATACTTTTTTGGGTTTTTGGGAAAAATGTTTACCCCACCCCCTAAATTTGAACCCAGATCCTCCTAATTTGCACTCACATTTATTTTACTAGTAGGCCCCCGTCCCCACTTTGAAAACGTTCCGCCGGCCTGAAACGCATCGAGCCGATATTAAAGTGTTCCATAATGCACCATGGAGGAATGGTGCACCCAACAAACTATCCCGGACTAAACACACAACAACACATAGCCTGCCACTAGGAGTTTATCGGATTCATATGAGTGTGGAACGGTTCCATTGGTGAAACACATAGTTACCAACCCGAGAGATTTGATGCGTGAGTGACTAAACCAGTTGGCTGGGGAGGGGGCGGGGTCCAGGGGTGGAGCTCCGGCGTGGCCCGTGGCGCTCTTATGAGCATTTTAAGCTCTTTTAAAACGATTTCATTGAGTGTTTGTTGACAATACAGGTACACAAGCAAAAATGTTTTTAATAAAGATACGTACAATTTGAGAGCACCCAAACTGTGTAGGCAATAACAGTTCTTTTCAGAACCATCTACGTGTTGTACCACAAGCATTAATATATACTAAAAATATTACTTTGTCGATTCAACAAAATGTATTGCAGTTCTTGGTGTTTGGTGTTGTGGTCTCTGAAGCATACATTTTAATATCCTAAGCCATGAAGCCTCTCCCCTTATTCCCAATTACTATGCAATGCACCTTTAATCCGAGGCCATTAACTGTGGTGGGTCAAGAAGAAAGGGGAAGGGGATGGGTGAATGTGCAGGTGTAGTAAAAGTCTTGGGAAATGCAAGGGGTAAATTCCCTAAAAGCTCAAGCACCTTCGTTAATTTGAGGTTGTATTTATTTTAAATTTTCTGAATATTAAAAAAAAAAAATGGGGGAATACATCCCTCACGCTCCCTTCTAAATCCGCCACGGTTTATGTGCCTTATATAAAGCCTGGATGACAAACATGTATTTTCTTTCGTTTGGCCATTACCAGGTAATTACAAACAAGATGTCGCAATCCTTGACTCTGGTATATCTGGTATCTACAACTATTACTACCTTGTAAACTATTTCATAGATTACACATTTAGGAATCAACTTTAGCCAATTGTTCTAATCATATATTATCATAATCAAGGTTGAGAAATGTTTGTATGCATTGTTTGTATTGGTCAGCAGCAGCTAATGAAAGTTATGAGTAAGCGTGGTCTTCAACAAATGAGGCCCCTAGCTCTATTACTAATGCCCTGCCCTGTAGCTGTGTCTGATAAATATGAATAGACCTAAAGATACACATAAATGTAATAAAACTTTTAAAAAATATATAATTGCTTTTTAAGTGTTGTGTTTAGTTACGTATTATTTGAGTGGTGGCACCAGGATTTCCCAGATGAGGGGTTCATAGGGCAGAATCTGACAATTTTAGGGTTTCAAAGGCTTATTTAATCGATTTTAGAGTACGGGTGGGGAAAGCTCTATAAAAGGGTGACTCCCCCCCCCCCCCATGTCCCCCACTGGCAGCACCCCTTATTTTACTGTTTGTGAGAGTTTTATTAATGTATACATGTAGTACCGTACTCGCGCGAATAAGTACCCCGTTTGAAAAAGCACCCTTTTTGAATAACCACCCCTCCTAACGTAAAAATTTCCTTAAGCGCCCTGTTTGAATAAGCGTCCGTCCCCTCATAAAATTTTCTTTTTAGCAAATCAATAATCCAAACAATTCTGGGACTGTGGTTGTTGGCATGATTTGAGCTGTAGAGTGGAAACACATTCTTCTTCGGTCAATATCAAAATTAGGATATTTCTCTTGGGCAGATGAGAGCTCCAATCCCTCAGTCTGGACAGACAGTATATTTAAAACTTTACTCTTTTTACATATTTGTCTATGCCTAGTCCTACTCCTTTTTTTCTTTTTCCCCGGCGGCGACCTTTAGCACATTCTCATCTGAGTTTTCAAGAAAAAATACAATGATCCTGCCATCCTGCTAATCTCAATCGGCCGATGACCAACAAGCTAACCACTACCCACCACCACTAATTGCATCTGCTATTCTGCTGTTAAGTAATAAATAGTCACGCATTCTTGTCATGAGCTATGTTCTCTGGACGATTGTCTTTTCTAACCACCATTCTTAATGTCCTTATATAATCTTTTTTCATTGAAAGTGCCTCTTAAATTTAATAATTTTACATAAGAACTCCTCGTTTTTCATTTATTTCCATAAGCGCCCCCTCAATTTCCACTCTGTTTTCATAAGCCCACCGTTCAAATAAGCGCCCCTTAGAAAGTGAAAAAAATATTTTAAGCGCCCGGGCGCTTATTCACGAAAGTACGGTAATTGATGGTGTTTGATGATCCATATTTTTCAAGAGTTTAAATTTAAACTTTAAAGATAAGTTGGATGAAACATAGTGATTCAATATTTCAACATTCAGTTAATTCATGACCTAATTAAAGTCAAACATTTTATGTAAATTGACAAAATGTAGTTGAACAGCTATATTCAATGGCATACCCAGAGAGGTTATACACATCTATTTTTTCAGGAAGCTTGATGGGCGACAACATTTTTGGCTATCTATAAATAATTGGTAACTTCTGTTTCACGATCGAGTTCGTACATTTTTCCTGATATTTGTAGATTCTTTGTCTACTTCCTAGAATAGAAAAAATATTGCGGGGAAGACGTGTAAATTTTGTCGGGGGAATAAACAAATAAAAAAAAATATTTACGCGTAATGTTCGTTTAGCCACCACATTGTTTTCATTTAAATATTTATGTTATTAATAATAATAATAATAATAACAATAATAATATAATTAATAATAATTCAATGAGACTAATTAAAAACAATTTGAGTTATGTTATGACAAATGATCGTTTGGATAGCCTCATGATGCTTGAAATACATCGTGATTGGTGAAGCAACCGCGTGGTTGACAGATTTCATGCAAAATTTCCAAAATGTAGAATTTCACTTTCAAGAATGAGGATTTGAAAATAAATCAGATGGTTACATTGCATATGCTTTGTTTCTTGTTTTATTCAAAATTTTTTGGTTTTGCAAGCTGATTTCGACATTAGAAAACATAGCCTACATGAAGTCATATTATAGTAACTCGATGCCTATCAAAATAAGTAATAAACATTTGCCATAATTCGTCAAATATCCTTGGACCCCCACCGGGGCCCTAGGCGGCTCCTGGCCCCCAGCCAAGTGAGACTCGATTCGCTCCACTAGCTCCCCCTGTCGGGGCTTTTAGCCCCTCCGTCAGGCAGGTCCTGGCGCCATCACTGTATAGATATGTTTCAATCAGAACTAGAATGAATTAATACAAAATATGTTCTTCAAATTTATTATTATATAAGGCTTAATTTTAATAATACATCAAATATTTTCAGAATTCAATTTCTTTAAAAATTATTATCACATATCCTATATAACTTCAAAATGCATTCCTAATTTATCCATTCTTCCACATAAGTACTGATATTGAAATTTTAAGTACATTATTTCTAAAATAAAAATATTGTACAAAAATGAAGAGAATACTATGCCATAAATAAGTGGAATGGGAAACAGTGGCGGATTCAAGGGTGAGCCCAGCCGGCCTGAGCTCCCCTCCCTAAATGTTTCAAAACAACAAAAAAATGGAGAGAAAAAAAACGGAATATTATATTAAAAATTAAGTCTGGGAGTGCCATTTCCAGCCATCTAGAGGTGCCTTAATCATAAATTTTAGCCCCAATCATTGTGGGCTGAGGTTAGTCTAGACCCCCATCTGGGAAAATTCCTCCCAGGCCTCCTCTTTTTCGAATTCCTGGATTTGCCACTGGGAATAGTGGGGAACAAAATGTAAAATCAATATTGGTAATTGGGGGACCTACAGTACACATGGTTTCCCCTTCCCTCCCAAATTTTGGAGGCAAAAATTCCAAACGTGCAATCTCTAACATCTCTCTCACTAACTCTCTCTCCTGTAGTGGCAGTGCCAAGGTGTACTTGACAACTCTAAGATGTTTTAGGGGAGAAAAGGGGATATGGCAATTTTATTATTCCCCTTCCCTCTTAAACTTCATAGTTTACTTCGAACACTAATTTTTTCAAGAAAAGGTGACCTTTGAACTATCATATTATTTTTATCCAGATGTTTCTTGAAGAATATTAGGATGTTCCTCCATGAATCTTCTTGAGCTGCAGCATGTTCATCTGGATGTCCTCCATAGAATGAAATATATCCTAACGGAAATGAATAATAAATGAATTAATGTACACAACTGTAATAATTTGACAAGAGGGCAGTATGTAGTGGTATGCACGCAGGAAAAAAGCTTGCACCCTCCACTGGAAACTTTTTAAGTAAAAAAATTATAATAATAATAACAAATATCATTTCTATAGCGCAAAAAACAGTTAATATACTGTACAGTAATTTGAAAGGCTATGATTCTACTCAGAATTAATTTACAACACAATAGAAAAAGTTTCTATAACCCGCCAAGAGATGAAACATTTTTGCTATCATCAAATATACTGTACAGTATTTTTGATGGGTACGCCTGCAGTTCAGCCCACAGTTCAATAGTGCAATAAATTTGAATTCTTTTACGGTGGGAGGTGTGCTAACAGACCAAAAATACAATTTGATCTTTATTAAAAGTCACAAATCGAAAAGGCAGCATGTTCACAAAACAAGGTATAAACATTCTGTCTTACTGATAATAAGGTGGTTAAAATTAGATACATTTCCTACCTAGATTTGGTTGAAAGGAAGTTTTGCATAATGGTGTGTATGGCGGCTCGATGAGATGTCCTGCTCTGGGGTAGCTTAGCAACGTCCAATTATCTTTCCCATGGTTACACAGGTGATCACAAGCTATGGATGCAAATTCGGGACTAGGGCAGCTTTGATCATCTTCTCCAACCACAAAGAGGAAATTAGAAACCGAGTCTTCTAACTGTAAAAAAAAATTCACTTTTACTTTATAAAACCTTGTTTCTTTGACACATCGATTATCCTAAGCCAAGACTTGAATGCTACAAAAGAGCATTTAGCTCCCTTGCCCCTACTTCAAAAGTCCAAGTCCTTTTATTCTTTTAAAGAAACTATAAATTGTACATTAAAGATGGAGAAAATTATAGAGTTTATTTTCTAAATATATAATCGATAAATTGTACATAATAACTAAGTGGTATATACATTTTTGATAAATTGAATCTTTCATTGTTATAGCTTTATCCATCTTTCTACATTAGGAAAAGATTATATTTTCAATAACATTATGGTATCTAATTTTATTTATTTTTAAAAATTCATTTTATTTATTTTTGTTCATTCATATATATTTATATATATATTTAATCTATTTTTGTGTTAAGTGGTGATTTATTATATGATGCTGTATTTTATTTATTAAAGAAGGCCCTGAACATCAGCCTCCCTTTGGGGAAGTTGGAAGGGTTACCCTCATTAAATATTGTTCAAATAAAATTTTTTTTTAAATGGATGGTCTTACTAAGGGTGGCTTTGTATTTAACTGACAATTAATTTTATAGCTCGATGTTCAGACCAAGCCAGACGTAACTCAAAGTCTTGTGTGACTAGCCTCATGTCCAGTGAGTTGGGTGTCACAACTAAAATGTAGGTTGACCTGGGTTGACTTAATACTGTAGTGTAGTGTAGTGTAGTTTTATATAGCGCCAAATTTATCTAACATAAGATGCTCAGGGTGCTTGATATGTGGACTAGGAACTCAATCAATGACTTTCTTCACCCCTAACGGTCCCTTCGTGCCTGTGCTACCCGGTAACTCGGTACCAGCAACTCTCTTCGTCCACCAGAGGGGCTGTCTGTTCCAGTACACCGGGGTATCCCCCTACTCGTCTCGAAGGATGTACTGGGTTCTTTATAGTGCACACAAGCTATTGTATACACTGGGCCTATGGTTTATAGTCCTTATCTGAGAAGACTTGTTCTACCACTAGAACCATAGGCGAGCGTGCGATATCCTACTAACAGGATATTTAACTATATATCGTGACAACAATAACAACACATTTTACACTGTAATTGCCATTACTGAGGTCATTTGTTTATTCAACTCTAGAGGGCAGCATAACTGCTATCAAACATTACAGAGCGTGCCGTTCAAACCAGCGCCAATTTTGTGGCTGTAGCTTGCGGCGCCCTGCTAACCTCTAGGCCATTTGACTCGCCTAATCCAGTGACTTAGCTCAGTCGGCAGAAATTGTCAAACCTTAAGATTGCATCGCTATTTGAGACTGGTCACTCTTTGACCAGAAATGTCAATCCAGTGTCAGCCTTGGATCAACATGGGTGCTATATTGCCTGGGTTGAAAGCAATTTCAAGCCAGATTGATTCAAACTACTAATCTCTCAACTGGACTAACTCAAGCCTGGCTTGACTCTCTAACCTGACTGTAACCACAGATACAATAATTACCATGCATCCTTACATTAATTAGTGCATGTCTATACTGATCAGGTGATTCACTTGGAAAACAGTTTCTCAAAAACATTATGTCATCCTTCATGTAGGCGTTGTCAAGGTTCAACCTTTTAATGAAAGAAAGTTTTGTTTATATTAGATAATTATTATATAAATTGTTATGTTTCACTCTCATCCATCAATGGACTGTTGTAGGGCCTACATTCTTCCATGGTTCTACTAAATCACACCACTTGGATATTTCTGCTAGCTTTTTAATCCAATGACCTCATGTTGTGTTCACACATGAGGGGGAACCCTCTGACACCCACTGGCCCATGACTGATTCTGACATGAAAAGACTTGTTTTTTAATATTTAAAAATATTATACAAAATAAAATTGTTAACTTACTCTATGGATGATTTTTCCTTTCCCTTGTATAGTCTTGATGGTCCATATGAGGTGTGGTATGGAGGCCCATTGATGATTACACAAGCTTTGATCTGATGAAGAAATATTAGAACACTAACTACATCAATAGTATTACTGAAAATAATTTAATCATGAATATTAGTTATGTTCTCATGAATATTAAATCTTATGAGCATCATTTATAACATAATAAGCAACACATGTACTATATATTTGAAATTATTTATCAAAAGAAACAAAAGAAAAATTTACCTTTGGTCCACTAATAACGGTCATCATTAAGGCAGTTTGGGCACCAGTGGAAACAGAAATGACCCCAATACCATGACCTAACACATATGGTTCATTAATCAACCAATCAACTGCTTCCTACCAAAATAAAATTACAAAAATTTGATAAAAAATATGAAATAGATGTTGATTTGACTTGATTGGCACCCATCGTGTGGCCCAGGCCACTAGGATAAAGATGATAAAAAGAGGTTGATAAAACAATGTCACCGCTTTTGAGCATTTTATAAATAGAATAGTCCGTACCCTCTGGCCTTTCACCCCTACCAGAGCCCTGTCACTGAGGGTCCCTTGGCATGAGACCTGTCACTAGTGTCCCAGCTACTGCACTGCCACCGGGCCCTGGGATAAGATTAGTAGTACTGTCATAAACAGAACAAGTGCAAACATTAAATTTTGTTTCCATTGTATATTTAGATTTCCAGAAATATGATGCTTAAACAAAGGAAATAAATACCTCAAAGTAAAGCATATCTACTGAAGGCAATGCATTTGGCAAATCTTTGTAGGAAAAGAAAGCTAAAGAAAGACAAGCAAAGCCATAGGAGGAGAACAAAGCAGCACGAAATTCCATAATACCACCAGCCGATCCAAACATATCAATAATACCTGGAAACTGACCATCACCTGTACAAATTAAATAACACTTTAAAAACAAAAAAAAAGTCTTTAAAAATGAAACATTGAAGTGTAAAATGATATCGTCATGACTACAAATGGGATGATTTAGGGCAGGGCCAGCTTTACAATTAATTAGAAAGCTAATGAGGTGAAGTTTTTATTCTGTTAATCCCAGTCATGGGCTCAGCCAGCGAACCGCCCAGCCGTCTTTTGAACGGCCAACAGTTACTTTTACCGTGATGGCTTGAACGGCTTGGCCTCAGCTCGGCCTAGCCTACAGTAGTTGGGCCTGGTCTACCTTCAGCAAATACCACCCATCCATCCCCGCTCGAGGCTTCGCTACTCGGCTGTCGCTACGCAACAGCAGGGGCGGATTTAGGGGGCTCCCCCCCTTTTGGGAGGTAAAAAAACCTTGCAAGGATTTGGGTGGGAATCGAACCCTCCATGCCCAGATAACTAACCTGGTATTATAAATATGTTGATAAATAATGTTGACATATTTTTCTGAAGATTTATTATTATAATGATAGAAGCTCCGTAGCGGATCCCGATTGTGCCTCTGGCAGCAGCAAAAAATACACATGGCATCATCTAGATAAGAAATTAAAAAGGATAAACTCCAAGGCTTTCATCCTGGACTACCACAACAAGAAGAATCACCCCAAAATCTTTCTTCTCTTGACCATAAAATCCACCACCTTTGAACCTTAGGACCTCAATTGCCACTTGCATCACCCTCACCCCAACCCCCCACAAAAAAAAGTCTGGATCCATCACTGAAGGTACCTTTAGGTTTGAACAATGTTCCTCGTATGTTGCCACTTTTAATTTCTAACCTCTCAACATCCCTTGCCATATACCACCTCTCTAAAGTGGTTTTTGCAAGTTCAATGTGTTTGGCTGTTTCAGAATAGAAATCTTCTTTTGACAGAAATCCTTCATAAACTGTCAAATCAAACTCAAGTGGAGATGTTACATCTTTCTTCACCAACCGAATTCCAGATCGTTGTCCCGGAGAAGGGTGCATGTGGGTGAACAAACCCATTGGCACGACACCTAAAAAGCAGAAAAGTATAAAATCTTATACTATTTAGTACATTACCAGAGTGTAAATTAAAGGCCTGTTTATACTTCAACGATAACGATCGTGTATACGATAACAAAATATTTTAACAAATCAAATCAGATGTCATAATCATGGAAAAACGATAGAATCGTTGTTAAATACTACAATTTTAATGTTTTTCCATGGTTATGATGTCATCTGATTTGATTTGTCAGAATATGTTGTTATCGCATAACTAATAAATCGTTATCGAATCGTTCTAGTGTAAAAACTTCTCTTATTTCTTTTGTTTTCTATATGAACAATTGATTTTTAGCTTATTTATCGTTATCGTTGAAGTATAAGCAGGCCTTAAGGCTTGCACATGGAATATATCCTCCGCACAGGTGCCATAGAGGTGTTTGGCATCTATGCCTACCTACAAGCAAGTCTATTGAAAATAAATAGGTTTTAACAGCTTTCTTAAATGCTGCAATGGAGTCAGCCAATGTGTCATGCAGTAGTTACAACTCTGCGGACCTATTTTCCTAGCAATTTTCCGCACAAATTTAAGTCACTTTTTAAGGTATCATCCGTGCAATTAAAAAAATTTACATTATGGTATTTTCCCAGCGATTTTCCAAGCAAATTTATGCTAGTTTTTGAGGTATCATTCATGCAATTAAACTACTTTACAGTATAAGTATATATACATAATATATAT
>NW_022705247.1:706357-707838 GCF_011630105.1 Anneissia japonica
TATTATACTGTAGATCCATAAATACATATATACATTATAGATATTAATCAAATAGGTGAATATTTCTAGCAGTATTTCTACTATCATCGTCTAGCCCTCCACCAGTCATCCCTTACCTATATAGCTACCGCTAACAGACGGGTGCTTTTCGAGGTACACAGTCCCATCGCTGGCAAAAAAATGGGCATGCGACTCAAACTTCCGTCCTCGTTCGTTCACAAACACTCGTATTGTAATTTTGGCATTCCTGTTTAGTCCGTTAATATATATACTTTGATGTTCATCTATAAATGCAGCTGGGGGAGAAACTATTAATTCAATCATGATAGGTTTGCATTTCGCCAAGTACAGACTTCTCTTCGGTCAACATTTCACTTATTTCACACGGTTGGTGGCGCTAGACCAGAAAAGTAATCGTTCGAGGTGAGTCAATGTGCCCTTGAAAGTCCCTCACTTTCTGCTAGAAAGAAAAACATACCCCACTGACAGCGTCGACACCTTCGTATCTTTTACTAACAAAACCTCGCTACCTGACAAACTATCCCATACAAAGGTCCCCCGCCGATTCAGTAATATACAGCCTGCCCTAATATAGCGGTATCAGTATTTGGTAGATGTCAGTTCAGCAACAGGTTTAGGCTCCTACCTCCAGAAGGACCAGAGACGAGGATGCAACATTTGTTACATCAGCTATTCAGCCTCCTAAGTATTTAGCACCTTGTTTCCGACGCTTTTAAGGTATTGAATAAGATAGGGTACACTTTTTTTTAATATGAACCAGTAACATTTTTCTCAGGCTCAGTGTTTTGATTTTTTGGCCGATTTCAGGCTCAAAATGTTCTTATTTTGTTTTATTATTATTGTACAGCCATATACACTGAGTACTGGAATGTAGGAAAATTGGCCCTGGGAAAAATAGTCCTTGAAAAAGGGCTCTGAAAAAATGGCCACAGAAGAAAGGCTCCGGTAAAAATGGCCCCAAATGTCATTTTAGAGGGTATTACATAGTCACATCTACTGCACATATAAGGTAGATATAATTTTTTTTTTTCTTTTTTTTTCTAGTTTTTAATATAAAAATCACATTTGACATTTTACCTTTAGCCTCAATTAGTGTAGTTTTACCGGACTCAGCCTTTTTATGCCACATTTTTCTGCTGTTTTCATCAGGAAATTACAAGAAATTCGCTGTTTTGGACTTCAATCTTTTTTTTCTCTCTCGCACCTGCAAACTTTTTTCGTTTGAAATGGCCCAAATAGATTTTTGGAGAAAAATTATATAAGCTCAAATCTAATATGATTTGAGTAGTTTTACCGAAACAAAAGAAAAATATAAAGTCCTACCAAAAATATTTTGGCGCTACAGGTCGCTAAAATGATGTCATTTGTGACATTTAATTATTTCAATAGGAACATAAGAAGTCTCTGGCATGTTTGCTCAAAGCCTTATTCAATAGAATGACATTTATTAACTAAGACCC
>NW_022705247.1:708086-830389 GCF_011630105.1 Anneissia japonica
CTCAGCCTTTTTATGCCACATTTTTCTGTTGTTTTCATCAGGAAATTACAAGAAATTCGCTGTTTTGGACTTCAATCTTTTTTTTCTCTCTCGCACCTGCAAACTTTTTTCGTTTGAAATGGCCCAAATAGATTTTTGGAGAAAAATTATATAAGCTCAAAACTAATATGATTTGAGTAGTTTTACCGAAACAAAAGAAAAATATAAAGTCCTACCAAAAATATTTTGGCGCTACAGGTCGCTAAAATGATGTCATTTGTGACATTTAATTATTTTAATAGGAACATAAGAAGTCTCTGGCATGTTTGCTCAAAGCCTTATTCAATAGAATGACATCTATTAACTAAGACCCAATCACCAAAGAGTCGTGATTTGACCTCAGTTGTCTAGTTGAAGCAAATGTGGGAAAAACTGTCCGAAACCTTTCCATGTGGGAGGGGCAGTGGCGTATCTAGAGTCTTGAAATGGGGGTGCTGATGTTGGGGGGTAAGGTGAAGTGGTGGGGGGGGGGCCTCAATGATCAGTTGAGGGGCGCTAATTCGCAAAATAAGGTGATCACTTGACTGTGATTTTTTTTTTAGGGGGTGAACATCGCACCCCCTAGATATGCCACTGGGGAGTGAGGATCTCTCTTTCTACCCCCTAGATTGTAAATTGTTTACATGAACATAATCCATGTTATGATCACTGATTGTTCACAATTCACAATTCAAGTTCATTTTGATCACAACTGGTGCTTTGGTATTGGTTGGTCATTTGAGAATGCTTATCATTACATCATCAAAATATGCAAATTATGCTCATTTTTATTGGATCAGCGCTAATCTATTGTAGTCATTATTTGATTGGTCTATTCAAGTAGAAGTTCTGCAGCCAGGCCAAATATTTCATGAGAACCTTCTGATAAGTGGTACTTGGCCATCTGATTTGAGATTAACAAATTCTTTGAATTGAAATATGGCACTCTAAGACGACAGCCATTTCAGAGTAAGTTGATAATATTTGCACATTGTACTTAGATTATTTTTTTTTCATAGAGCATGATATAGAACTAGAAATTGCAAATTGCAAGTGAAGTGCTGCGAAGTACAACTGCATATAAATGTTCTTTGAACAAAATTATTTATGCGAGTCAAGTGAAAATAATGAATAATAAAAATATAACAAATAATATGAGACACTATCCATTGTCTATATTAGAACACTTCTCATTGGGTAACAAAGTCGTAATTTTTCGTTTTTGTCAAAAGTGTCTATAGTGGTGAATTATGGTTTAGGTTTTTATAATAAAGTCTCAAAAATTTCTATGTATGTGGAAAATGTAGTTGATTACCAAAGGTTACAATTTTTATTTTGAAGACTGCATGGTCTATACATTTTTTTATGGGGCAAGTTCCCAAGTGCGGGTTTTCTAGGGGCGAGTTGACTGGCAAAGAGTGTTGCCAAAGTGCGAGCCAGCGTGTTATTTGATCACAAGTGCGAGACATTGGAAGTGTGAGCCAGCGAGCCATGACATGACGACAATAGATACGAGACGTTACTCGAGTTTGTGCGAGGTATCGTCTGAGATTTGTGGAGTACAATTTAAAAAACAACTATAGGTCTAATAATGAATTATTGTGATGTTAAATAGACAATGTTACCTATCAAGGAGCGACGTTGTTTTTCATTGGGACCTTCGTCCCTTCAAGGCTAGGCCTATACCATCCTAGCTAGTCTAGGCCCAGAGTAGGATAAGGCTAGAGCGACATGCAGACGTTGGTATGTGTTGGTTAGTCTACAAACGTCGCCTAAAATAATTGATTTTACCCGGCAGAACGAAAGAAGGAAACTCCGCTTTTCAATCGTCTTAGGCCCTCGTTTTTTGACAAACAATGACCTTTCAGAGGTCAAATTGCTGTCAAGAATATGAATTGGCTGCTTCACAGCAATTATTAACAGTTTGATACTGTATTCTGTATTGCAGAACTGACACCCTTGTATGTGGTAAAATTATGTAAACTAGAAATACATACAAAATATTAAATTACCACAAAAAAGTTAAATTGTTCATTCAAAGGGATCAATGTTATCTTTCAATTGTACCCAAATTGTAACAATTTAATTTTCTCTGGTTTATAGTAGATTTTCATTATTATCATCATTATCACCTCATCACAATTAGCAGCATCATCATCATCCTCCTGATCATCATCATTATCTACATCATCATCCATAGTTACCAACCTGAGAGATTTGAAATGCGTGACTACAGCAGTTGTTGGGGGAGGGGGACAGCGCCCCTCCGGGGTCCTGAGGCGGAGTCCAGGGGGAAAGGGCCCCTGGCGCTCTGAAGATCTGATCATTTTTAAGCTGCTTTAAATCGATTTCAGGGAGTGTTTGTTGATATTTTAGTTAAGACACATACAATTTTAGTTTCAATGTACATTATGTTTAATTTGAGCACCCGAACTATGTACACAAACAATTCATAACTTAACAAATAAAAAATGAATAAGCACACTGATCAGTTTTTAGTAACGCGTCAGTGAATTGAGTGTTCACGTAAATACTGTGATGACTCAAATTACTGCATCACCATTTTTATATTTTTAATATAAAACCAATTTATTCTAATTTTAAATACATTTTCCCCTGAAGTGGTGATAATTCGCACAGACCTGTGCTAAATGTGTGACAAATTACTGTATGATCACGCGTATGTGTTTCTGCAAAATTCATGTTTCAACCAAAATCACTTTTGCAAATGCAAGACCGTCTCGCATCATGCGATTATCATCATTATCCTCATTATCTTCATCATCAATTATCCTCAAAATTATCACAATTCATACCACTACCACCATCACTAGCTCATCACCACCACCACCATCATTATTATCAGTAATGTACCGTAAATGCTTGAATAATGCCCATTTCGAATAAGCGCCGCACCATACCTGATTTTTTTCACTAAGCGCCGCTCTTGAATAAGTGCCGCTGCGCTTAATCAAGATTATATATTATCCTGTGTGTAATGAAACACTTCGAAAAAACAGGGTTTTAAATACAATGTATACAGTGTTAAAATAAATAAATAACACAATGAATACGCAAGCATTTCTTTATAAATGTTTATTTACGATGACTAGGAACTATGATAGGCTTACCAAACTATGGTAATACGTGAGATAGGAACATGGGAACGGGCATGGTGGGGGCGGATGTAGGATTTGGCAGTAGGGGTTGCGTGCAAGGAAGCAGGTCTGTTTGGAAGGTGGGTGGACATTTCGTGAGTCCTCACACACTATAGTTGGGGCTGAGGTGCAAACATTTGAGGAAATAATACCTGTAGATGGCCGGAAATGACACTTTTATATAGTACAATTCATATCACCATTTTATAGTCATAATGAACTGCCAACAATTTCTCATGATCTTTTATCAGCGATTTTGGCAACCACAGAGATCTAATTAATGTGTGATGTACCATAGAAAATAAAACTTAAAAACATTGTCTTTGATATATTTACCTTACCTACCTCAAAGCCGTGAGTCCAAAACCACCTCAGTCCCACCATGGTTTGGGCTGCGCAAGTGAAAATAATTGTGGAAAAAGTACCTTTAGATGGCCAGAAATGACACTGTTATATAATAAAATTTATCATGATCACAACATCATTATAAAGTCTAAATGAAGTGCCAGCAAATTTCTCATGATCTTTAATCTGGGATTTTCAGCAACCACAGAGATCTAACTTATGAGTATGTACCATAGAAAATAAAACTAAAGAAACACTTTTTTTGAAGGCCATAGCCAGAATTTGTAAAGTTGGGTTCAGTTTTTTAAGAAAATTGCAAATTTTAGAAAATTATATTATGAAAAATGGTTGATGGGGAATATGCATTCAAAATCCAAATTTAACAAGCAAAATAAAAAAAAAGAAATGGTAAATGGGGAAATATGCATACAAAATCCAAATTAGACAAGCAAAAAAAAAAAAAAAAAAAGACGGGGGGGGGGGGGGGGGGGGAATGGGAAAATATCAATCTTTGGAAAAACTTTCTCCACCCCTTGATAAATGCATCCTCTGAAAGTGTCTAAAATTCTCAAATTCTTCGCGCGCATTTCTTGTGACGGTAGGCCAATTTCCTCTGTAAATTGAACATTTTAGGAAGTTCTTATCAATTCCGACGAAATTTATTCTAGGACTTGTCACCAATGACAGTTGTTACAAAGTACTAATTTTCATGACCTCGATACTTAGATGCCCAGAAATGTCACTCTAGAATTTCTTACATACAATTGCAAAAGTGCACTTCTTTGAAAAGTAGAATTCGTTCGAACCTTTTGAACTTGGCTATGGCCTGTCTTTGATATATTTAATTTACTTGGCCTACCTCAAAGCCGTGAGGTCACATTCACCACAGCTCCACCATATTTGGGGTTGAGGTGAGAAAATTTATAAATTTATCAGTGTCCCCATGGGCCCTATTGAACATGCCTGGATTTGTCACTCATATCATATCATTTATTTTGTCGTTAAAAACATTTAAAATGCAAAGACAAACATAATTAAAAAACGAGCACATCTAAAATTCCACAATGGAGTGGGACCCAAAAGGCCCCCACTCTCGTAAAGCAATGTTGGAGGAACGTTTTTGAAAGTGAGGGGGTCCCATTTCATAAGCCCCCTGGAAGCTACGGATATTTTGCAAAGTTTGGTGAATTTTATTTTATAGACATCAAGCTACTGTAATATGATTTTATATTTGTTGTCCCATTTCATAAGCCCCCTGGAAGCTGCGGATATTTTGCAAAGTTTGGTGAATTTTATTTTATAGACATCAAGCTACTGTAATATGATTTTATATTTGTTGTAATTTCCAGTGGCGGATCCAGGAATTCGATATAGAAGGGCCCAGTGAGGGTACTTTCACAGAAGAAAATTTGTTATTATGGCAGCTCTAGATGGCCGGAAATTACACTCTCAGACTTAAAATTTGAATATAATTTTCCATACAGTATATCTCCATTAAAAAAAGATTGAACAATTTAGCCTCCCCCTCCCCCTTGAACGTGCCACAGATTTCCGAACAAAGTCGAAGTCAAGATTGCTTCCACGACCTCAATGAATTATTTATCATGAGTGTTATCCTTGATATGGGTTCCCCAACAAAATCTTTTACCCTGATGGATAAAAAATACCCTTCTATCCCGTAGTAAAATATTTTATAGAATTCTGTAGAAAGTCTATAGAGGTTTAAGAGTTTTTATAGAATTCTATAGAAAACTTATCCAAAAATAATATAATATTTCTATATAAAACTTATCCATTCTCTATAGAGTTAGTTCTATAGAAATATAATTCTATAGAAAAATGATCCAAGATTTTGTCTCTATATAAAGACCCATCCATGCTCTATAAATATAGAGCTATAGAAATATAATTCTATAGATAATTACTTAGAAGAAAAAATGTATATACTTTTATAGAAAGAGTTCTAATTAAATTTTATACAATTTCTAGATTTAATTATATATTTTCTCTTCAGATTTTTTAAATATAGTGTCTATAGAATTTCTATTTTTCTTTCAGAAAAATCCTATAGAATTCTTGTTTTATTGTGATATATTTTCTATGTAATTTTGAAAGATTTTCGATAAAGTTGTTTATAAAGTCTTTAGAAATTATACAGTTAAATGTATAGAATGAATAATATACAATTTCTATAGAATTATAAATTGATTTCTTATGGAATTAATTATTTTTTACATCGTAATTGGGGATTTATTTTAAAATTCTATATACGTTTTAAAGAACGTGTTGGCAGATTCCATGGGAAATAGGCCTATGTAAATACTGTATTGTATTGAATTTTATTTTATAAATTTATGAAAACATTATAAACAATTCTTGAATTTTAAAATTATCTGGATTTTATCAAAATTATCTACCTGCACTTTATCCCAAAACATGAATCGATTTCTATGGAACGCCGTTCAAGCAACAATTTGATGATAATCAGTTAACCGACGATGATGAAAAAATTAAATCATCGATGATGAAACGTGAACTGTCGATGTTTGAAAAAGTGAATCGTCGATTATGAAAAGTGAACTGTCAATGATGAAAAAAGTGAATCGTCTATGATAAAAAGTGAATTGTCGATAATTAAAAAAGTGAATTGTCGATGATAAAACAAGTGAATCGTCGATGATGAACAAAGTGAATCGATGATAAAAACCAGGGAATCGTCGATGATAAAACAAGTGAATCGTCGATGAAACAAGTGAATCATCGATGAAGAAACAAATGGTGAAACGAATCGTCGATGATGAAACAAGCGAATCGTGGATGATGAAACAGGTGAAGCGTCGATGAATAGCTGAATCGCGCAAGCAACAAGGTCTGGCCATGATTTGCTGACGACAGGTCTAGAGGGCCATGAACTAGCCTAGTCCTATGACACCAGAATGTGTATGTTTGTTTATTTTTTATGTTTATTTGCTTGTTAATTTGTTTGCTTTTCTCTTTATTCATATTGTTTATTTGTGCATTTTTATTTGTCTATATATATTTGTATATTTGTTTTAATTTATTCATTTGTTTATCTGTTTGCATGTTATTTATGTATTTATTATACATATCCACGGATACAGTATTTTAAAATTAAAATTAGTGGGGTCTGAGGGCGTCTACTCCAGACCAAAGATGGTTGTTGAACAACATTTTTTGCAACTATGAATGCCCAGAAATAGATGCTGACAACGTGTAGGGTCGCTAGCCCCTTCCCTCAAGGGGCAGCCATAAGAAATAAAGTTGGCATGGAGATAGAGTCTATGTTGGAAATATGGTACTTTTGGATGCTAGATAATAGAATAATAGAAGCTGGCAAACCTGCCACCACCCATTCCCATCTGGACACAGATTGACTAATTACATCTTGGGAATAAGATAAATGTTATTAGGTCTACTGCGAATGATATTTTTTTCAAGATTTAATTAATTTGCTTATTTCTCCATGAATAATTAAGTGCAAGAAAAACGAATGTTATATATAATGCAAGGAATAACAATGACTATACTATTGTGAAATATGCAATTAAGTACAAGTGCAAAAAACACAAATGTATATATAATTCAAGGAATAACAATATGCAATTAAATAAAACATGTTCTATGAATACACAGGATACAATATGGTATGAATTAACTTTGGAAATACAGTAGGCCTATGCCTACACAAATAACGAGAGTTTCGAGAAACATACTGCTGGAACAAGTTTTATTACGCTTACTTACCAAATTCAACCTGAAGCATAATCAATTATTTATCATGCTCTAGATGGCCGAAAATGGCACTCTCAGATTAAAAGTTGAATAAATTTTGTCTGTTTTCTTCATTTTTAAAAATAATTTTGAAAAAAAATAGGAGGATGGGGTCCCGTGCTGAATGAGTTCCTCCTTGAATCTGCCACTGTTCAATATAACACTTGACAGCCTATCATTTTGTTTCACAAATGATTATTTTCTGATGTTGAACGAAAGATTTTTTTTATTCGAAAGATTTTTTTCTTTACTTAATACAGTTTTTACAACCTATAACACATTAACTACAGTGTACTGTAAATTCTGTAGTTAACCTTCAGAGAAGTTTATTTAAAAAAATGACCTAATTAAGTATCTTATTGTTTTCGTTAAATTAGATGGATTTTAAATGTGGTTATATTACGCTAGTTTGAAGGTTTACTGTAAACCAATCAGTTACACTTACTATATACATCTTTGTTTGGTTATTAGCATAAAGAGAACAGCTAAAATGTTGCTCCATTAAGAGTGCCTACCTTCCCCCATATGCCTAAATACAGAATTCATTAATACAGGCAATTTTTTCTTCATGTGGGGTGGACACCCCTTCCCCCATGATCTGCACCCATGGTTGCGTGAGAGTCCATACCACCTCATCCCCAACATGGTTGGGGCTGAGGTGCGAAAATTTTGAGAGTATGGACCTCTGGGGTGCCTGGAAATTGCACTCTCATACCTTAGAAATCTGACCAATAATTCATATCAACAATATAATACAACTATTTTTCTTAATAAAATTGAGTGGGGTGCAATCGTACCATTTGCATCCCCCTGCATCTGTCCTGCCACGGAAAGCGCCATGCCGATATGTTTTTGTGTAAGCGCCACTCTTGAAGCCCCGCTCTTGAATAAGTGCCATACTGAAGCTTCCATAAATGTTATAAACGCCGCTGCTCTTATTCAAGCTTTTACGATTTTAGTAAGTTGTGACATGGTATTGTATTCTATATAATATGTCATCTCATTTTCCACAGCCCAATGTAAATTTCAGTCAGTACAGAACTTGTTGATATGTACTTTACCAATATAAGAAAATATTATCTAGTTTCTTGTCCTTTCTGGCAGTCATCTTTGTCAGGTTATGTTTTATGCTTGTACTGTATATCTGAATTTGATCCATATAGGTCAAAATATAATACCAACAATAATAGTATGTTAGACATAGTATTATGAAAATTACAACTAACTGTTGTAATGTATTGCTACTACTATACAAACAAGAAAAGAGCCCAGAACAATATTATGTTATAAGAATGTTATAATAACATTACAGTTTGGTGTTAAAAACATTATTTTGTAGAACCATGAGTACATACTTATAACCTAATCACATAACGTCAACATTTGACTTGCTTGTGTGAACATTATTTTTTTACACTACCTAACAACAACGTTTGCGACCGTTATAAGAACATTTTGTATTTGCTGGGAGTGTAATACTGATTTCTCTTTTCAATAAACAACTTTTAAAAATTGAAAAAAATGGAGCCAGCTATAAAAAATATGGAAGCAAACAGGAATGAAAAACAATTTTATTTCTTATACTTGGCCTTGTATGTAGGAGCAGGAATAGCAAAATGTTTAAACAAGATATAAGTACAAATCAATACGTTTTGAAAGATAAACATTTCCCCGCCAATGTGTCTCTTTCAAGACATGTATGTGGATTTCAAAATCCACCCCCATTGTTATTTCTTATCATAATTAATCATATTTTCCTAACAATTGTTCTTACCCTATTGAGCAGAATTAATTGTTATAAAAATAATTTGTGGGTGAAAGCACAGAAACGTGCATAGGTAATCACAGCCTGCCTTTGTTATTGTTTAGTGAATCACTGGCTATGATACAATATTAGTATTACAGTATTCATATTATTTATTCAGGAAATTGTACAAACAATTGTAAGCCAAACAATAGTCGACAGGTATTGCCAGGTAGGAACGAAAGTATAATTCATTGCATGATGTGTTCTTTTTTACACCTACATAAACATAAAGTCTTAATTTACAATCTGTGAATAAAAGCTGTTTTCTTCATTTATGAACATTTACTGACATTTTTATAATTTCTTGTAAAATTTATAAATATACTAACAAAACTTACCATAATACTCAGCTTGAATATATATGACTTACGTTATAGTATTTGTCTGAACTGAACGGTAGTATATAAACTGGTAGAACACAAGCAGCAATACCTGATGATGACGTGTCGTTTACAAGTAAACTTCAGTATATAATTTATATGTGGCAAAGACAAGCCAAGCCAGTCACTCGTCGGAAAAATCAATTTTTAGTTATTAATAAAGGGTTTAACAGTAAAATGAGAGCTATAAAATGGTAGAAGAATCATTTAAATCCGACACTTCGTTATGAAGTTACACAAGTTTAAACATACAGCTGTTTAAAGAACAATATTTGAGAAATCAGCCTTCAAAGTTTACGATTTCAGGCATTTCTCAGGCAGAAACCATCAGCAAATCGTTAAAAATTGTTGTTTTAACATTGAAAATGAGGAAAATAACAGCATAGCATGATGTATGATATATAAAGGTTAGTTTAGTGCAATAAAATAGATTTCCAAAATTTTGAAATTCCAGCATGTTTTGGCCATTATCTCCAAAACAGGATTTGCCACGAGTGACTGGTTTGGCTTGTCTTTGCCACATATGTTGTTTTTAGATTACTTCTATTTTAGCGGTTTTATTGGAATGTGTATTTGCTGCGAAGCAGCTAATTCATATTCTTGACAGCAATTTGACCTCTGAAAGGTAATTTTTTGTCAAAAAACAACGGCCTAAGACGACTGAAAAGCGGAGTTTCCTTCTTTCGTTCTGCCGGGTAAAATCAATTACTTTATGGTTTATGGTTTTATATTTATATAGCGCCTTCCACGATCGAAACCTCAAGGCGCTTGAAAAATATATGTGAAATATATATGTGAATAATGTATGGAAATAAATACTTTAGGCGACGTTTGTAGACTAACCTACTCGTACCAACGTCCGCATGTCGCGCTAGCCTTATCCTACTCTAGGCCTAGACTAGCTAGGATGGTATAGGCCTAGCCTTGAAGGGACGAAGGTCCCAATGAAAAACAACGTCGCTCTTTGATAGCTAACATTGTCTATTTAACACCACAATAATTCATTATTAGACCTATAGTTGTTTTTTGCATTGTACTCCACAAATCTCAGCCGATACCTCGCACAAATCGTTAATGTCTCGTATCTATTGTCGTGACGTCATGGCTCGCTGGCTCACACTTGTGATGATGTCTCGCACTTGTGATCAAATCACACACTGGCAACACTCTTTGGCAGTCAACTCGCACCTAGAAAACCCGCCCTTAGAAACTTGCCCCATAAAAAAATGTACACTTCCTAGACCATACAGTCTTCAAAATAAAACTTGTAACCTTGGTAATCAACTACATTTTCCACATACATAGAAATTTTTGAAACTTTATTTTAAAAAACCTAAACCATAATTCACCTCTACAGACACTTTTTGACAAAAATGAAAAATTACGACTTTGTTACCCAATGAGAAGTGTTCTAATATAGACAATGGGTCGTGTCTCATATTATTTGTTATATTTTTATTATTCATTATTTTCACTTGACTCGCATAAATAATTTGTTCGAAGAACATTTGTATGCAGTTGTACTTCGCAGCACTTCACTTGCAATTTGCAATTTCTAGTTATATATATAAACCCAGTGTATTTATATATATAAACCCAAAAGAAACAGCCAAAAATAAAACTTTGACAATTAGATACTATAGATTATTTGAATTGTTTGCCTTCAAAGTATTAAAGTAATTTAGTTTTAATTGAAAATCAAAACAAGATATAATGTCCCCACCAATTAATAAATTATTAATGTGTCTGTTTCTTCTACATATTTCCTTGTGAATCTGTGTAAATAATTTAATTATTTCAATATTTACCTTAATATTAAAAATTATATGAAATTGAACTTTGTAGTGGTCACTTCCCATGGGTGTAGGCTAGAAGTGGGGAGGGGGGTGCGGTGTGGACACATTCTCACCTTCTCATTCCTAAATGGCAGAAAAAATGTTTCTACTAAATTGGTTAAAATACTAAAAGTGACCATTAAGTTTTCATTGGAATAGGGAATTTAGTTCTGCATTCTGGGATTTAGTTTCGTATTCTCATCCTCGGTCTCAGGTCGAAACCCAGTTTTTGGCATTAATTAACATTTTTAATTGAAACACTATTATAAGGTTTATTTATTTTCCAGATATAAATATGTCTTTACAGAATCTGATTAAGAATTAAGGCACAACTTCCATAGGGACTTTATATATGCTGCCCTCTATATAATAGTAATAAAACTTGTTTCAAGCATTACTCTAATTGGTAGTTGCTAAACACCATGACTTCAAGCGAGGGAGGTGTGGCTTCTTTTGGTGACGTCATGTAAAATTGCTAGGGATACCCAATCATCACACAGCAATGATCAAATCCTGAAATGTGATTTCTTATAAGCCTACATGTGATTTTTTTTTAATGGTAGATTTATGTTACTGCTATGCCTGTGATTTAAAAGATGTGGGCCTGGTATAGCTTTAGGTTATTGAGAATGAATGGAATTATATTTACTATGCCTTAGTTAGCTAGAAGTCTAGAGAGCTAGACCTGGAACTAACACAAGTGAAGTACTAATCAGGAGAGGTCGGTCTATCCTACGGTATAGCGGCCAATTTGGATTATTAACAACACAACTTGTTGCTATTCTAAAATTATGGAGGCCCTAAATCCATGATTTTTAGGCATATTTATTTAGATTTAAATTGAGGTGGAACTTGTCGTCAGTTGTTGCCATGTGAGATGATAGATTGAAAGTGAGGTATTAACTTCTCACATTGGTAGATGAACATGACATCTGTTTTTGATATCTGTAATTTCTTCGCCACCTATTTTATGCAGTATTGTTTTTTTTATAAGAACACCGAGACTGAAATTGTTTTAAACAACAGTTGCCTTAAACAACAGTTGCCCTACGATTCAATGGCCTATCCAAAACTATATTCCAGTGAAAAATTCAGACTTTACTAATTATTTGGATAATGGAAGGCTTTCAAATTTTAGGAAGGCTTTTTAAACTTTAGGTAAGATAACATAACATAACATTTATTGTCCAATAAAACAACTGGGAATTTGTTTTCCTCTGGCATTACAAGACACAAAGGCAAGATTAAAGTTAAAATACAATTGATAAAAATATTTAAAAGGTCAGGCGGATATCTAAAATTGATCAATTAAAAAGAAATGACATTGATAACAAAATTGATATAAAAAAACTTGTACTGTTTTAAATGATACATAAAAGATGTACGTGGAAATGCTTGTGCGCAAAGTTGGAAGTAAAGTCGGGGTGGGATTATACCTGAGGTGGGACTATATCCGGGGAACTAAGGGATATTTAAATTTAAGATATGCTGTCACTTAACTAAATATAAACTTTAATGTTTTGAAAGAAAATGAACTAATGTTAATAGAAGCTTTATTAATAGAAAGCTAAAAATGATTGAAAAAAAAAAAAAGACAGAGAGTACATTGAGTTTTTTTCTTTTTGATTTCAACTGTATTTTTTAGATGTCCTACTTTTGTAAGTGACACAAGTTAATACCCAAAGTTTATTACTTTACCTGCAACATATCCGGCCTTTACCAAGTATATGAAGAGAGACATACACGTCGTCTTAATTTTCTTTGTATTTTTATCATAATTCGTACATGTCAAACAAAATTTTGAAACTTGGTCAAACCACAATTATCATAATGATACACAACAAGGACGCAGATTATATTTCTCTTATGGGGAGACCACATTCTCATCATAGACTTCATATCTGATCTGGTAAGTGACCTTACAATGGTCTTGTGAACTTTAGTTACCTTACATAATGCCCGTAATACATGCTGTACAGATTTCCTTCAATCCTTGGACTGACTAAATGTTAATGACCTATAGGCATTGTCAAGGGATTGTGTATCTCCTAGTTCACTGGAGGAGCTGTGCAAAAGTACGGCGATCCTAGCAAATGCAAGAATTTTTCTCACAGCTGAACATTTTATACATTGCATGCCTGCCCCTTCCCACTTGACACCACATGCCTGCCCCTTCCTACTTGACACTGCTTGCTCGCCCCTTCCCAATTGGCACTGTTTTCCTGTCCATTACAACAAACATAATCATAGGATACCACAAATTAAATATAAAATTGAAAATTCCCAGGCAATAAATCATTTATTTCCTCAAACGAACGAATGAATGAATGGCTTTATTCACTAGTGTAAAAACAGTAATGAAAACCTTCAGAATCTTAAACATGGGTAAATAGGCACTAAGGGATAGTAATTAGTATGAGTATTTCAAAACCTATTTTAGTGATATAACTGGGGTGGTAGACAGAGGCGATCCAAGGATGTCCAAAATGTCCAAAAGGGTGGGGGGGGGGGCGGAAGGGGGACCAAAAGTTTAGCCGATGAAGATATAAGAACACCCAAGGGGTCCGGGGCCATGCCCCGTGAAATTTCAATGTTCTAGATGCCCAAAAAATAACCTCTGAGGCCTTTTGGGTGATAATTTTTTTCTTTTTCTTTTCTTCTTTTTTTATTTTTGACTTTTCAAAAGGGGCCGGGGCCAACTCGTGTCCCCCTCCTCTAAATCTGCCCCTGGTAAAAACATGAGTGTGTTGTAGAATAGGGTATGCTCACCCCACCCTTCCTATCAGATCCGCAAACTTGACAGCCTTCCATATATCATCCAAATAATTTTTTATTGATTGATAAATGCTTCTGAACATTTGTATTATGGATTTTGATATAAATTCTATGATTAATTGATGACGTGCATAATAAGTAGGATGAATACAATATAATAGATGAATACAGAATTCAATCATAATTGAAAGAGAAAGGGAGATACTTTCGTAATGACTCGTTTCTCTGTGTCTGGGACAGTTTAACAACTCAGAAACAGTACTGAAACCAAATGAGTTCATAGGTACATGACTTTCAGGACAATACAAAATGTTAATTATAGGTTTGGTCAATTTTCTCATCTCTCAGTAAGCCAATGATGAGTATAACATGTTTTTCAACATTTTCATCATGGACTTTCTACTTTGAAGGTGTTTGATATCTACACCTCCGCTCATTTCTGTATTTCTTATTTGTAATTTCTTCACCTATTCTTAATATCGTCTGCTATTTTTCTCTGAGTTTGACATCATCAAGGTGGGTACTTGGTTATTTGTTTCAATTTTAGCAAAATGTTTATTTCAAAGTGATTATGAGTGTTTCTTTGCTACTCATCTGAATTCCTTGTAACAGGTTTCTATTTTTATTTGGTATTTTATTCTATTATTATTTGGTAACATAATTTTCATGTTTTAAGTAACTTTCTACCTTCAATTTGCTTCAAGGATCTTATAGGTGATGTTTGTAATACAGTACGCCACGCGTCCAGTCCTTTTACAGTATTTGGTGAAGCTTATTAATAATTGTAATCTTTAAGCGGCGCGGCGCACTTTCTTTCTTTTCTGATGTTTTGTTTCTGTTTGACGGATTCGATTTTCTCTTAACAATTGTTGTTATGAAATGCAATTCAACTCGTGATGTTGATGCATCGCTGAGCTGCTATATTTTATGAAATGTATTTTTTTTTTATATTGTTTTGAATAAAGAAATACCGAGAATAATAATGTTGGTTTTCCTTGGCATCTTTTACACAGATTCTTATTAGAGATTTTCTGTTTTGAATTCATACTGCTAGTGTGACATAGTTACTTTATATTTTTTTATGTGTCTGGAATTATATTATTATATTTTTGCCAATCACGAAAAAATTAAGTCTATTTCCAATGAAATACAATTATATAACAAAACCAAGTATTAAGGAACTAGGTAGGCCAAAACAATGTAAAGAACCTCCATAAACGCTAGCCTTGCGGAGAAAGACACAAGTAACTACTTATAACTAGAGAAAACGAATCCAATATATCGTCGCTCACATCACGAACTAACACAATCAAAGTAGATTGTGTTAGTTCGTGAAATCAAGAAAGCGCGTCAAAATATGCGCTGTTGTTGTTAAGGACTTTTTGTGTGGTAAAGAATGCAAAATTGCTTGACAACCAATATGCGCTCGTTTTGACGCACTACTGTGATTTCACGAACTAACACAATCTACTTTGATTGTGTTAGTTTGTGATGTGAACGACGATATGCAAATCATTGAAATAAAGGTAGACTAAAAAATAATCTTTTAGAGGAAGTCTTAAATGAAAAGATATAGTTACATTTATTAATTTTGTCTGGAAACTTGTTCAAAACTAAATAAACATTTTTTGAATGCAATTGCAGAAGATATTGTTGGAAAACAACCAAAGTATATTATTCCTTTCCAAGAAGTCAACATGAGGTAGTAATGTTTTAGTTTTGTACTGTTTTTCCCAATCCAACCAATCACTAGGGAATGGTAGAGTTTCTTTGGAAACGAATAATTTAGGAGTTTGAAGACGGACTTCCTTATATATAGTTATGCTACATTAGTATCCATTTATAAGGGGAAGTACAGAAGTGATTGTTGGCTTTCTCAGGTACAGTTATCTTAAGATATTGTGTTGTCGTCGAGACTATATTTTATTAAGGTATCTATTAAAAGTGTATATATAAAATTACTGTATAAACAAAATTTAGGCTGATTTATATTGCATGGTCTTTACAGCATATTTGCTTATCACATGTTGGTAATTTAGTATATTTTTAAGTACTATTAAGCAATAGATGACAACATTTTAAATTATTGTAATTTATTTTTTTGGTTTTGAATATCTCCAAGCTATATCTCCATTTTCGATAATATTATGGAGTTTGTGTATTATTCATTATACATGTAAGTGCCACATAAATAAAATATATATTAGAAAAATGTGAATCTGTTAGTGGTGATAAAATGTTTGATTGAAAAAATGTTTTGTTTTTTTTTACCTTTTTGTTTCAGGTTTTAAAGATATAGAATAAACCATTTAAAAACAAGAATGGACTATCGTCAAAGAATGATTTCTCGTAGACATCTAGACGGCAAACAAATGTCTGTTCATGCTAACACAAATTTTGGTATGACAATGGAGGAGATCGAACTGAGGTGCATGGCACAACGGGAGAAGCCGCCTTTGCCATCAAATAAGCCACGTCCTAATTATCAAAGATTCATCAAAAGTAAGTATAGTTATCATTGTAACGTAGTTTTATTATAATTGATATGTTTGAAGCATTTTATGAATCTATTACAATGGAACCCATGATCCCTGTATTACAGGTTGGGCACCATGACAGTAACATATGATAAAGTGTACAATAATCAGTATGGGCTTAGGCTTAAAATGCAAGGCTGTCAGTAGCATACATAAATGAAGAATGAGTGCATTCCACCATATTATGCCATGCCTTTGTATGATCAGACCCCGAATGTGCCCAAGTCCCTGCAACTTAGCAAATCGCTGAATGAAGAGATCAGAATATGTAAATTTTAATAGCCATACGATCTTAGGCTGTACCTATGTGTGTTTATTGTGGTAAGGTTGTAATATCTCAGCACAGTTAAAAAGTTATTATTGGTAAACATAGTACCAGGCAGGCATACTCATTCACAATTAGACTTTTTTCATTATTAAGGTCAGAATTCTTAAGGATTATATTACAGCATATGTTTTTTCATATATCCGGGTCAAACTATAGTTTATTATTTGAGCCATAAGAATTCAGGTAAATATATAAAATTAAGCTGTATTTTATGAGAAGAATATATAAAGCTCTATTTTATTTTTGTAGTAATACAGTACACAGTACATACTGTACACAGTATTTTTTCACTACCAGTTAACATTTTCCTTAAACCATTCATTATAGAACTAATCATTATAGTGTAATTTATATGAGAATATCATTCTTAGGAATGTCTAAATTCATTTAAACTAGCAATTCCGTATTATATTTATAAATCTTTATAACATTATACAAAAATTAGATTTTTCTTAAAAATTGAAATTTTGCCGGGAATGGGGCTTTAAGCTGTATTTTATGAGAAGAATATATAAAGCTCTATTTTATTTTTGTAGTAATACAGTACACAGTACATACTGTACACAGTATTTTTTCACTACCAGTTAACATTTTCCTTAAACCATTCATTATAGAACTAATCATTATAGTGTAATTTATATGAGAATATTCTAGTTTTTTTCAATGTAAATTTATATATGAACCTTTGCCATTTGTTTGGTTTTTTTCCACTAATACAAGGACACAAAATCTTACAGTGGGGGATGACAGTGTTGATAATGAGGGTGGGTGGTGCAGTTGCTTTTGTACTTACAATAGATGAATAAAATACATAGATTTTAAAGGTGTTAATCATATGGGAATGGGCAAAACATTTAATTTGGAATAATCTCTAATGTGTGTTATAAATCATATGAGTGAACAAGCACCTTTTTTTTATTTCAATACCGTCTAGAATCACACACATGTTAATGCTATAGTAATTAATTAAACATATAAAATGTTTTCTCTCCTTATAATGTTGACTGGTGCATTGTTACGATACTCATACTGTATAAATCAAATTTCTAGTGGCATTTTAGTAGGTTTGTGAATAAATAGTGTGTTTGTTCTGTTTCTTTCCTGGTTCAGAGGTTTCTTTCTTGATATAGGGGAGTAGCTAGTCGGTTATTTCCTGGTTTTGTTACTTTGATTCTTTTTATAGAGCACAGTCTGTGCCTTGAGACAAGCTAGAGAAACATGAGACTGTTAGACTTACCACAGATCCTGTTGCACTTACTTTACTCCATATAAGTACATACAAATGAGAACATTACTGTATATCATTACTATATTCCATAAGTACATACATTGTCTTCATGCTTCAGTAGTATGTGTATGGAGGTAAAAATTCCTGGTTGGTATGTCAGGTGGTTGATTCTACCCTGACCCCTAAAAAAATATAGACACACAAATGTTGAATTAAAAGATATTCTTTAATGTGACAAATTAATTATAACTTGGTGTGAGTTGTAGTAATGGTTGATAATAGCATAGCCATTTTTATAACATTTCAGTTTATTCACTCTTAATTTTTAAATAATACTACATGTAAAAAAGTATTGGTCGTCTCCTGCCAAAAAAGAAGTCAGACACCCTGCTGAATTAAAAAAAAAAAAATAGGTCTAACTCTCCAACTACATGAAAGTGTAAACATTAAGTTCAATTTCTGTTGTTAAGTGGCAATTCAAATAAAATGTAAAGTAAAACAGAAAAGCCGTTTCACTCATGATTGTCTGAAATGGCTTACCAAAACATGTGTGGATCATTGATTATTTGAGAAGAATTTATTATAAAAAAGAATAAACTAAGAGTTGCGGATACAACTGCTTTAAAAATACATCAACAAAATTCACTTTATAATTATCAGACATTTTAATATTAACATTTTTAACTTAATTATTCGCCAATTTAAGGTTTTTTTTTCAGGACTATGCCCATCAAACCGTATTGCCACCCATGAATAATAATAGTGATTTTAATCTGTGAACTATATATGGAAATACTAAATTGCTTATATTTTTGTAATTCTGGTAATAATGACTCATGGAAGAACTGATACTGAGTAAAAATTTGGCTAAATATCAACCGATCTGGTTACCGGTTTCTAAGCGTCTGATCATCATAAATTACTTCTACTTGATTTTGGATAAAACAAAGACTCTTTATGTTAGTTAGAAGGTTAGAATCTTAATTTAACCCCAAAGGATAAAACTCATGTCACAAGGGTCTCCCAAAAGAAAAAACAGGGGTCGCAAGGGTCAATCTGCGGAGCTTTGAAGCTGTTGTGGTTTTTAAGACTTAATCTTACTTGGAACAATTTCCTGAGACTTCTGTGCCAAGCCTTAATAATTCCGGAAAAATTATTAGCGTAACAAGTGTACATGGGTGAGGACTAACATAGCAAGAAAATACAAATTGTACGAATAAACTCAGGGAAACTCAAGATTTCAGTTTGAATAACTTCAGTTGGAAGATTTATCCTGTTTTGGAATTTATTCTTTATTCTTGGTGTGTAAGGTTGAACCGTGATGTTTCCTGACGACGATATTAATATTCAAGGAGCTAAGAATCCCTTCGGACATGTTTTCTCCTATCAGCACTACTTTTCTTGTGAGTCTAGACATTTTGTTTTGTTTATATTGAAAGGCGAACACAATTTTGTTGTTTCTGTGTTTCTTTCATTTGAAGTTCTTTTACAAATGAAATAATTAAAACTAGGGATTAAAGATTCTAGTTATAGAATAATTGATTATTATCATTATAGAATAATTGATTATTATCAGGTGTAGAATGTGGACAAGATGGCCCATGTTGAGCCCAGTAATACATTATGGGTGAGGGGAGAGTAAGGGACTATCTTGTATTATTGGTTTCTGTTAGTTTCTCACAATAAAACTAACTGACTCAAAAGATTCAAGTATAGCCAGCTGTAAGATTTACCCATTGGAATGTTACCCACGGTTTTTTGGTAAAACATTTCAAGTGCGATTGCGGCCTAAGTTGATGTTCTCTCTGAATTAGAATGCAATAATATTTAATTTTCAATCTTGTTTGTTCTCTTTCACAACTCAGTTATACTGTAGTATTGTATTATGTGTTTACATTATCAAAATGTAAATGTCGTTTCAATTATTTATTATGGTCATCAAACAATGGTTAAAGGGCTATTTATTTTGTTATCTAATACTTCAGTGTTTCTATTGCTCATAAAGCCAAAGGACAATTTCATTGGATAAATCTTTATTGTATATTGATTAAAACAGCCAACTTAATGTTTATACAAACCACGTTTATACACCTTTGCATCTATGTTTAAGCTTTAATTGGTCACCAGAGCCTTAGGTACCTGTATATTCAAACTTTGAGGAGTTTGTCTATTAATCATCAAAGTTTTCACAGGCATAAACCAATTTTATATGTTTCTGAGCACACTTCAACGAAGGCACGGTCAAATTCAAGAAATTTGACAATACTATTCCATAGTAATTTGCATAATTCCAAGATGAATGCATCCTCACATACTCCAGATATGTCAGTAATGCTTGGTTTTACTGGTGAGAGTAGCTGTGATGATTACATGGGTAAGTTATTATTTTGAGGGGCAGGTTTGGTTAAAGTCGAGTAACCAGGTGGTTGTGATGCTTGATTTCCAATTCTGGGGTCTGGTTAAATTCTATCTTGAGTTTTGAATTCCTTTTATTAAAAAAAAAACATGCCATCATGAACATTAGCTGCATTATTAAGTATAAGAAAAAAAGAATTCAAGGAATCCCATTGGGCTAGTTGCTGGATTGCAGTAGCTTATGTGAGCAACAAAGACAAGTTTGGATCATGTGTATATCTTGATTGATATTTTATCTCTAGGTCTACCGGTTCTATTCCCATCGTTGCTCTCATTGTGTTTCAGCTGGAGGGATGAAATGCAAGTCACGATAGCGCACTGTCTTTTAGGATGAGACGTTTAAGCCGTTGGTCCCATGTGCATTATGGCCCATGTGCATGTTAAAGAATGCAGTACACTATGCGCAAAAGAGTACAGTAGGGGATTGTCTCCCGGTGTACTGCCCAATCACCACCAGAAGGACCCCCACTGGAAATAAGTCGTCTTCAGACTTTTCATGGGTTATTCTTGATGTTTACACCTAATATGTCCGTCCATTTAATTGATTGACTCAGGTGTTTAGAAAATAATTTTCACTTTTTTGCTAATTTCATACATCTTTAAATATTGTGTAGGCCTACTCTATACGCTAGTGAGAATGATTCACTACTAGTGTTTCTGGTGAAGTAATTATGATTTTCTTTAAATATATGGGATGTGCCCATATAGGGCATGATGATGTCATACCACACCCATATATGGGCATACCACAGGTATTTGTCACATAAACTTTATTATAAGTCAATTGTGATGTCATCACTGTAACTCTCAATGTTATTTGCCTATTCTCCAGCATCCACTAATTTTTGTATTAGTGGATGCTTGGCTTGATTTTTTTTATGTTCATGTGCAAAAAAAATTCCTCATTTTTTTGTAACCAGGAATACATCGCGCACAGCGATAAAAATTGAATTGTAATTGAAAATTACTTTCGTAAAACAAGCTTAATTAGAACCCGAAGAAAGTTACTTCAAATTCAATATTAAGTATGAAAAATTAAGGAATTTATTGAATCAATGGACTCTCATAAACACAACAAACTGAACGTTTAATAGGAATATTCTAGACCTATTTTAAAGACTCAAGGAACAAATTTAGATATAGGCCTACAGCCAGGCAGGAGGTCGCCCGGGCCTTCTCCTATTACTACTAGGCCGTAGCCTAGCCTAGTTATGAAATCATCGCACGATTTTACCTGTCTGCATGCACCGACCAAAAAGGACGTCAGTGACTGTATTCTCTCTCAAATGCTGAAATGTTTATTTCTTTGACGAAAGTCTATCAAAATAGCATTAAGTTCTTTCTAACACAATAGTTATTCATCGTATCCGTACTGTACTGCTGATATGTATGCTGATAAACGCGTACTGCAGGAGGAAAAATCAGCATACACACAGCTAAATGTAAATACGCACACGTATATTGATCATATCACTATAGCAACTGATGACTGCTACAACGGTTGGTTATAAAAAACCAAATTAAAAGACGGCGATTGACTTATAAAGCAATTAGTAGAGCATGCATCGTATACTAAATGGAAAATTATTATACTTAGGTTAGATTTAATGCATTCAAAAATTTCCTTTGGGCCTTGCAGGCCCTCAGGAAATTTTTTCAAGCATTAAACTTTCGTATAATAATTTTCCTATAGTGTACTATGCGGAGCTCTACTAATTGCTTAATATTGTGGCGTGAGCCTTATACTAAACACATATGAAAGCTTATGCTTGTTCCGACATGTACGTAAGATAAGTACTTAAGGTGGGCTCTTGCAAGGTATATTAGATTGAGAAAGAACATGGAACTCATACAAGGCAGTGGTTTTTATCTCTGATTGAATCCTGTTCAGTACAGGGCAGGCTAATATCAGTTGAAATTTGTCTCCATTTCTGCATGATTGCCTCAAATTCAGCTTTTCCGCCTCACAAACTTAAATTAGGCCAAATAAAATAAATTGTTGTGTTGGCCCAACCTTCCGTAAATGTTCAAAATTGAGGGTCGGCATTTTAGTTTTTTTTTTACTACTACGAAAATTTGTTTTTTTAATGAGCTAAAAATGTTGGAATAGGCTTATCTTGCGACGGTAGGCGATGCGACATTGTTATGCGATAGATTTGCTCTTCAATATTGATTTTAAATTGGTCATTGTTGTATTTTTGTGGGTTTTTTTTTTTTTAGCTTTTTAGGCATAAACACATTATCGATAATAAAAAAATAAAGAGAAGAAAAAAAAAATTTTCCTACGACCTACCGATTTTTGGGGATTTTTCCAAAACGTAGCCAACACAAGAAATTGTTTTGGCCTTATACTAAAAATTGAGTATAATACAGTATGTAAATGTCAGGTTACTGTGAGATAAGTCCAACCATAGAGAACTCTATGGTCCAACACAATGGGTACAATGACAAACTAGTGTCATGGTACTTATAGAAAACATGCAAGCCATGGAAAATCACTGAACCATGATGTGACTCAGTAAACTCAGTGAGTTGTGAAGATCTCATATTAGGATCACTTTTTTCAAAGTAAACCTTCATCAAAACTGTTCCTTCTTTTGGTTTCTGGACTCAACCAAACAATCTCATATCCATTTATATTTGGCAGCTTTCAGAGTTAATTTTGGACTGAAGAAATTTATTTGTGGTATTTTTTTTTTTCAAGATGAATCAGGATAAAAGTATCAATGCAAATAAACGTAAGTGTCATCTAGATTTACAGTCTGTATAGAAGACAGACTCTACTTGTAATATATTATAATACATGGCATTTTCTTGAACTCATTGTAGTAGGAGTATTCAGGAAGTTAAATGTTAATACATTGCTCCATCATGACATACAGAAGTACTGTCTGTAACATATGCATTTGGTACCAACTGACATTTTATGCTTAGTTAAGCAAGTATCCTATGTTTACGTAGGCTGAGTTCCAGCAAGGAGGTATAAAAATAATATTTTTATACTTCCTTGGTAATACAATTTTATTGTTAAACAAATGCTAGGAAGACATAATTGGCATTATTTGGTTATGGGCAGGTCACAGATGTTTTGGGATGATGTTGCATTAACTGTTAAATTACTACATATACAGGCAATCTGTTCATTTTTAACATAATTTTTTGTCATTTTTGCCCAATTAGTATTTATACCTTAAGGCCAAGTAACATAAATTCCTTGTTTCCCGTCCTGGGTTTTTCAAAAAGTTGATGAGGGAGGCACTTACTATTTGGTATTTTCACAGTTCATCAAAATGCCAAAGAATGTTCTCTTCATAGCAAAATCTGTTGTAAACAATTTTTCAATAGTTTTGTCATTGCTTCTCTTGCTGTAATCATGGTCTTTATGTTTAAAAAATGCATTTGTAATCTATAAAATGTGTCAGCAATTGAAATTTTGCATTTTGCAAAATTTCAAAAATACAAATAACAAAAAAAAATTGATGGAGGCCCAAAAAATGGTGAGGGAAACAAGGAGACTAACCGACTCATACCAACGTCTGCATGTCACGCTAGCCTTATCCTACTCTAGGCCTAGACTAGCTAGGATGGTATAGCCTAGCCTTGAAGGGACGAAGGTCCCAATGAAAAACAACGTTGCTCTTTGATAGCTAACATTGTCTATTTAACATCATAATAATTCATTATTAGACCAATATTTGTTTTTTTGAATTGTACTCCACAAATCTCAACCGATACCTCGCACAACTCGTTAACGTCTCGTATCTATTGTCGTGATGTCATGGCTCGCTGGCTCACACTTGTGATGTCTCGCACTTGTGATCAAATAACACGCTGGCTCGCACTTTGGCAACACTTTTTGGCAGTCAACTCGCCCCTAGAAAACCCGCCCTTAGAAACTTGCCCCATAAAAAAATGTACACTTCCTAGACCATGCAGTCTTCAAAATAAAAATTGTAACCTTTGGTAATCAACTACATTTTCCACATACATAGAAATTTTTGAAACTTTATTAAAAAAAACCTAAACCATAATTCACCACTATAGACACTTTTTGACAAAAATTAAAACTTTGTTACCCAATGAGAAGTGTTCTAATATAGACAATGGGTCGTGTCTCATATTATTTGTTATATTTTTATTATTCATTATTTTCACTTGACTCGCATAAATAATTTGTTTGAAGAACATTTATATGCAGTTGTACTTCGCAGCACTTCACTTGCAATTTGCAATTTCTAGTTACATACAGTACTTTGTGTTCAGTAGCGAGGTCATCTACATGTATAGGGCTATTTATGAACATTTTGGTTTTGCGGTTGAAGCTGTCATATTGACTATTATTATTTTCACACATTATTTAATGTGTTATACAATAGGAAGGTGATAACCTATAATTGGGGAATTTCAATTGGGTGTTAAAATGAAATAAATAAATATAAAGGGCTAATCCTTGAGCCATTTGGTTCCTGGATATGGTACTTTGTGATTTGGGAATCGACCCATGATGGTTTGATGAAGGTGTCTATTTTAGCATAATTGTTGTGTTGTCAGAAGGTACAGTGGGTCGGGAAAGGGGAACTTTTTAAACCGGCACTAGCCAAAAAATCTAATAGGGAAACCATTTAGGTAAAAGATTAAAATGGATAAAAAATTCTTGAAATTTTATGGAACATAGAACCATAGACCTCCACATAGGTAAGGTAGTAAACTGCCCAAATTACCCTCTTGGACCAGTGGGCCTCTGTTTCCCCTCCCCTCTCTCAGACAAGTCCTCAATTTATACTCATAATTCTAGATCAGTCATTGGTTGTTGGCACAACTTTCTCAAGCTCCTCCCCATTTAATGCTTTTTTCTTTCCTTTGTTCTAACATCTTTCTGTTGCATCTCTAAACACATTAACTTAACATTACTGTAAGTCAGGTAGCATGTTCCACATTCTAGAAAATTATTGGCAGGTGTACAGTATATTTAAACTCTACTAACTGTTTCAGTATAGAAGGTACAATCCTAGTACTATAGACAACCCATCTCTATTGGGAGTGATTCATATTGATCTTATGGTGTTTATGGTGATCCTTGTTTTGATTTTGAAAAATGTTTCTGTGTTAATTAGGTTAGGGACCATAATGAAAATGTTAACCCCATTTGGTACTTATTTGTGTTTTTATCCTTGAATGGTATTTTTATTTTGTATTCAGAATTAAAAAAAAAAACAATAGGCAAAATAATTTTTATATTAATTTATAAATTTGTTATTAGCAGTGATAAATTGTATTTATACTGTAGTAAACTAGGGAGTTATTGATGCTGCTTAAGACTTTTATGTTTCCTTCATTGTGAACGAAATAAAAAATACCAAAATACTAAATCGAAGTTCTAAAAAATATTTATAAATATAGTTTGCCCTCAAATTTGAGACCACAAGTGAGACCAAGCAAAAATTGGGGTGGTCTTGAGGTTTGGTCTCTACTCAAAAGGTTGGCCTTTTGTCAAAGGTTGGAGCAAGCAGGTATTTACCGTATTTGGTTCTGTGAAAAAATGGTCTCATTAGAGTGGTCTAGGAATTAGAGACATCTTGAATTGGAGGATGCACTGTATGTAGGCCATTCACTTTGTGATAATTATTCAACACAGTAGTTTTACTGAATAAAAGGCCTTGTGACCATGCCTACTGTAGTAGTCGTACTGTATTTCTTTTATTGGGTCCTTCAGACCCTTTCATGTTTTTTGTTCCGGTGTATTAATTGTTTATCCTGTTTTTGTCATCCTCTGTTATTTTTGTCTGATTCATGAATACTATTAAGATTAATAATACGTGGTAGTGGGATCCTGGTCCTGGTATTAAATAAGTGAAAATTGTGGTTTAAATTTGTTGTTAGAGCTGTGATTTTTACAGGAAGGAAATGACATACAAGACATGTCAAGTATTTCTGTGAAACTGAGTTGTTTATGACTGAAAATGTCAGCTGTACTTTCATACTTTTTTAATTTTGTTGTTTATTAATATTTATTTTTAAAACTTTTGTTTGCTAACCAAAATTTATTTTATTTTTTTTTATCTTCAGTCTATCAAATACAAAAAAAATAATTCTAGGTTCAAATCAAAATACTCTGTTTTGTTTATATTTAAAGAAATTCTACTTTTACGGATATTATTGTGAGTTGAAATGTCTTAAAAATTAACAGAATAAGTTTCATTCAATTTTATTTCATTCAAAGGTATATTTATTCACAAATAAAAAAAAACATGCCAATAGTGTGGCTTGATGTTTACCAGACTAAAATGTTTTGTGTACAATAATGACTATATTTAAGTTCAGGCTTAAAGTTATCGTATAATGATGGTAATATTAATAATTACTATTATTCATTAAATTAAAAATGCTCTCTTTATAATTTTCAGCATATTTTAAATCAGAAAGTTGTCAACATTATTTAAAATGCAATTAAATTTCTTTGAAGTTGCTTTTTCCATTGTAAAAGGAACTTTGATTTCCTGCATAGACAAACATTTAAACTAGGCCAAAGATTTAAGTCAAGAATATTGAGATAAAAGCCACTTGATTGCTAGTTGTACTACTATTACTATGAAGTTCATCAGTAGCTGACATCAGCGAGTATCACCAAAATATTGACGTTTGTTGCCAAACAGTGTGCGTAGGTGACTCAGAATTTCCTGTGATACGATTATTTAATTTACTTTTTTTGAGTGTTGATTACGGAAGGTAATCTAACTGACATGTCTTTGACATTCACAACAGTTGTTTTATTAGTACGGTTTTGTTTTTGTGCCCGCTTTTTTTCGAAAAAATATTTTTATCAAATAAACCAAAACTTGAGTTATTTTTGTTTTTATGACAGCAAATTTTTCCATCAGGTTTTCTGGAAAATTTATTTTGGAAAAAAAATTTATCCCACTGATATACGATAAGCTGATTTCATTAAAATATAATATTAAATTTCAGATTAAATTACGACTTTGTTTTAATACTCGTCTATCATTTTCAGTGCAGGCTGGACTACCTCTAGTAGTCAGTTTATTGAAAGTAAATGGTTGAGGTCTTGGTGATCTTCCAGGATTACTGAGGGCCAAATATTTATTTGGAATATTTACATAATTAATTAGCATAAATTGTGCATAATACATTTAGACAATCCTGTGTTAAACCGACCTCCAAGTTGAGACCAGAACAAATGGGTTTTAGTGCATTAATTATGTATGACTTTGCCCATATTTTTATGCTTAAAAAAGTTGTTTCAGTCCTTTTTTTTTTCATTTTAAAACATTTATGTAAACATAATAATAAAACATTATTTAAATAAAATAATTCAATCTATATGATAGTTTGGTACAGTTGGTAAGTCCAACATGTGACCACACTATAATAAACAACAAATTACAGACCTTGTGCTTTGCTTGGCATTGTACCAAGTAACTCACACCTCTGAAAATACATATAAATATTGAACTATAAATATTTAAGTTATTTTATTTTGGAAATTCAACAATCTTGACCTAATTAATTGATCCTGATAAAGGTAATCTGAAAATGATTAATATCTTCTAAATATAGGTCACAAAATATATTTTGTGTGATGATAGGTCAGAAAATTATTAAAGTTCTAACTAAATCTGATGCCTAATTTGCTTGAGGATAACAAATTACAAGTTGAAAAATATTGAAATGTGATATTAATATACATTGATAGCCCATAAAAGTTGTTAAATTTAGTGATTTTCATTGTGGTTCTTTGAAACTATTGGAAAGCTGGGACAAAGAAAACTTTTCATGAAACACTATAATGCCTAGTCCTTTAATTTAGAATGAGAAGTGATTAACAACATTGTGGTTTACAGTAAATATGAATACAGTACCAATACAAAAACGAATAAAACAAACAGGTTTGTTTATTGTATCGGTAGACAATGAATGTTACTGAAGTACGTTCCTATGAAACAAAATTAAAAAGAAATTGAAACAAAGATTGGGTTGTCACCTGATGTAAATCGTTGTTGGGCATCTTATCCAATGTCTTTATATAAACAAGGATACATTTTAAAATAATAAGCAACCTAAATAGATTATCTTGTTTTTACATACTGCTAAACATTGGGTATCATAATGATGGTTTTTATTGACTGATATATGTTTAATTGTTTCCTTTTTATAATTGTCTAATAAGTTCCTTTACCACTTCAGTAGCACTAATGTTCCTTTTGTCCGATAGTTTTCAATATCAATAAAAACTAACTGGCTATAATAAAAGAAGAACATTGATTAAAGTTGAGTCCCAGTGAACTTTGATTAGTTTTCTTTTTTTTTGGTCCAATTCTGCTTCTTTTACATTTTGATTAATAAAATGATTTATTCATTCATTATCAAAATTATTTTAGAAAAGTTTAAAATGAACAGTACGTTTAAAGATGCTGTGGCTATTGCAGTTTCATGTACAATATTGGAATTTCTGGCAATGAAGTACTGTACTGTATTACTATATAATCCAGAGGTGACGGAACTAGAGGGTTATGGAAAGTAATGTGTGACCGGAAATGGTCTGCAGTCAGTTGGTTGTTACCATGCGCCAGTGATGTTGGAGTATATAGTACAGCAATATTAAACTATTATGTAGGCCTAATGAATGAATAAATTTCGGAGTTTGTCGGGTAGTGAAATGATTATTTCACATTTTAAGTGCTCAATAAATTCATAAGTGTAAGCTAAATTACGTTGATTAATTTAATTAGCGAAGATAATTATTTCGAATCCCTCTTTCCAAGAGGGAATGCAAATGATGCTTTGTGAAAATGAGTACGCCGCGGTACTCATTTTCACAAAGAAATACACACAACTGGTTAGCTAACAATTATGTCAATGTTACATGAACACCTGGGAAGGAAGGTGCAATCACGTTCAAAACGTCTGTACTGTATGGAGGAGGGGCTGCTGATGTACTGTGTTTTACAGCTCCTACTGACGTCTCAGTCGAGAAATACGGGTAGCTGAAGTTTTTCTCGCAAATCTGACTACAAAACCATATCCAAATTCACGTTCCACTTCTGAGCCTGTGTTGTGCTTCGCACACGCCGGTGAGGGCGGCGTTCCGGGAACCCTGCGTCTAGCATTCTTTTCTCCATGCTCATTTCACCATTTTGGCAGAAGAGCTGACAATTGAGGGCGCTCATCATAATATATAAATCAATAAGTCCTATAATATAGCTTTGTTATTGTTATTGTTTTAAGATCAAGGCCAGTGGTTTAATCCTGGTACTACAGTAGGTACCAATTGGGTGGATAGTGTAATCCTTAAAGTGGCGCTCGCACTTATTTACAATGTCATGATTAATAATTCTGATCATGAATTCATCCAAATGTGATAATTCTGAGCTTTTCATCCTTGGATTAGCTGTAAAAAAACATGTGATCTGCCATTGTTTATATTTATGTGTCACATGTCCTCTCCATTGGTGGCGCCAAGATTTTCACACGGGACTTGGGTTAGGTACAAAGTTGTCTGTTAGCGGGTCTGAAAATCAGTCTAGCAGTAAAGACATGTTGGAGAGACCAGCTCCTTATGCCTAGAAAAATGGGATAATTTTTTTGCTTTTTTAGGCTGTTTTGAGAAGTTTTAGCATGTATTATTCTTCCCCCTCCTTCGTCCACCTCTCCTTTCCCCTACCCCCTTAAGAAAAAATTGTGTTTTTTGATCGATTATGAGTTGGGGATAACAGTGGGCTTGCCTTGTCTAACAGGAAGACTTAACCATTTTTTCGCTGCTGGCATCGCCACTGCTGCTGTCTTTAGAATGTTTTGGAATACAATAGTAGAAAACCACTCTAAAATAAATAATACCTATTTTTTTTGTTTTTGTTGTGGGTTGTTGTATTGGCATTGGATGTACCAACCATGTGCTTTTTACAACCTGTTTTTGATATCAAGTTGAACTATTGTATGGCATTATCATTATTCATGTGCCCTCAATTAAATTCATTTCTTCCTCAAGTACCATTATAAAGTTAAATAATTGATCATGGGATTAGCATTCATTTCTATACATTAGTGTCACTATCAGGATGAAAATAATATTTGTTTATTCAAAAGCATCGGTGGCTTGAAAACAACATGCCCGATAGGGGTGTAAACTGAGGAGCTTCATAGGGCTTCTGGTCATGGCCCCTGGGATTTAAGAAAAGGAAATATTTTGTGGACTAAACACTTAATAAAAGTAATGATAATAATCTATTAAGTACTACAAACTTTTTTTTAAGCAATATTACTTGTCTTCCCCTAGTTTTTCTGTAACTGAGCAGCATCCCCTTGATATATCTGCGTCAGAAGAAGCTAAATGATATGTTTCACAGATGGATAGGAAATGTAGGTTTTCCTCAAATTCTTTCTGGGTCACTAGTCACTCGCAATAGTAGTGCCATAATTCTTAGCAGTGGGATTACCTGTGGGGCTGTCTTGGAGATGGGGGCGTACTGGGCATGCGGATGCATTTGCAAATCTGATAAATTCTTTTCTCATTATATCAATAAATTTTTCCCCTCGCATTTCATAAAAAATAATAGAAAATATTTACACATTAATTTAAGAATTTTATTTAAAGTTTCTTACTCAATGAGAAAGTATGTTTAGAATTCCATTCAGTAGGTGGGAACATTTTACATCTCCCCACAGATAGTTTTACAAGAGTTTTCCTCATTACTAGCAGTGGTAGTAGCTGCCTACCTGTTGGATTTAGTAGGTTGTTATTACTTTTAAATCTTGTGACTACTAAGGTATGGTTTAATCGAAACATAAGCCTTACTTCAGTAGGTGGTATTGACTACTTTCAATTGCTTAATATATAACTGATTAACGTAGTAGGTATTTTTAAAGGAAAATACCAGAACTTAAGTTCAGTAGCTCGAAAGGTATTCAAAAGAATAATTTCTGAGGAATGTCACTATGAGCCCCACCCCTTCTTCCAGATTTCAACTGGTAGTCACATTTTACAATGCCACCTTGAAGCCAGGGTTGAACAATTTCTAAAGGCAGTTTCTTGGAATTTAAATGCCAATGCACGTTACTTTAGTTGTTCTCTACCATAAAAATATATAAGAATAATTGCGTGTTTTGATACCATTGTCAACTTCCGAAGAAACTGAAAAAGAAAGCCTGGAAACGTCGTTACAAGAATAATTTCCTGTGATTAGTTAGTTGTCAAATGCATCACATGATAAACCGGAATACATCTCCATTAGGAAAAATCTGGCATGAATAATTGGACTTTGTGATTGGTGCTTATGCCTTCCTGGGAGAGAATTGCAAGATTCCTTTACCTTAAATCAAGGAGCTTGGACATCAAATTTGTAGTTAGATTATTATCTTTGGGGCAAACATCAAAGCTCTTCTGTTGCTTGTAAATATTGACTCTGTTGTGCATCTGAAAATTCCAAGGTGGTCAAACCTTATTTCGACCGTGTTAGTTTGGATACTGGCAGAACTGTAGCTTAGCAAGTACAGCTTCAAAAAAAGTTTTGTGTAGCTTTAAACTTTACAAAATTAAGTTGCTTGTTTTAGTAAAAAATTACCCAATCAAAAGACAGACATGGATGAAAACTGTAATGCAACAAGCAATTTTGAGACATTTGATGCAGCCGAAAAATCACCTATAAGTAGTAATGAACCAAGTGAAAATAAACGGTTAACCGTTTTTAACGAGTATCAGTGTATCGATGAAATGAACACTGCTGAGCAAGGTAAGGCCTACTGTATGCAATTATATTGTGATTTGAAGTTAAAAATTTAAATCCAGTATGTGAAACATGGGTTCACAAGGCCAAACAAAGAGTGCCCAACTGGAAGTATTGCACATATTCGAGAGCATTTAAAGGGGTGTGGAATTTCTAATTACTAAAGAACAGCCTAAAGTAATTTTATTAGAAGTTGCTGAGGTAGTAAGGAATGCTTGGAAGTCAATTAAGCTATAATTTCAGCTAATTCCAATCACAACAAAAGCAATCTATATTAATTTTATTATGTTTTTAAAGACTGTTTTGCAAGCATTGATGCCTTAACCATGATTTTACTACTTCCCATTTTGTTTGGAGAAATGTATTTTGTTGGTGATGGTTGGCACTGAGAATTTCGCCTAGGCCACGGTTAAAAAAAATAATATAGAAATTCATGACAATCCATCCCTAACTTCCAATTGTCACTGTACTTGGACAACAGGATTTTTTCCCCTAATGCTACATTGAAACTCCATAATAATAATTATTCTTAATTACTTACAATGTTAATAAATAGACAGTTTTTAAAAATTCTTCGCTCCAAATTTTGTTTACTCGCCAGAGCACTTTCACCGGACCAACCGGCGTCTTCTGTGTTTAATGTTTTTGTGTAATTTTTGCGTTCTTTAACGTAATTATTATTCATATAATTCCTTTTTTTTAAAATTTATTTATTTATTTTTTGTATGGAATAGCACATCATTTTTGGGTGACATTGGCTGTGCCGCTTGTGCTATTACTTGGCACTGATTTGTGTTTTCTTGTAATTTTTTTGCCGTGTTATTTTTTCTTGTAATTTTTTCTGTATTTGTTTTACTTCTTTTCTATTGTATTTTTGTCTTTTCTGATTGCCAAATAAAATAAATATATCAAAGTAAATATCTTTGCTCTTTGATTAAGTTATTACTTTTAAAATTATTTTCTTCTCTTTATTATAAGCAATGTTTGGATCTTAAGATCTCAAAACTGAGCCAAGCCAATAATATAGACCACTGCTACAGTGGGAACTTGTAGTTTTTTCAACTACCACTGTCTTAATCATTTCCTTCCTCACTACTTGAAATAAATAAAATAGTAGATACTGTCTGTTCTCCTTGCCAAACCTACCATAGAGAGCTAAGAATTTATAGATGTCAAATAAAACTTCATTAAGCTTTTGAAAACTAATCTTGTGTTAACGATTACTCAATTGGAATTATGTAAAAAATATGCAATATGTGCAATATGCTATATAATACGTCACAAGATATTTACTTGGTATGACGAAATAACTCCCAATTGCTTGTATCGGCTACCAATCTACTTCAGCTTTCAGCTTCATAAATTATTACAGGTTGAAAATAGGCCAGCAGGTCCCCTTAATATTGCCACTCTCCATCGAAATGAGGATGGAGATGCTGTGTTTTAAGGTAAATTTGTAGTTTACAGTAGTTGTAGAACAAACCAAATAGTAATTGTCTAGGTGGGTTGATAATAATGTAAAATTTTCATCATAGATACGGTATTTTTTCAAAAATTTATTATAAACTTAAATTTTTTTATTAGGTGATATTAATAGCCATAAGCACAGAATTTTGTCAAGGTCTGTAATAAAATGAAAAAAAAAACCCTGTCTGATCAAGTTATTACTGGGTTTGTTGGCAAAACAACAATTTTTTTTTTTTTTGACTTTTTGGATCAATATTTTCAATATTTTCTCATTTTAATTTTCAATTGAAAGCTAGTAATTAGATATAGAATGTAAACTATTCAGAAATATTGAATTTAATTGTCATAGTGATGTAAAACCCTAGAGGGGATGATTCACTAAAAATATTTTATGGAACAGCAAAACATTTTAAAAACCATTCCTTTATGTTTAAATATACATTTTGTTTCTATAAGAACATATTTTATAAGAACACAAAGTCTAAAATAAAGTTAAAGTTATATAAACATTTTATCTACTCATGTCATCAGATGTGTGGTGTAGTCTGAAGTTCCATGATACACTTTTTCTTTTTTATAAGAACACATTTTATAAGAACAATGAGGCTGAAAATGCTTAAAAATTAAGAACAATATAAGAACAAATTGAGGCTGAGGTAAAATGTCAGATGAGATCTTTATTTAACACTAGAAAAAACCAAAAATTATAGGTCTAGGCTATCTGTACCTTATGTGCAGTAGGCGTGACTATATAATACTCTCTATATTGCAGTACAGTAGGTGTACCTACCTGTCATTTGGAGCCATTTTTACCAGGACCTTTTTTCTTTGGCCATTTTTTCCGGGCCTTTTTTTCAGGGGCAATTTTTTTCCTGGGTGACTTATACATACATTTCGGTAAGGTGTATACTACAATAATACTTTTCTTATGATTGAAAAGTGTGTAAAGTAAGAACAAAATAGGAACATTTTGAGCCTGAAATCGACCAAAAGATAAGAACACTGAGTCTGGGCAAAATTTTACTGGTTCTTATTAAAAAAAAAAAGGTGTACTGCTGTACAATAATCATTTTCTGTCTTTAAAAAGTTTATAAAACTAATAAGAACATTTTAGCCTGAAATTGGCAAAACAAATGAGAACACAGAGCCTGGGCAACATTTTACTGGTTCTTATTTTTAAAAATAGTGTAAATGTATGAATGAATAGATGTAAGACTATTGAAAATATAGAGGGTGCTATTCATGATTTCAATGATAACTAAGGCCCTATAAAAAATATTAGTTATCACCCTATCTGGGCAGGAAAAGTGATGAGGGAGGTAGGTACCACCTTGATAAAAATCTCTGAAATTGTTAATATGTAACATGATAGAAAGTATTGTACCTAAGCCAAAAACGAAATGTCCAATAAAAATCTTAATCTTCAGCAAAGTTATGGTAATCAGCCAAAGAGTTTACATAGCAATTACTAAGCGCAGGTCACTTTTTTGGGTCAACTAAGTGGCTAGACAGTCTCAGTTAATTGAAAATGAAAATTAGTCAGAAGACTCTGCAAACATCCCCTCAGGATTGTAAACATTAACTAATTATATCCATAGCAACAAACTATATCCATAGCAACAAACTATATCCATAGCTGATTGATTGAATAACTGATTGTGCATTTACAGAAGCTAACAGCTTCTCATCACCATCATTTTTTCAGACCTGAATCTGTTTCTTTTTAAAATTGAAGTATTAATAGTAAAAAAACAACATCCTGTATAGAACAACATAAAAATCTGCATATCTACCAAATTGCACTTGAAAAATGGTTAAACTATAAAAAAAAAAAATGCAAAACACTTAAAAAAATGTAAAGAAAAATACATTATTAAGATTGCACAGATTAAAATAGTCTATTAATACGCTGGCTGCCAGTGACGAGTATACTCATCCACAAGGTGTTGCTGTGGGTGCCAGGGACAAGAATACTGTACACGTCAAAATTGGGGTAATATTCTAGCGTTTATAACTTTTTTGTTTGTACATTGTAAAACCACAGACTCAACGGTTGGTAGTTTGGGGAAGATACACCTAGACAATAACGAAACAGGGGAGGATCCATGAATTGAAAGAGGGAGGTTCAAAGCGTTTCCAAAAAACTCCAAAATAAAAGGTGGTCCACCCCTGGGACAATTTTGATTCCTAGATGGCCAGAAATGAGCTTTCTGGACTTCTGAGGAGTCTTTCAATGATTTTTAAGTTCTTCAAAATTCAAGGTTTTCACCTTTTGAAAAAGGTCAGATAATTTTATCTCATTCTTCAGGCCTATACAGTACATAGAGAAAAAATATCAGACATAGGCAATATATTATTATATTCTGACATTATTGAATAGAGTCTTTCTTCCATGGATCAATGAACCGATAGGCCTGAAGAACACACTTTTGTACATAAATTATTACATCGTTGAACCAAAAACAGTGTGCACAATTTATTTAATTGAAGCCTATTTTGGCTAAGCATAGTTTGTCTGCCTATGCCTAGGTAGGTTAGCATGCTTTTTGTAAGCCAGGACCCAGTAGTATTTTTTTACGTTCCTTCACAGAGGGGGTTCGTCTGAACCCCCTGGATCCGACACTGCAAATGATGTATGTATATTTGCTGTGTTATGTTGCCAGTAGTACACTCGAGCGGCACAGGTGGGGGCACTATTGAACATATACCAACCCATGCAAAAAGGGGACAAGATAACTCGCACTTGGCATAGTCAAGCGCCGACTTTACTCGTCCCCTAATATTTTCCTGCCAATTTAGTGGACACATTGTTCTGATGATATATGACTAGAAAAAAATTCAAAAAAGTATGTTTGTACATGTAAACTTGTTTTGGCACACAGGAAGGAACCTTAAAAACAGGTAGCACATTTACAATACAAGTCATATAAGATAACAGATTTTGAGTAGAAAAATATACAAAAAATGTGTATTAATAATTATATATTTATTTATTTACATATACTTTAAAATTCATAATCAGACTGCAACAAACAAGCTTGTAAGAAGAAATCAAAACAACAGATCAATAAAATGTCATCCTTAAAAAAACTGTGTTTAGAATATATTGATTAGTAGTTCTTGCAAATCAACAAATAGTGTGAGAAACATTGCAGTTAGGCCTGCTGCCAAAATGCTGTAGCCTCCACAACAGATCCCGGGTAGGTAGATCAGCTTAGACCATGTGACTACTACTACTACTACTATGACCAATAACACAAGACATCCTGGGCAAAAAGACTAGCTCATGTATAATGCATTAAGATGATCCTGCTGAGAGTTTGTGATGAAGGCACATTCCATTATTGATTACCACTGTACACATGCAATCTCTGAGTATTACGTAGCACACTGAAATAGCATCTCACAGATATATTACCATCTCCCTACAGCATCAGACGCGCATTAGACGGAGTAATTTTAAAACATGTCGGCAACAGAATTCTATTGTTATCCTATGAGTAGACCTAATAATAATCATGGATGGAACGTTATATATTGTAAGTAATAGTCTACTACTACTACTAGGTTTTGTGGTTTATCTATTGATTAATGATACTAAATTAGTATAATAAGTATCATATACTGTGCATGTTACTACAGTTAACAGTAGAACTCATTGGAATTATAAACAGTAATTTAGTACATTCTCAATGGTAGTAGACATGATGTGTTTTTAACTTCAAATTTCTGTTCAACATCTTAGTATAAGTCAAGTAGAGCAAAACATCATTCCTAACATCTTAGTACACACAAATATTGTTTTATAAAATTTTATTTATCATATTCATACATGGAATTCAAGGTGGTCAAAAGATGATTTCCACCATTTGTTATGTGGGAGTTTCTATAAATAATATACAGTGGGTGGTATTTGAACTACTGTATCCATGAAGGGTGTATCGTCTTTAGCAATTTGTGTAGATAATCTGATTGTTGTGGCCATTTGTATTTCATTCATTTGCCTTATTACACCAAAAACATGTCTGTATATTTACAGTATCTATCTTTTTTTTTTATCTTCACATATTTTTTTATTTTATTTACCGTAGATTTTGTCTTTGCTATTTTATAACTTGTATCTATTTATATCTTTGTAAGTTTATTATAAATCTTTAAAGATTTCCACAATTTTGTGAGTACTAAAATGATGATGACATAATTAATGTTGAAATATTGAATCCCGACACGATGACGTGCATTTCGATACTTGGAGTATGTATTATACTATCTTATCTGAGATTAATCAGTGGACCTTTCAGTTGTATGAGTACTAACTAGAAATTGCAACTTGTAAGTGAAGTGCTGCGAAGTACAACTGCATATAAATGTTCTTTGAACAAAATTATGTATGCGAGTCAAGTGAAAATAATGAATAATAAAAATATAACAAATAATATGAGACACGACCCATTGTCTATATTAGAACACTTCTCATTGGGTAACAAAGTCATAATTTTTCATTTTTGTCCATAGTGGTGAATTATGGTTTAGGTTTTTTTTAATAAAGTTTCAAAAATTTCTATGTATGTGGAAAATGTAGTTGATTACCAAAGGTTACAATTTTTATTTTGAAGACTGCATGATCTAACACATCTAGATGTGTATAAGAGACAGTGTACATTTTTTTATGGGGCAAGTTTCCAAGGGCGGGTTTTCTAGGGGCGAGTTGACTGCCAAAGAGTGTTGCCAAAGTGCGAGCCAGCGTGTTATTTGATCACAAGTGCGAGACGTCACAAGTGTGAGCCAGCAAGCCTTGACGTCACGAAAAATAGATATGAGACGTTAACGAGTTGTGCGAGGTATCGACTGAGATTTGTGGAGTACAATTCAAAAAACAACTATAGGTCTAACAATGAATTATTGTGATGTTAAATAGACAATGTTAGCTATCAAGGAGCAACGTTTTTCATTGGGACCTTCGTCCCTTCAAGGCTAGGCCTATACCATCCTAGCTAGTCTAGGCCTAGAGTAGGATAAGGCTAGCACGACATGCAGACGTTGGTACGAGTAGGTTACAAAGTCTACAAACGTCGCCTAAAGTAATTGATTTTGCCCGGCAGAACGAAAGAAGGAAACTCCACTTTTCAGTCGTCTTAGGCCCTTGTTTTTTTTGACAAACAATGACCTTTCAGAGGTCAAATTGCTGTCAAGAATATGAATTGGCTGCTTCGTAGCAATTATAGATATTGATATATTTTAAATGTTTTTTTTTTTCTCACATTCATGTTTTCTTTTAAATTTGTGTATATTTTCTATGGAAAGCAATAAGTATTACTTTATCATTATCTTTTGATCTATCTATGAAAAAGTGTCCCAAACTTTACTGATAAATGTATAATATTTTATCTATCGCTTTCAGTTTCTATTAGGTGATATATTTGTTTCTAAAAGAAATAATCTATGTCCATGATATCTTTGATATATCATGGACAAAATTATATCATAATTTTGAAAAAAAACACTAAACACATTTCATATTAGAATACTGTAGTAAATATGCAAATTTATTATTCATGGCATACAACAGGAAATGCTAATCTATTATTTCCTTTTTCATTCATCAACGTGTAGTATTGTATTGTGAAACGGATATTGTGCGTAGTAAAAATGCTTTGTGAATGAATTTATGTTAATGGTTCTAACCAGCCAATCAGGTCAATGGAAATTTTTGAGGATATTTAATCATCAGTGGAAATTTGGCATGATGCCAGTATTTATTTGATTTTCTGAAAATGTAATAAATTATTAATTCTTGTCTTTCAAAGTGGAGGCTGAGCTATATATATTTCCTCCTCCATATTAATCTAAATTACTAGTTTTATTTTACATCATCATGCCTATAATCATTAGGCTCTTGTTTAGAAATTAATGTAATTAAATTATACTGTATTTAAATTTATGTAAGACTAAGTTTTAATTGGATATAAAGAATCACTTTTTGTTTTCTATCTTACTGTATTTAATATTGGTTTATTCAACCATGGAGCTTAAATTACTCAACAAAATTTCATAAACTATTAGGCATACTTAAACCAGTTTGTTTGTTTTTTTTAAACTAAATCTAGAAATAATAATAATAAAACCTTAGCAAATGAATTATTTGTCTCCTCATTAATATCCTCAACACTGTACAAACATATGCTCTCTTTATGCACTTTTTATCTGAAATTCCTGTGGTTTACACGTTATGCAAAAACGTCACAGTTTGTAAAGCTGAGAATAGAAGTAGAAACTCTAGAGAATTTAGTTGTAAAAAAAAGAAATAAGTTTAACACTGTTTACCTTGGTCAGTGGTGCATAGCCTGCATTAATACTATGACAAAGCTCTAAAGACAGGATGAATGAAGGGTATGAATAGTCTCCCGCCATATACTTACTTCTGATTGGCTAATTGCTAGCAGGCTATAATCAAACCATGGACCTTATTAATAGGTCTATGATCAAACCATACCAAGGCGTGTTTAGTATAGGGGGCTTGATAGTGGCATATTTATCTACTTAGTCAGGTGTGAAGAAGGTGCTAAGGTTCTGTTGGAATCAGTTGTGTGATTGCCTTGGTAGCTTCATAGGTAGCTTATATCACTGCCAATTTTATAAGAACATGTCGTCTCCTGGCTCTATGTTCCACCATAATCAACATGGTAACCAGAGTGACAGGAAAAGTCCAACTGAGTATGGTAAGTGATTAGTTGTGATATATAAACATAGGCCTACCAAATATTTATACCATTATACCAAACAATAAGATACCTCATACCTCCTACCATTTGCCTGTGGAAATGTGTGTTCTGTTTAGTTCTAGTAGTAGTATATAGCTAGCTTTATAGTTTAGGAGATGACAATCATGGGTGGTCTTTCTTTAATCAAGCCTTGAGTAGGCCTAAAATTGTTGTATTTGTTAATTTTAACCATAGCGTTTAACCAAAGTTTATGTTTTTCTTAGTAGTAATAATAATAATGCTAGCAACAGTTTTACTTGTGGACCACTGAAATCTATTTTGAAATGTTCATATTAAACAGGAAAGTTTTTTGAATATTGAATTCAGGATGCAATACAATTATATAAAAAATATATTGTATAATGTATTCAGTGGATGCTTCGGCATTCACTAAAACAAGAATAGAAGAAATGTTAAATTTATGAAATATTAAATGCAAGTCATCCAAGTTGCAGCATTTTTTACAAGTATGGAAATGTATGGTCAAGTTTATTAATGTAGAAATTGTCCTTGCTAATTTTCCTACAATTCTATTAATAATATAAACAAAACAATACAAAAACTATTTTGAGAAGGACAAGTTAGAAATACTGGCAGGTGTAGTATTTTATTAATTTTTTTGAGCCAGATAATCATTTATCATATTATTTTAATCCCAATTCTATCATTTATTCAACCAGCATCTAAACAAATAACATAATAATTATTTATTAACAAGTTCATGAAATATCCACATGGTTTTCTGCCTGCATAATTTATACCACACAAGGCTGGAAGTTATTATATAATTTATGAAGTGCACTAAAACCTTGGTTGTAGGCTACTACGATTATTATGAACTTAGTTTACCTTATATATGACAATTTTCATATATAGGCATTGACCTGACGAGAGGAAAAAGATGAATGAGATTAAGCAACTTGTATCAACCAGTTGAGTCATTTAATTATTAGAAGTTGATATCACAATATTTAGTCAAGGGCTTAACTGCTCTACCTTTTTGATATTTATATAACTATCATTTTAATATTCTACAAGGTTACAATAGGCAAACTGGTAGCGCAATATATTAATAGGTGGTTGCATTTTTGAAAGGTTTTCTACATTAATAGATATCAGAAAATAAATTAATCTTAAAATCTGGAATTGAATTTGTTTTTTACACACATGTCTTTTACCTGGAATGTTTATCTGTCAGTAATGTATTTTACTGTATTCATATATTAACCAATTTAAAGCATCATAAAATATAGGTCAGTATGTGAAAATATATGATTATGCTTGTCCCAAGATATGATATTCCCAGTACCTGTTAACAATTGAGAACTGTCATTACAATATGGCACCACAATCGACCTTAAGAAATGATAGCATTTCATGTAACATATGGTACTTAAATAATAAATATATCCGTGAAGATGATTTTTTTCTGCATTATGGTAGTTGTCTGTTGAATACATCAGGATTTAACCAATCTTTCTTATTTTCTGTTAACGCTGACCCCATATGCCAACTTACTAATAGTGTGCTCTTAGATAACTTAATAGTCGTTTTGTACTTCTTTCAATATTTTCTTTCGCATTCATTTACAACGTTGACTGCATGCCAACTTACTTGGATTATACTAGTAGACAACTTAGGCCTCTTGTATTTTCATTAAATATAATTTTGGTACATGTCCACTTACAAGTCGTCAGCCCAGGAAGGATATCTTTTTAAAATTTGCGGATATTTTTTCATTCCTTATCTTCATGAAATTTGTGTGCATAAATTATCCCATGAGATAAATTATACTGTACTTTGTCCAATTTCAAATGGCACATAGACCTAGATTATTAAATAGCTCCTTTTTAATGGAATAATATAATTTTTTTTACCTTTAAATTGTTTACTAGACAATATAAGAGTACAAATAAAATTTAGGAAAGGCAGGTGTCTAATTAAATTTTCCAAGGAAAATATTGTTTCTATTACAATTTTCAATTAAATAAATTAGGAATTTCAATTATTTAATTTTCTTCTTTTTTTTTATTTGAAGCACAGACAGAATCTGAAATATAACCAAAAGTATTTCTGAAAAATTTCAAGAGGAATGGTACACTTTAATCCTATTTCAAAGATTTTTATAACTATGCATAATAATCCCTTTAATAAGGTTTATCAGCTCAGATACTTTTACCTATTTTGTGTAATGCACTTTTGTAAATTTATTTCTACTTAAAGTAAATCCAGGCACCAGGAATGTAAATCTATTTAGCACAGTAAAAGCCAAGGACTGAAAGATGGAACGTTTTGTGGTACTGCAAGTCTGCAATATAGTATAAAATTTTAAATTTAAAAGATGTATTGTCTATAAAAAAAAAAAAGAAAAAATCATAGAGATGAATTTAAAATAACTTGGTCATTTGAAGAAGTAACATAAAAATGATAAGTTGGAGAATAGAAATTAGTGTATTTAAATAAAACATTTTTTTATAAATTAATTTCTAAGTTCCAGTTGACAATTTGTATGTTATTTTAAAATGAGCAAGTTACATTTAAAAATTGGGGTTTTTTTTATGATTCTTTCCTTGCCATTTTTCAGGGACAATACATCGTTAACATACTAGAAATTCAATACATGACGTACTGTATCTTTATTGCTGCTACTATTTTTGTGGGTATTATGCTGTGAAGTAAAACACAGTCATGTATATTATTTAGTACATCTTTTAGCATGGCAGCTGTTGTTTGTAGTGCTTATAACATGTCATATTGTCATGGTATTGATGTAAGCATTGTTAATGCAATGTGGCGTGGTTTCAAACGTCATGTCTTGCCATATGGAACAAGTCAAATGTCATCATAAGACTATTTAAACAATTATGTTAATTATGTTGCCATTCACTACTGCTGTGTGTGTGTAATATTGTTCGTGGTGTGATCTATAATACATATTAAGTAAATAAAAAAAAACTACAGATGATTTCTGATTAAATAGACAATCTGTGAACATTTGATACATAGATTGTATAAATGTAATAAGAATAATAATATGTCTATTAATTTATTTATAATTTGATTTTCAAGTGAAAGTCATATAAATTATATTTTATAAAAATTTAATTAACTCATGTTAATGAAGACGCTAGGATAACCGTGAAATATACCATACTTCAAGCAAGCGGCAAAGATTCTGATGAATTACTTATGAGCAGCGCTAATGATGTTCAATTTTTTTTTGCAGCCCCACTACCAACTTACATGCCTCCACCCGTATACCCCAACAAAGCTCATGACCCAAACCATCACTATGAAGAATTACCAAGCCCCTCTATGGTAGAGACGATTATAGCTTCCAATAACGGCCACGTACAACCAGCAAGCAACGCCCCAACTGAAACATACGATGATGCTCGTGACAGTGGGTGCTCACAATTCTCACAGCCTGAAGCCGACCAACAAATGATGCAACTCGATCGACTTGACTCTGGTTTTTCAAGCTTTACCGGCACAAAGATACCAGTACCACTGACACAGCAGCAGTTAAAACCAAGTGTGAAGCAAAATAATCCAAGGTAGGTTGAAAGACCCATGTGCCACAGTGGTATAGTTTGTGCTTCTAGTTGAAAGATCAGGATTTAGAGATTCAATTTGACCAAGGCTTGTGTCCGGCAAGCACTTTACCCAGTTTCTTTCTCTAAACCAGATCGTATATAGGGTAGTTATAGTAGGATGTTAAAAGACTGAATTTTTTTTATTAATAATTTTTTATTAAAAATATATTGACTATTAATTTAAGGCATTTGACTCCATCAGTACATGAACTAAAATAGGGGTTCAGGGTGGCACGGTGATGGGGGTGGTTGGGGATGGGTGTGGGTAGTAAGTTTTTATTTCCTTCTTAATTGTCTTTTAAGCTGACCTATTTATTACTAATGTATTGTGTTGATTCGTTGTATGTAGTTTTTAATGCTGGCGGAAAAAAAAATTCTATACGATTGTATAGACGAAATAAAGTGTCTGAGTATCTGAGTATATTGCAATAGGGACCAAAATTGTTCATTGAATGAATTTATAAGGCCGCATAACATGCACTTGTGGGCCGCCAGTTGAGAACCCCTGAACTGAAACATCATATTTTTATACTATTTTCCAGCAATTAACTGTAGATTTGCAGTTCTCATAATATTAGTCAGTGAAAGTGATTTGTTCACTCTGCACTTAGACCTAAATCCCAAGTTCAGTTAGTCATGATGAATAATCAAATGATGGTGTTAAATGTAGGTCATTGAAAATATCGGCATTATTATTAAAATGACAGTGAAAATCAATCAAACCAACTAATCAAACGGATGTAAATCCATGGGTCCCAAGACTCCCAAGGTTGTGAGAATGTCCCGAAAATCTGGACGGTCACATTCACTCCTGCAAGCAAGCAAGAATCCCCCGGAAAATAACTCATCTCCCACAAATTTATAATATTTGAATGTTTTTGTTATCGACTGTCTCATGGAAAATCGGTGCTGATGGGTATCACAATGCTCAACAGAATATATTTTTAAAATGCGTTAAGAAAGCTCATTTAACCAGATCTCCCGGGAAGCGACTTCTTCCAACTTGGAACCCCGGCTGCAATTAAGAGATACGTTGTAAAATTGTTAGGGTACTTGTCATCTTATCAAAGGGTATGAATACAATCCTGGTAAAGGTAATCTCCGAAGTCCAGCTCAATACAAGCCACAGTATGCTACAGGTTCACTCAAGTACAGTACACTTATTATTTATTGATATTTTATGTTTTTAGTACAAATTTAAGCAACTAAACTCCGATCTTAGAGGCATATGAAATTCATTTACTAAAAAGGTCTAGGTCAAAGCCCTCTTAATCTCGTTATAAAAGAATGAAGGCATTTTAAATACTGTTTAAAGGCATTATTAATTACTACTGTTTAGGTTTATTTGTTTAATCACTTTGTTTCAAGTTTACCTAAATAAAACAATAAAGTAATGTAAGGTCATTCTCAGATACCTTGATAGGTCATGTAATGCCAAATCCCTGTACTTGACCAGTCATATTTTTTTAAATTAAGTAATTAATATTATTTATTTTAGTTGTTCCTAATTGTAGTTCCCACAGAATATTTCCTCCATGCTCCAATAAAGTACTGGATAAGCTATAGACCTAAACTTACATTATGAGACTAAAGAGAGTTGTTGGGAGAATGAACATTTTGACATCAGAGTTTGAAACCAAGATAAATCCTATGCACAGCATAATATGGCAGTAGCATGTCAATGTTGTATAGTTATGATCTGTAAAGCATAGGCTTACAATTTAGTAGAGTGTAAAGATCAGAAAGGCACTAAATATACTATTACAGCATCCTTGGATGTATATTGTTTTTAATGTCTTTACAATGAGTTACAAATTATGTGTCAAGGCTTTCTAAATATATGGCTACAGTATATATAGACAGGTTTGAATATCACATACCTACTCTACATTAGACTATAAAGTTCACCCAATTTCAGCGGTGTTTACTTTTTGCCCATAATACACAGGCAAATTATTGGTAACTATTGGTAGGCCTATACAAGATGATTCAGCATGATTGACTCTTACTATACAATACACTTCATTGAACATGGTTTGTAATACTAATTCTTTCTTTGCCAAGAACTTTGTTTATTTAAGCTACGCCTACTGATGTTGTTCACGTTGTGTTATTAAATCCATTCAAATAAAAAGACTCTTGGAGTGATTTTTCTATTGAATAATATTTTTCAATAAAATTTGAATAATAATTTATTTATTTATTTATTTATTCGGAACATACACTTTTAAATCAGTGGCACTCTTCCAAAGGGAGGTACGTCCAAGAAAATAAAACAAAATATACAAAATCACTAAAACAAAAGACAACTTAACAAAGAGCAACAGGAATTAAAAATAAACCCCACCCATTTACCCCTTACTTAACTCCCCACACAAAGCAACCAACGAGAAATTAACCTATTTTCATTTAAATTCCTTTCCCTTTAGAGCAAAAATAAACATAAACAAAGCAAAACTAACAACTAACAACTAACCCACACAAGAACAAACCAAATTTTCGTTTATCCACCGTCCCACTTAACAACAGATTTACATTAAGCTAAAAGATTGCAAAGGCAACATTTTGACTTTAAAACCATTAAAAAAATAAATTATAGAAGTTAAATTATAAAACACCAAATTATTTTGTTGAAAATCCAATCAAATTCAGTTGATCATTTTAAAGGTATAATTGCTGTATGCCAGCATTAAAAAATATCTCAATTTACTTTTATATTTATTTCTTTTGATATTTATTTTTTTTTTAAATTTTGATAATAATAATAAATTTGTTATTATTAAAGTTATTTTGCAATTAAATTTTTTTTAGTAGAGGGAGACATAGTCCATTTTTAGCAAAATTTTGTTTTACTCCAAATTCAATTATTTTATGATTGAAGTAATAGTTTGAAAAAACAGTACTTAATCCCTGGTACTGAGATTCAGGGGGAAAGTGTCTCTGGTGAGGTTTAAGCTATTCAAGTTTAATCGTTTTCACATCAGCATTAATGTTTAAATCGATCGGTAATCCTAGCATTCTCATTAATATCCGTTTGATTAGCATTCTCCATAATAAATAAGTTCTTACAAACTCTTTTCATTGAAATGAGGATAAATTAGATATCAGGAAAGTTGTCTTTTGAGAATAAAGGTACGTGCTCCTATTGTGCACCTTTGTTCTACAGTTGTATTGCCTCAAGACAACATTTTCATTATTCTCCAATAAAAACTTATAATATCTGCAGGTCGTTTGAATACTGGAAAATAATTTAACTTTAAACTTATGGTTATCAAATATAAAATCCAGTTTTAAAGGAATCATTCCTACACCAATATATAAATAATTAAATTGAATAATCACATTTATAAGATATACAACTTTTAATGGTCTCTGAGGTGTATTAAAGTTTCCAAAACTTTCGTTACTTTTCCGACATGTAAGTTTTTTCTTTGTTTGATTTAAGAAAAATTCATAATCTTAAAATTTCTTTTAAACATATTTACAAAACATACTTTAGTAGAGGATGAAATGTTAAACACCCTTCATAGATTCTAAAGTTATTTTAAAAACCCCATATTTTAGAAATTTTATCAATTTTTTCCCTTATCCCTAATCTACTTGGAGAAGTGTTTCACCAATATTTACTCAAGATTTCCATAAAGAGATTTAAGATAAGTTTGTTACAGGGTTCAAGAACATTGATATACTGGTAATTTAACAAAACTTAATCTGGTTAATGTTAAGCTTTCTCTGGGGCCTAATCCATAAGATAAAATCACCGAATTTGATTCAATAAACGTAAATAAAGATTTTATGATAAGAAATTGATTTTTAATGATAACTTGCAATGAAAATCAAGCAAGTGGCGCTAGTTAATATCTTGCCGGGATCGAGAGTAACAAGAAAAAAGATGAGCTGGAACGAAAGATGTCTTCCAACCCCTGACTACAATCCTAACGTGTACTGCACCGCGTTAAATTTTGAGCGGGATGATCCTCCTGTCTATTACACTGCTGGGTTTAATAAGTTCAGAAAGCCAGTGAACTACTGCAGATGGGAAGACTTGAATAAGGGAAAGCTGCACGAGACAGTTCCACTAGCAAATCGACAGCAGTTGCAAGTTCCACTAGCAAATCGACAGCAGTTGCAAGTTCCACTATCCAATCGACAGCAGTTGCAGTAAGCAATAGCATTTTACTAGATATAAATATCAAATCATTATTAGTATGAAGTAGTCTGCTTTTTGATTGTCAGTTATGACATGTTTAGGTGAAACAAATAATGTGTATCATTAAGTTGTGATCATAAGTGTTATTATAAGATTACTCATGGAGAAGTTGGAATATTAAGTATGCAGGTAAATAGAATGGTAAGATAACCAAGAGGAAGGCCGCAAATTTCAAAAGGAATTAGAACAAAACAAAACACAAAATCATCTTGCTTATAAGAGAAGCAAATGCCATAAAATAGTGGAAAGCAAATGGCATAAAATAGTGGAAAGCAAATGGCATAAAATAATGGAAAGCAAATGGCATAAAATAATGGAAAGCGTCATATCGCAAGACGAGAGGTATTATTGATGATGACATTGTGAAGCATTCTGTATTTTCACTTTAAAATGCTGCCAGCTTATCACAAGCATCACATCATGATATAAATTTGATGCAGGCTCTAGTATTCTTTTTTTTTCTCTTTCGTGGGATTCATACCCACATTTATTTGAAATAAAATTTTGTTAACAGTACTTTTCATTTTATCTTAAACTTTACGGTACAAATATAATGATAAAAATAATCACAACAATAATTTGATAATGATAACAATAAAAACCAATAGTTAAGGATGGAATTTTTTAAAATAAAATATTAAGAATAAACTATATACTTAAAACTTAAAATGTTCACATAACTCGGATGAATAATATTAAAAGCTAGTTCAATAAAATACGTTCTTGCTTATCAATCTATCACTTTAAGTTGAATATTTAAAATAGTATTAATATATTGCAAAATACAAGTATTGCATCACCAGTAAAAGAGTGTAAGTGTTGGTATAAAACTAGAATTAATTTAGATAAAATTTTTCTCTTTTGTGGGGCAACTATCCATTTTTTTTCTCTTCTTTATATTAGGATATAGCTTTTATAAATAAAAACATATAAATTCCAATCTAGTATTCTTATTAAGACTATGGTTATTACATATGCATGTGAATATACTCATATATGCTTCTATATTTGATTATCAAATCTTTGGTAGTTTTGCTGAAGAACAGTTTGCCACAAACCTTAATACCTTCCTGGCTACAGGTCTGAATTGTTTGTTAGTGTCCAGTTTAAGATGTGTTATGAATTAAGCGACTTTTTCAATGAATATCCATAAACATAAGTTAAAACAGCCATAAATATAAGTTCTTTTTTACCTGTTGTTTAGAAATGTTTATATGTGTCTCAGGAGTGCCACCATTCTTCTAGCTTATATAACTTATTGAATTGAACACGGAAGCACAAACCTCAAAATTGTCACTAATAATAGTGTCTAGTCATAACATACCAAAGCAAAAAAATAGTTCAAAACAATAAGTACCGGTTAATATTACTTTTGAAGAATGATATGGCAAGTTGTGGTTATTGTTAAAAGTACTACTGAAGTTTTTTGATGATAATGCAAAGGCCACTAACAATGACAGAAAATAAACACCAAACCATTTACCCTACCCAACATTATTCCTATTATTATTTTTTTTATTATTATTCCAATTATAATTCTTAAGGCCTGTATAGTTAGTGAACCATAATGTTAAATATTCGTTACCTGGTGTTTAAATATCTAGGGTCTCGATTTGGTAAAGTTGTTTGCACTCTTACCAGGTTCCAAGCAATACAAAAGTATGGTAACTCAAGTTAGTTTCATTATTATTTCAATGAAGCTAACCACAAAATTCAGTTCCCTCGATTTGCACACAATCATTCACTTCCATTTTAACTATTAGGCCCTACCGTACCTGCACCAACATAACTGTGCATTATTAACACTGTTGTTTAAAATTTTCAAAACACTTTGTATCAATAGGAACTGACAATATGCCACCAAGGTAAATATTTTTTATTTGTTTATATTGGTAGTTACCTATATTGTTGTTTTTGTGTTATTTTGTCACGAAAGTTGCTTAAATATAATTGGAAATTAATATTAGCGTGTGCTTCGCAAACCATTATCATGAAAGGTAAATATTCCAGTGGTTATAAAAACTTTTCCATGTTTGAAGGACTCCTACTGTTCTTTCCCCATACCTCGTTAAACAGACATCACCCCTAACCCTTTGTTGAATGTCGGGGCATCAAAAAGCAAATTACATTGCATATTTATCCCTCCACATTTTGATAGTTGTATATAAGCCTCTAGATATTATAACATCTGTGTTTTTTATGTAATTTGATTATGAAATACAAAGTGAATAATAATATTAATAATAAGATTGGCTGCAGTTCTTATACAAAATCAACAACTGTTTTAAGTACTATAATAACACTTTATGGAGACCATTGTATAATGTATGATTGTTTGTTTATATGACTTGAATGTCTGCATTGGGGATATCGAAACACCAATTGACGTGGCTTCGTTACTGAGCATTGTAGCGCCATACAGTACAGCCGAGTGCCTTCAATGTTAAGCTACGTCAGTTTACGTACTGTAGACATACTTACTTACATTTTATCTTTATTTTTTCCATGCAAACTTAGATTGACAATTTAATTTTTATACGATACTGTAATTATTGTAAGTCATGTTTTGGTGTTTTTATTAGGTTTTTTTAAATAAAAAATTCTTAGGTTAGATATTAATAAGTGGTAAAAAGTTGCGATAGCTGAAGCTAGCTCAGGAGGTGCTCAATTGTAATGACTGCTGCTCAGTAATGAAGGAGTAGAACATGGTAGCTCAGTGTGGTATTCTACATACTGTGTAATTAAAAATATGAGATGGTTTATTGGTGAAAAAATATCTACAGTAATCCTAATATTTAATGCAAGTATTATATCTTACTTTATATACGGTACAGTTTGCCCTCCAATTAGTGACCAATTTGGGACCTGAAAAATTCTGATGATCTCAAGGTTTGGTCTCCAATTTAGAGGATTAGCTTTGTGTTAACAGATTGGAGATTTGATATTTGGTTCTTTGAAAAAGTTGTGAAATTAGAGGGATCTCAAATTGGAGGGTAAACTACATTAAGTTACTATTCATATTTTCAATGTTAATTGTTTATAGTTTAAAATTCAACTTTCAATAATCCAAGAAGTTATTGTATTCAAATTGTCAAACAAAAAGAGTTTCAAGTTACATTTTCACTTGGTCATTCTGACAATTGATTGCTGTCAATCCGAGGTGATACTATTCTTATCATCAAACTACTTCCAAATTTAGGGAAACAATCACAAGTTGAACAATAATTCAGGAAAGTTCCTATCCAGCTGGTATCCCAATACTGGCTTAGGTCAGATTCCTGGCACTAATTCTTTCAGTTTCTTATCTTTAAGTATTTTACCTTATATATTATGGGGAACATTTTTGGATATGTAGGCCGATACATAACTTGTCAAACAAGTATTTTTTCAAGTCACTGTATACTTTCTTTAACATATAAATTGGTAACATGTTGTAATGTAGTGAGAAGTCAAGTATTTATGTGATTTCCCCATAATAATGTTTATATTTTTACTTTAATTATATTGCCAAAGAGCTATTCTACCATAAGGTAATTAACTTTATTGTGCTTGGAAAGACTAGAAACAATTCTATTTAACTAGCAAGGATTTTCTTTGAATGCATCAGATCTTCATGTAAAGTAATTATTTACAATTAAGAAGAAAATGAAAACTTATTAACAATTAAGGGAAAAAATTGTTAAAATTTTGTACAAACGATTTTTCTAAGGCACAAAAAGCTTATTTGACAAAAAAACTTGGGAATGGTTAATCAGATACAGATTTTTGAATATTTAAAAATTAGGGGAAGATGGTTAAGGCCCTTTCTTCCCCCAGTTTTTAATAAAAAAATATATGTATCTCATTAATTGTTCCCGAGTTTTTCGTCAAATATAATTTTAGTGTCTCAGAAAAATCAATTGTACAACGTATCAAAATTGTATTTTCCTCCAAAGCCTGGCTTTAAATTGAAAGGAAAAACTGTTACAGTTTTGAGCACAATATAATACGAAAGAGGGAAATGTTGATGGCCAACGAGGTTTTGCATTTCTTGATTGATGTGGCTGGTGAATAGTTTATATTTCTAGAATTTGACATTGTATTTAGATTTTTGATACCTGGAGGTAGGAACAATGAATTCATAGCAGATAAGAGTCTGTTATATGCATCACTTGTGCAAGTTTTGTTTGATTGGTAAAAAAAGAAGTCTGTAAAAGCAGATTAAAAAAAAAAGCTGTTTTATTTCTTTTTTTTAAAGTAATTTATAACTTCATAGCTAATAGAATAAATCGGAAGTTCTGTAATAACACTTTGTACAGACCATAAGCTATGATTATTTTGTTGAACCAGTCAGTGAACTACCTCAGACATGTTCACCAAATATGGATATTTTTTCACTTCATGTGCCATTATTAGTCCAGTGATATAAACCGTGAACAAAATACTGTCTAAACTTTTTCAATAGATTAAGGTTTTGGTATTGTTTGGGGTTCTGATCAGTAAGCCAATGTTTGCCGTATTCTTTTTTTTTTTTTTTAAGTAATCTTAAGTATTAACTTCCTGGCTAGGAGCATCACTCAAATCTGATTATCAGGTTTATCTGATTTACAGGTAGATTGATTAATTAGCCTAAGTTGAAAGAGCATATAATAATCATGGAGGAATATGGTTTGACCTCCAGTAACTTCAACTATGTAAACATTTTAATGAAGAATATATGGAGCCATTAACTCATAATACCTCCATGGATAGAGATAAACCAATAGATTAACTGAATGATTATAGATTTAATAAATACTGTGGTAGTTTACTTGTATTAATATTTAAAAAGCATACTGTTGTATTAAAAAGTAATATCTTAAGAATGCAATTCTCCTGCCAATTAAAGACCACTTTTGGAAGCAGGAATTTTATGGTCTTAAACAGAGCTCTTTGGTCTTTAGTTAGAAAAATTATTGTCATGAAGGTAAAAATAAGCATTTATGTGGGGCCCATAGAACAGTGGTCTTTATACTTAATATTATTATTATTAGATTGAGGTGGTCTTTATTGGAACAGTAAAAATATAGTAAATTCTTGCAGAGCCTTGCGGTTCATATTGGCTGTAGCTCATCCCCAGTTTCAAGTAGCATGAAGCGGAGGAGAGTGTGGTACTACCCCTGTGTAGGACGCTGTTCTACTGCAGCTTATTTCCAGCAATTTGATGCTACCCGGGTAGCAATGTAGATAAAGTGAAATGCATAGCGAAGGATTGAAACCCCAACCAAACCATTTTCACTGTACCAAACTGCCTCTAGCTTTAATGGACCAAAAAGATGTTAAATAGTAAATTTGATACCTCCATGATTGGATTGAGGTTAATTTAATTAGAGAGAGAACTATATAGCTTTTATTTTATAATTATTTATAATATATATTATTTTAAATGACCAAATAATCAATATTATTGCAAACATTTAAATGGTTCAAATTCCACATATTGCAAAATAATTTTATACTGGAGCTGAGCTTGGGAGCTAACGTATCTGCCTTCAAATCTAAACTTCTTAAATTGAAATCCATTGCCAAACACCAGGAATTTTTCTCATGATTTTATAAGCTACTCCACTCCCTGTAAATCCTCATAATGCAATATAGAGCACTGCACAGTATTTTCCATATCCTGAAAATTATTATTAACTTTCTGTTGGATGAAAATGGAAAAAAAAAAATCCCTTATGTTTTTTTCATATTCTTCAATTACTGTACAGTGTGTGTTAATGTGTTTGCCAACTTTATGGTTGTACTTAAAAGGTACATGCTCATAAGTTGCTGTGAGTGTTTGGATTTATGATAATATTTATCGCATGTTGACACATTATCTGTTAGAAAATGAAAAGTTTAATGGTTTTTAACAATACGATAAAGTGATAGACTTTAATCTTACTTTAGACTTTCATCAAACAATTGAAAGTTCTGTCGCAGTTTTCTGACCTGGCATTCAAGTTCACATCATTGCATAACATAAAAAGCATACTGTACATTCTATTCTGGTCACCTAGCATTGTGTATGTAATACATGCATTGCATCACTACCAATCATAGGATAGGATGTTTGCATTTTAATAGACATGGATATTGGCTAAAAACCATTGTGGTGTCAGTAAGGAAGCTTTCCCTGTTGTTGTTGTCATCAGGACTAAACTTGTTATTGCTATAGCTATATATGCCGTTTCCTAATATTGTGGTCTAAAAGTACAGTTTTTACCATCCCTCACCCATAATCCCATCAGACGTCTTCCATGGGGACCCTGACTGGAGGTCCTAAGCTGCTCTTTAAATTGGTCCTCTAGGGTTGGTGCCCCTGTGGAAAATCTCTGAAAGTTGGTACCACTGAACTGCTTGTAGGAATGTCTATTAACATTGCAGTTTTTCCAACATTCCTTAGATACCTTTACAAGCACCAACCTGTGCTATGATTTACCTGTATACCTGTCTATAGGGGGTGAGAAAGAAATTTTACTCTTGTGATTTTCATAATATGCAATGTCAAATAAAATTATCAGGAGCACCTTTGTATACATGATATGTTATACAAATATAATAGAGGTTCTGTTAGTACAGGAGGGTCAAAGGTGTCCTACTGTACCTGCCTTTGCATATCACACATTGTCACTTGAAGTTGTATAGGCGTTTACTGTCCAGGAAGTAAAGATAGAAACTTATTTATTTTTCCCATAACAACTAATATAAGTTTGTTAATGTTGTGGTTATGTTGGTTTTTTGTATAAGCCCACTGTCCTAGAATTTTTGGTACCAGTTTACATTCTTTAGCCCTAGTAATATAGATATATTTCCTGGTTTCTATCAGTTTAGGAGTATTATTTTAGTAATATGTGTATAAATGAAATGAGAATTTATGTTTTCAATTTCATGATTACTTTAGCTTATGTCACATGGTGCAATGGTATGGCTTCCACCATACATTCCAATGGTCATGAGCTCAAGTCTGATACTGGTTACGTTACTTTATAGTTACACCCATAACACCTTAGCGCCCCCCCCCCATAAATTATATCCTAGAGCCGCCATTGCTTATGAGTATGAATTGGTACCTGGTAAGTGGCGAAAGATTTGCATTGGTCTCCACTGTCTAAATGCCTTGAAACAGAGACTTTATATTAAATTTGTTTTAATATATAATTATTTAGGCCATCATTTATTCCTTTTTTTGTTTTCAGTATCCTATTAAAAATGTGCAATATTTCTTCTGCTTCCATTGTCTTGTCTAGCAAATCGGCATGGAAAACAGCATTTTTTAAATTAAGTTAAACAATTGAAATAATGAATACCTTTAAAAAAAATTGGTAAACTTGGACATACTATGGGATTATTTCGAATTTGTTCGTCTTCAGTTAAATTGACTTCAGTAAAAAGAAAAACACCCCTTCTCATCACCTCATCAAAAGTGGGCTATGCTATAATGTTGGGTCTAAGAATATTCTGCGAAATCTCATGTATAAACCTAATTTACTACTCAGTCGTGATATTTACCTTGAGGATATGTTTGACCAGTACAACATCCTTGAATGGCCATAATCAAATCTTAAATATGGGTCAAGAAATTTTATAGATATGAAGATGGCCATAGGCTAGGTCAGGGAGGAAACAATGTCATAAGAAGTTACAACTCATATCCAGTTGAACTTAACACAAAGTTGAATGTCATTCGCTATGATTAGTTTAATTACTCTTGCCCAAGGAGGAGGCGCCAGGTATTTAGTAATTAAGGCTTAGCGGTCAGCTCATAATACTTTGATGAATACATTTTCACATAAATAACTTTTTATTTTTATGTTGCTCTTTTTTAATGATTTAAAAATTTACTTTAAAATATCTCTTATATGCAAGCGTCTGTGTTTTTCAGTTATCATTTCAGTTATCTAAATAAAATGTCTCGACAAATAAAAGTACCATTCAAAATATTGTGATCATGTTTTGGCACCATTGCCCCACACTGTGTTTACCATGTTCTATCACCATATCCAATCAAATCTTAGTAAATTAACTTTACCTACAGATAGTGTAAGAAATTAACAAAAAGTGTATAACCAGTGACCAGCTAGAGTAGCAAATATTTGCATATCCACTATTGTTTCCTGTTAGCAAGCTGATGTGTAGTTAGATACTTCCTTGGGTAAATGATAAGTTTTTGCCTTTCCTGAGATAGGAAGAAAGGTTGACCTTCTGTCTAGTTTCCATGGTAATGTGTATTTATATCCAATCAAAATATACCATATTTAGTCCTGCAGTTACACTACACAGTGACCTGGCAATGTTCATAACACACGGAGCTATGTGGAACTCTTAATAACCCACCATGGTTCCTTGACGGGGCTCAGTATACAATGTACAGTATATATACCGTAACTCCACTGGCGAATATACAGTTTGATGATTGGAAAAGATTTATTAAAAAGCACAGGAAAGCTTGGAAAGTAGTTTCCAGACAGGAAATTCTAAATGATGTCAGAGGAGAATTGTGTTAAAAACATTCCTTCAAGGCCAAGGTTGAACGTAATTTTCCATTGAACTATGATCTGTATATTTTTTTCAGTCAATGTTTATGTATCTGCAATTTTTAAAAATTTAACTTTGTCAGGCTGTGTTTAGTTGATCAACTTGTTTCAGTTTACTTATATCATCTTCTTGTGGCCATACAGGCCTGTTTATGTATAACCTTGTAGCTTGGCCCATGTAGACCAGTCTATAATTAAAACATAGTATAAGAACTTGGTCTTAATATTTTTTCCTTTAAAAATTGTTAATATGCAATCTTCTTTTTTATGTTTATAGGAAGAAGCAAAACCCACTCTACGAGGATTTTAGTGTTCATACGCTTGGAGAAAAGAAGGTCTTTGATATCGATGATGATCCTAAGAAGCCCTCATCGTCCTGTTGTGGTAGCAAATTGAAATGTTTCCGTAATAATTGCATCATACCTGTTGTTATACTTTTAGCTGTTGCAGCGATTGTCCTAGTCTTGCTAATGGTCTTTGGTGTTGTGGAACAAAAAGGTAAATATCGCATTGTTTGTATTTAGTAGAAGTGGTTGGCGCATCGGTTGTGGTTTGGACTCCCAACCTCAAGGTCGGGGGTTCAAAACTCTCGCTGTGCAAGTCGCTTGTGTCCTTGGGCAAGGCACTTTATCTACGGTTGTCTCTCTCCACCCAGGAGTACAAGTGGGTACCTGGTAGGTTCAAACACAGCCTGCGCTGAATACAGCTGCAACATTATGGAATTCCCCTATGGGGCTTGAGTGTGTGTTCCATATGTGCTTGATTCAGTGATCCGGGGGTAATGTCAATGGGAGGCGCTATATAAATCCAGAATTATTATTATTATTATTATTTACAGAGTTTATGACTACAATACATTGTACATCCATTTGTAATTGGCTTTACATCACTTGGTTTGGAAATCTGAAAAAGACATAAATTAAATTAGATTAAAGTTTGAAAACATCAGTATTCAAAATATAATTTTAAGAGGTATATTTTATTGTACAGTATTTTTAAGTCATTAAGTCTATATTTTTGTGTAATTCTGTATATTGGTTCCATAGTGCATCAGTTGACATGCTGTATTTTAATTACTAAAGAAATTAATTTAGCATATCATTTGGTTGAAATCTGTTTAAATTTAACTTTCTGTTTCCTTCGTATAGAAACTGGAGACAGTGCATTTGCTGATAAAGTGATTGGCCGTCCATCAACGTTATCGCCAAGTGATTGGCCAACTGTGGATCCTAGCATGTCAACAGAGTATCTACTGAAGAAGGTTCTGGAGCAACAAGAGCAGCTACTGGCTTTAACACAGAAGGTGAGTACTCTATTGATTATTCTAGAAAAAAAGACAATCTTCTAGTTTATATTGCTCATGTGTATATAACAAAATAAATAATATGGTGTATATGGTATATTGTCTATTGTATTCTATAAATATAGCCTAATTTACAGTTCATAAAGTCTTTAGTATGGACCATATTATTGTTTGTTCATATGTATTGACCTTTGACATAAGATAATGCACACTTGAAACTATGAAATGGCTATCTTTGGCTGCAGGCCCTCAAGAAATTCTTACATTTATTTTTTTCTTTCTAAATATTTTCAATTACAAACAGTTATATATAAATCAAATTTTTTTATAAAATCCTAAACAGATTGAGGATCTAGAAAATGCTTTATCTGGCAACGGAGACGATCCACTGAATACTTCGGATAGTACTCGTATTACGATGAACTCTAATAAGGTAAAACTGCTTTGACTACAAATGTATTTAATTTAATAGTATAAAGGTTAAGTTATATATGGAAAACTAAAATATATACAGCTTAATTCTTCTGTGATACATGACATTAAGTCGCCCTAGTAAATGGAGCAAAATGGGGAAAATATTCAGAAGTATTATAAAAACACCATTCAGATATGCATTTAGCATTCATATTAGAATTCTACGTAAGTGTATTTTCATGTTCTTATTTGTATTTTAGTAATCTAGTAAAATTATGCAAGCTTTGGTTAGCCAGTAGAGAATTTCTGCCTCATGTGTGCGTCATGATTTGGCTGGAAGCACACTTTAAATGCAACTTGATGGGGTTTAGCTGATCAAGATGACCACTCTGACTCGCATTAAACTGGCCTGAGGCAGGGCAGTGTGAGAAAATTTGGAAAAAAATTTATATTTAAAAAGAGATACTGTACTCATCTAAAAATTCAAAGACCTGAGTCACATAAAAATATCAGGATGATCCACAACAAAATATTTTTATATATAAAATTCCTTACGTTTTTTTTGCAGATCAAAGAGTTGGAGAAAAGTTTGGAGGATCACAAAAGCAGCGCATCTGCCCAGTTCAACGATGTTGAGTCAAATGCTGATAATGCCTTAGTTGCTATAGCAACTTTGCAACAAAAGGTAAGCTATGAGATTATCCACCTTTGTTGTTGATTTTGTTTGTATTTTTCCTATTTATTATTTTGTAATTATTACTATATTCTCATAATTTATCATGAATGATATTGAATAATTTAAAAACTATTTCCACAGCAAAACACAGATGACGAGAATATCAATGCCAGGGTGGATACCATCAATACTCAATTGTCAGCTCGCATTGACGCTCTTTCTACCAGTCAGGCTGATATCTCAAGCAAGGTAAGTCCTTTGGCGTTAATGGTAATAATATGATGACAATAACAGTGACAATGACGTCTGGGAAGAAGCAGCAATAACAACAACAGTAACAGCAACATCAGGCAACAACAAAGATTTTACGAAGCACGGTGATAAGATAAACACAATGAAATAAAAACGCTGATTTGGAGAAGTGGACTCTTTTTATACATATTAATGATTCATAAAATTAGGATGAACCAACACCTCTAGCTTATACTGTAAAGCACTCTACCACTCTGTCATGGCAGTTCTTTTCACCAACATTTACCCACTTTTTTTCATAGGTAACTATGCTTGAGGTGACAGACATGAGCTTAGATCAAAAATTGATGACGGTCAACGCCACCCTTACCCAAGAAGTTGATACGGTTAGCAAGATGCAAGGCCCCAGGGGTTACAATGGATCCAAGGGAGATCCGGGGGCTGGGGATCTCAGCCTATGTTCCTATGAGATAGCTCAGCATGGAAGTGGTACAGGTAGTACCACAACAGATGTTACCATGACACCAAGTGCTGTAAGTCTGTAGAATATTTTTGTATTCAGTATTCCGAAATTTTAATCTTTGTCATGTAATATTTCTATGATAATGATGATAATATTAAAAATAAGAATACTAAAGAAATCCAATTAACCCAAAAGCAATGAATATCTTGTGTGTCTACGCCAGCAGTGACCCCAAATGGAGTGAGTTGAGCGTTCGAATGGTAAGTCATGGGCTCCGCAAACTACAGCCTTAATATCGGCGCTGCGGTTGGTACCAAGTCTTCTCGGATAAGGCGAGACGTTTTTTATACCTTGTTTGGCAAACCCGCTGACTGCAAATATTGCCGATTTCGAATCAAAATAACATTTTATTTCTGGCCAATATTAGTGCATTTCAGAAAAAAATAAAATTTTTTCTTTGTTTTTATTACGCCTTCTGCTGCCTTGAAATCTCCAAAGATAAGATACGTATATTTGAAGTATTTAACCATCCTATTTTACATTCACCAATAAAATTTTATTTTTATTTTCTCCTCTGTCTTGATGATTTTGGCAAAACTATTTGCTAAATAAGATAACAAAATTTTATTTTTATTTTTATTTCGCCCTCCTCCGATAATCTTTTAAAAAATAAGTACGCGAAACAAGGAATAAAATAACTTAAAAACAGGAAGTCCAGTGTATACCTCTGGCTCATGTGCACTTTAAAGAATCCATTTCATCTTTTGGAAGAGTAAGGGGTTAACAGATAGTGCTTATCTATAAACGGAAGGAAGTTATTGTACTGCTATGGTGCATTTAAGCCCCTGTCATGGAATGATGATAACTAAGCACCTCTCTACGGCTGCTACAGTAGTCATGGACCACGCCACACAATTCAGCCCAATGACGCTGCGAGTTGTGGATTCAATCTAAAATGGGAACAACCTTGTTTAAAATGTTGATACCATTTTAATATAGGGTTGCATATAATAAAAATTTCTTTATTAACTTTTTTCGTTTTCTTTTTCCTTGTAGGATCAAGTGGTGTTCGGAGTGACCTGTTCAACTAAAGGTGGAAGCGCCTACATTCTTAAAGTGTCAAATAGTCCTTCCGCACCGGGACAGAAGCAATACACATGCCAGTGTGCGGGAACGGATGATCCGTTTAACAATAGCCCCGCTGCGCGTTATTGTTACCTTCATTATTGGCAATGCCCTGTAAGCAGTTAGATTACCAGCTGTCATATACAACATGTTTTGAAATTACAGGATTGAATAGGCCTACACATCCACCCTGAATCAATAATATGTTGCACAATTCTATATCAAAAATACTTAGGTGGTTGAAAGAACTATGTAAAATGTGTGAGAACACATCAATCTAAACCATAAAACGTCTAGAAATTAACCAAAGAAACAGAAAAGGATCAGAATCAAAACTCCAACTACCAGAAATTATATGACTGCCACATAAACCATAGGATCTCTTATGATATGGGTATTAGATTAGCCTGTCCTTATCATTAGACTTCATAGGTGAGAGTTATGTGATATGTGTATCTGGTTGTAAAAAAAAAAAAGATTATTCCTGTAATCAAACATGTGTCATGTAGTAGTAGATAAAAACATTGGGTTTACAAATCCAAACATACCATGAATGATTGAATAAGTATTGCTTTTAAACAAGCACCTCACCAAATGTGATTAACAACTCTCAAAGAGTTACAACCACGGATAATGTGGTTTCATTGGCTATAGAGGGCTCACTTCATTATGCACCACATGTTTCTATCTGAGATTTTGAAACATTGTAATTTAATGTTCTTACCTAGTGCCCTTTACCTGGTAACAATGTGTATATATGATGTAAATATTCTTAATTGCTGTACATACATTCCAGCACAACCAGATGTGTGTAGAGGTGTATCTGATCTGATTTAAGTATTGATATATTTAATTTACATTGATATTTATTCATGTAAATTATCAGTGATATGTATTAAATTTTAAATTAATAAAAATGTATTGATAGCTATTGATATATATCAATATTTATTGATAAATCTTAGTATATTGATAAGTATATAGCAGTATTTAGTGATATGTAATTATATATTGATAATATTATATTAATAACTATTTATATGTATCTATGATTATTGATAAATTTTAATTATTAATATTCATTGATAGATATTAGTATTTATTGATATATAATTGTATATATTGGTAATAATCTTTGATAGATATTGTATGAAAATGATATCTTGAAAAGTTCTGCAATAGAATTGAATAAAGTATGAAGAGCTGAGATTCATAATAAGGATTATGTTTTTAATGTATTGTACAAAATTTATATTAAAGAACTAGTTTTTAACAATGTTTTTCCTTTAGTTCTCGGAAACTATTATTTGAACAAAGCATTAACTGCCATTGTCAAGAAATTGAGATGTACAACTCATAAATTCTACTATAAAAAAATTAATGTGTTTTATGTATATTTTTTTAATTGTTTTCGTTATGATTAACGAATGATGTATAATTATTAATCTTTTTGAGCTATGCAATTTATGGTTTTATTTACTACATATTTAGGGATTCAGAAATTTGAATAAAATGATTGACCTAATTGAGGCAGTTCTGGTCTTGTTAACAAAAAGATGTGTGAATTATGAAGTTAGCATTTAAAAGATAGGTCTATAATACAAATTTTCAAAAAGGTCTTACACTATACAGTATAGGACAGATATATTATTGTTATTGTTATTAATATTTGTATTATGATGCATCATTAATTTTTAGTCATATTGTATTGTATTCACCTTCGTTTTGATTGATCAAATTAAATGTCTATAGTTAATTGAAATGGTGATGTTGAACAATCTATATTAAAGATGGATTCTTTTAATTACTGGTTATAGGAATGGTTTTACCTACTACAGCACATGTTTTATTGCAATGTTGTTGTTAATTTTGCCATTATAGTTAAATTTCCATTTAGGTAAATAATAGATAAAAATATATTCAATTATGCCAATAAATTCAATTAATTTGAGCATAGTATTAAGCATATTTTACTATTTTTTTCAATATAAATAATATTTACCTCTACTTAAATTCAATAAATTTAAATTAGTCTTTTCATTATTCTACTATTATCTCAATGTATCTTAACTCACCTTGTGTTTTTCTTATATAATTGATTGGTTTGAATACTGCCATCATACAAATGAATACAAATTGTATGAATTGTAAGAAATATAATAATTATGTATGGTGGTTAAGATATTTGAAAAATTATTTTAACATTTCTCTAATAACATGTAAGCATATGTCTAGAATTGTATTCTATTAACTGTAAATACAGTATATGTATCTTGAAGTAGTCTTTAACATCTATATACCTTGTAGCGTTATTAGTCTATGCACTTCTATGTTATTGTAAAGATAAGATGATTTGTGGGCAAAAAAAATAAATCAAATGGAAATTATATTTATTGCTCAATATTTACTGATGTGATGGTGCCATTAGATATAGGAGGTATCCTTAAACTGGCTCCCCCATAAAATGATGTCATGATTATTTTTGAGCCCGCATTCATTTACCTATGACAGATAATATGAAACAACCACGTATCTTTGTCATTAACCGGTTGTGATGCGGTGTGCTTAGAAAACATTAACATGTGATGGGTGTGTGCTCAAATTGGACCTCTGACCTTATGAGAGAATGCCACTTATGAATATTCTAGGTAACTTTTTTGATAATAAGTTTATATTTGATATAACCAAAGAGAATAGGCAAGGACCACTTCACCCAATTTGTTTTGTAAATAGAACAGTCAAATTATACAGTTGTCTCAAGGACTTTTGTCTCGGGTTGTCAGTAGACACCCATCAATTAGTCAAAGTTTTCTCCTATGTGGTTTAGATATGCAGAATGTTCTTTGTTGCTTATAGCGCCCTCAAACATATGAATGGACTTTTTTTTCTTCTATATAATACTATGTAAAACACAGACTAGATGTCTGAGCAAGGTATCTGCTATAATTTGCTTGTTTCTTAATTGCAGTAGGCTGGTTTTTTTTCTTCTTTCTTTTCTTTTCTTTTTTGGTGTGTGCGCCAGTATGAATTCTATAATATGCAAAGAAAGGTGTTATAGAGCTGTACTGTAGAGCTGATTTTAATGTTAAATGTGTACATTTTTAACATGCATATTTGTGTAAATTTTCAAATTTATGGTACTGGATTGTTTATGTAAATAAGCTAGGAGTCAGATGGTAACCGTAACGGCAAATTTGGCATTATATATGAGAACAGAATTATAAGCCTATTAATTGCTTCCACCAAAGTTTGTAACGTACATCACTTTGATAATTACAAATTTCTAAAAATAATTTCAATGTATAAATGTCAATTTTTATACTTGAGGTGCTCCTTGTAAAGAGTTTTAATTTTAGAATGTTTCTGTCACTTCTTTGTTTCCATGGTGATCATTAGTTCAGATATTCCATGTTATTTGGTGATCTTTTAGCAAAGCAAGCAAAATCTGTAAATACAATACTTAAAATTTTAATAAAAAATATGAAAATGAAAAATGCTTTGTTGTATTTTATTATCTTCTTGTGTTATTCCCTACTCCCTGTCACTTGATATGCTGCCTGTTTAAGTTATTAAATGTCTTAGCATACACAGAATTCAATCACATTTTTCACTTACCTAACCATATAATACAAAGTACATAATGAAAGGTGTTACCTGTGAATTGCAATCACCTTTCGTTACTATTTTTCATTAGCTTTTACTACATTGTCAAATGCAAGGGTTCCAAAGTCAGTAATTTCTCTGTTTCAACACTGTGAACCAAATTAAATTGCAACACTCATTTTACAATATCAAACCCCGTATCAAAGAGATGCTGTGCAAACCTTACCAGTAATCTGGCATAACGCCATAGACTCTTTGGGGCGCGCAGTCCCAGCCCCCAATCAAAAGGGGCCTGCAAGGCGGCTCTCCTGCTATTACCACCTAGCACTTTACTACCAAGCCTTACCAGTGGTGTAACGCCTGTGTGCTTCCAAGGACATTACACCACTGGTAGTGATACAGTAATTAATAATATTACATATATTTTATTAATAGTAATTTTAACTCTACACCTGCTATTCACAAATTAACAAAATAAAATTACTGACCGACCCAAGCCTGTTTTTCAAGTGTTACTGAGCTTGGGAAACAGCAATTTAATTTTCATAATAGCATTGTTGGCAGCTGTACTCAGAACAATGTTTGATTTGTTTTTATGGGCAAGGGAATTAGTATTACAGTATTGTAGAGCCCTTTATATTCTTTGAAACAATGCAGTTTAAAAGCTAGTCAACCAATCCTTTTATTTGCAAAGTTTATACTTTTCCATAAAATGAGAATTAGACAACTTTTCATTTTTCTATTTCATATCTTGATTATTACACAAATGAAAAAGTATATTGAAGTCATGAAAAACTTTATGAGAATTAGACAACTTTTCATTTTTCTATTTCATATCTTGATTATTACACAAATTAAAAGTATAATTGAAGTCACGAAAAACTTTAAAACTTACCTCAATTGAATATCAAATTTTATATTACTTTATTCCTTATGGTACTTCGCTAAAAATGTGCGACTTTTTCGTCGGATATAAGGAACCTCGAAAGTGCCCGGACACTTATTCCAAAGAATATCAAAGAGTATAAATAGAACTTTTTGAGAATATCTATCTATATTCTTTGCTTATTCGCACGAGTACGTATTCAACACAAAGTAGTTAGAATAAACAAAATGGTTTACGCCCTCTATAATAATTCGGCTTTTCGAGCTCCTTGTCGCTCTGGAAGAGAGATACTGTATGCTACATGTGTTTTTGTGGGATTCTTGGACTGTAGACCAAAGGATAGGTAATGCGAAGCTCTCTGAAACTTATGAATTTCAAAAAGGAATTTTACAAAACTTGTGTCTTACTTCAATGAACAGTCAAGATGGCTTATCGGAATTATAACCCTCTGTCTTTCCCTAGGATGTATTTTTTCATTGTATATTTTTACGGTAGGTATTTGTAAGTTTGCTTTGTGACATCTACTGTAGCTTAGGCTGCAGGCAGGCCTGTTTGTGGAACAATGTGTTGGTGGCCGCCGATGGTGTTGGTGGCTCTGCTGGGGCCGAGAAAACATTTCTAAAAAGTTTCACGATACTATCATTTTCGCTAAAAACAACCTGAAAAAAAGAATAAAATACGGGTTAGCGCTCTGGTATTTAAGCTTTTCATGAATAAATACATTTTGGTTATCCAGTTAGTGAAACATCCAAATGATGAATTTCTGTCATCTTCTTTGGATCTTGAAGAATTGAAGGTCATTTTATTTCCACTTGGTACTCAACCAACAAAAGGTACTACTTAGTACTACAAGTACTAGGCCCTATGCCTAGGCTATGCCAATGTAGTGTCTGTGTTTTGTGGCAACATATATGGTTCAACTAGGGCCTAAGCCTAGACCTTATTAAGATAGATGTTAATTTCAAATTCATTTTTTTATCAAATTATGAATTAGTTTTACTTTTTTAATTAAGTCAAGGGCAATGATGCATAATTTGTTGGCAGTAGGCCCTATTTAAGTAAGGTTGCAGAGCCAATTTAAAAGGGTTTTTTTTTCTTATAAATGTTTATAAAGTGTAGATGTATATAAACTAATAGTTTTCTTAGTGCCTACAGTAGTTTGATCCTAATGTTTGTACTGAAGTGAAAAGATTAGAAAATGAATGACCCTGTATCCAACTTGGAGAGACAAATAGCCACCAGAAAAATACTGACAGCTATTCAATTGTCAAATTCGATTTACCATAACTTAATTAAAATTGGAATCAAACAGATTGTAAATGTTGATGATCATTTAATTATTAATATTTGATTTCAATTGTACTTAAATGCCTTGAAGAAGCAGATGCTTTGGGCGAGTCAAGACTAAGACAGAATGAACGGTGCTTAAGATGGGTGACTAGGCTATATACTACATTAAGCACCCTTTATGGTGGCTACAGTAGGTGGTCACGGTCCATGCCCATACGCAATTCAGCCCAATGACGCCGCGAGTTATGGGTTATTTTCTTACCTTTACCTTTGCTACAGTACTTGTTTCAATAAATGCCAGAGCTAATATTGACATTTTTGGAACCAAAACAGATTATCAGAATATACAGTTTAGTATGTCTTAAATCATTATTCAATCAAAAATGGTAATACTGTACTGTACATCATGCATTTTGCAAATCATTAGTGGCGTATCGACATAGGGAAGGGTCACAAAGGTTAGGCGGGAGAAATTCAGAATTGATTTTAATGGCCATTTATGGTCAGTGATAAAAAATGTGGTAGGTATGTGGAGTAATTGCATAGACTTGGCAGGAGCCATTGTTACTTGTACATTAACACCTTACTGTGAAAGGCAGGTGAGTTCTACACCCACAGTACTGTACCTATTCGCCACTATTGCCTTGTTCACCTGATTGTTCTCTGTTATTCAGGAAGAATAATAGGGCTATAGATAATCGCTTTACAGTTCTATTGGCAAGCCTTTGTTAAGATTCTTTTTAGATACAGCAACATCATCTGTTCCATTAGACAAGAAAGCTTTCTCACCATTTTCTAGGTTGCATATACAAAGGTTCTTTAGAGGTTAAATGCACCTAAGAATAAGATTAGTACAATTCATAATGAAAATCGAATGATATATGTGGCAAAGACAAGCCAAACCAGTCACTCGTCGCAAAAATCGATTTTGAGTTATTAATACAGTGGTAGAGAGTAAAATAATAGCTATAAAATGGTAAAAAAATCATTCAAATCGGACATTTCGTTATGAAGTTACAAGCATTTAACCACACAGCTGTTTAAAGAACAATATATGAGAAATTAACCGTCAAAGTTTATGATTTCAGGCATTTCTCATGCAGAAACTATCTTTAAATCCTTAAAAAGTATTGTTTTAACATTGAAAATGGGAAAAATAACAGCATAGAATGATGTGTAGATATATAAAGATTAGTTGAAATGAAGCAATGAAATAGATTAAAAAAAATTTGACATTCCAGCATGTTTTGGCCATTTTCTCTGAAACACGATTTGCGACGAGTGACTGGTTTGGCTTGTCTTTGCCACATATGTTGATTTTATTTTTTTTTGTTGCTGTTGAGCAATTCTGTATTATTGATAAAAAATAGTTCTATGTGGAGCCTAAACAATCAATAAATTGGTACAAGGAATTTGATAAATATATTGCTTTATTTTTTTAATTCTGTGTATGTTCCAATGTCTGTTGTGTACTTAGGAGTTACCGTATAAGAAATATAGGCTAAATTTGCCCAGTAAGCATTAAAATCTGTCTTGTATAATGTCTGCAGAGCCTACTTCCATTTCACCATCTCTTCCTCTCATGAGGCTTGTGCAACTGTTTGATGGGTCTACTAGCTGTCTCTACTCAAGACCCAGTCACCTCAAACTAGGAGGAGGTCGTGCACAGACAGAAAGGTTAAACAGTAAAGAATGTTGCAAAGGTCACATATCCTGGGCGAGCAATACAGTATTGTCTGAATAAATTAATGTTGGTTTGTTCATGTCTAGTTTGACTACTTCTGATGGCCCCCAGGGGAGCTCAAGAATCAGTATTTTGTTTAAAGACATTTACAACTGGCCAAATTTTAATTGTAATTGGTATTCAATTTTTGGTATTAAAAATACCAAAAAATATAATTTGCTTGCTTTTAATATATATGGATAAAAAGTTATGCAACTTTTAAAAATGCTCTTTTGAGGCTGAGACTTAATGCTATTGAAATTTTAACTATAGGCTATTTACCACCTCATTGAAATGGTGATAAAACAATTCACCATCCCATTTGAAGCAAAATCTTGTAAAATATCGCTTTATAATTTTAGTATTACTGTGTGCAATCACCAGCACACTTCACCAATTCTATCGTGCTAGGCTCCAATATGTGAAGTGCATGTATGACGTGATCATACACGATACATTTAAAATTTGTGATAAATTTGCCATAGTAGGTGACCTTTGAGAATTTTATTATTACAATTATAATTATTATGTTGTTTTGATATTTTTCAGTATATTTCCGTGTTTCATTTGCATTGACATTTACGAATGAACCTGCTAGCCAGGATGTTAATCAAGGTGGTCAAGCTAACTTCCATTGCTCGGTGGATGATCCCGATAGTGCCGAGATAACGTGGACTTTAGATGGTAACACAATTTCAGACACATCACGTCGTTATGTTGACGGCGAATATTTAACAATAAAGGAAGTACTACGTAATGCTGATGCGGGGTATTTCGCCTGCGAAGCAAAGGACACAAATACTGGCAAAGTTATCAAGAGCGCTCCTGCAGTTCTAAACATAAAATGTAAGTGTTTACATATTCCTCAATCATTTTTAATCGTGTGGAACGTATGGTATGTGATTCATATTTTTTACAAATCTAAAATCTGGTCAATATTATTATTAAGTCATATTTCTTTAAACCATAAACCTCTCTGCTCTTTAACCGTCATAATTTGATTTATTTTATTTTTGCACTAAAGCAATTATTACAGGGGGCTACATACACCATTACATTATTTTCAGCTCCCTTACTCGTGTTATATCAACTTGTGCATTCTTTCTATACCAAGTGTTTAGTCCTAATATTGTCGTACATTTTCAGTTAATAAAGGCTTTGACTCAGTAACTTACCTCCTGTTTTCTTTGAAATATCAAGTATAAAGGTTGATGTCATATAGGATAGATGAGAAGACAGAATTTATTGACAGTTTGGTTTGGATACATCATCATGTTGAAATCCTACTGTAGAAAATCATAGCTACTTACTAAAAGCCATCTGATTAAAGGTTACTACGTAGGGAAGAGCATCATATTGATTTTTATCTCTGCACAATGTTTTTATTTGAATAGTTTATACATTTTTTGTGTTATTTTAACATTGTTACTGTATTCTAACTTCATTTTTTTCGATGAAATCTTGAATTCAAAAGAATAATTTTAAATTTCTACATTGTCCTTGGCTTCACCTTTTTGACAGATGCTCTTATATTCACATATATATTTCAGTAACTTATTTAAAGAGTTCTTGCCTAATCTGTTTTAACAATTCTTATAATTTTGAAATCTGATTTACAAATGAGGAACCAGCCATTCAGATCGGATTCCTACTGTATTTGCAGTATGGTAAGATTGGATGAATTGATTTATAAATTATATATTTTTTTCTCTGTGATATTTCCCTTTAAAAGTAATTTTTGTTATTACAGGTTATTACGAGTCTGGTAATTTTGGACTCGAATTTACTTTTGAAGAGCCGACTGTTCATAACCACTTGATCAAATGATGCTGTGGAATGGTTCCCTCAAGTCTAATGAATTCCTTTTAATAGATAAACTTAATTTGAAATGTAATTTTATGTTTGTATAGTAATTTAAGGATTTAGAGGCATAGCAAATTTAAAATGACGCACACCACGTTTATTACAAGCGACACAAGCTTAGTTTTGCACTTGTCATCTGGAAAGATCAGAATGGATGTTTATTCTTCCAATTAATTTGCATTGTTTATTATAAAGTGTGCATGTATTAACAGAATATTTCACACACCAATGAAACCCTTTGTTTATTTATCAGGTGTTGCATACATAATGAATTTTAGCCTTATGAATTAGTGGTGTAGAACATTTTAAGGGCCCTAATATTCAACCTTTTTAAGCTGGGGGCCAGTTCCGATTTGTTGAGACCAGTGGCAGGCCGACATAAATTGTGTACTTCAATTTTCTTAAATATAGCGGTGAATTTGAAATAGAAGGGGCCAGGGAGCAACTTTCAAAGATAGGGGAAAATACCACCTAAGCCCCCATCATGGTTGGGACTGAGACAAGAAAATTTATGATTATGGCACCTTTAGAATAGATAGTCGGAAATGTCACTCTCAGACTTGAATTTGAATTTAATTTTCTTTTCTTCTCTTTTCTTTCTTTAATTTAAAAAAACAACAAAAAAAACCTGCACTCCAGGGACTCCAGAGTCTCCTACCCTGCCACTGGAAATTTTCCTACCACAAAAATATCCACTCACCAGAGGTTGGGAATAAAGTGAGCACATTTTAAACATAGATACCTCTACATTTCTGGAAATTGCACTTTCAGACTCAAAAACAAATTTCAAAGCAGTATTTTCAACAGAATAACAAGTCCCCCCGCATCATATCAGTGTCCCACTTAAACCATTGCACCAAATCTAGCCCCCCCCCCCACATGCAAGTACCCTACGTCACTAGATACAGTGAGCTACACTTAAAAAAAGCCACACTCTTGTAAACATTGCTAGAGTAGGGGTACCTATGTGGTGTTTCTGTAAACAGAAAAACTTTTTCTAAAAATCGGTTGGAAAATAATTTGTTTTTAGCAATGTTTCGTGGGCTGAATCAAAATCTTTGTTGGGCCAGGGGTTGAATATCGGGGATTTAGGGGTTTCACCAAGTACTGTATTTTCACTACTCTCAAAAACACTCCCACCTTACAACAGGATTGTAGCTTTCATAGAAAACTAAGGATAGTGGGTGGTAGACATTTTAAGGGTGGGTTATAACATTGGTAAACTCTAAATTATAACAATAAGAGTGGATTTTAAGGATGGCTAAGGGAGGTTAATTATAAGGTGGGTGGTGAGCCATGAAATTAGCTTTAGTCTGCCACTGGGTGTAAACCACAAGGCTGGGTAGCCTCGCCCACCATAACTACATCTCTGTTAATATTCTCCCCTACCTTACATCATGATTCATAGTGTCTAGAAAAAAACTGAACAAAAATATGAAAGCAGTTACGTTGTTTTACCATTGGATGGCTGTAGGCTTTTTCTGACTAACTAATACTATAGTAAATTTATATTGCATATTATTTAGCAGGATTGAATGAATTTTGTGACATTTGCGTTATTGAACCCATGCTTTTAAGGTTTATATGTTGAGTACCTTCACAGTTCTTGCACTTTCCCAAAGGGTTAAATTTCCTTAAGTAAGTCAATCCGGTTAATTGTTGACTATCTTAATGGAATTGATTTTATAGTCTGGGTTCTATGATTCATGTAACTTTAATTTGAATTATCTTCACGCATCAATGATTCTGATTTGGTTGCCTAGTAACTGCTATTGAGAAGCAGTTTCTGGCCTGAGTCACTCCATCATACACATTATATGAGACCTTGCATATTTATTAATTTTTTTATCATTATGAATTGTTTATTATTATTGGAATTGTAAATTGCAGTTCAAAATGTTTTAAATTGTTTTAATAGTAATAGTAGTAACATCAGTCATGAATTCCTCACAGTCTCATTACAAATTATTTGTTATTTTGGTGATTATAGTCCTTTTCTAGCATCACCATACATAATGATAATTAGCTCAGGTCAGAATGGTATGTATGTATGTATGTCACCTTTATAGCTAGTAAAAGTTGAATCACCATCCCCTGAGCTATGACCATCCCCTGGCTATAAGTGTCCCTTGGGCTAATCAATATAATATGAATGAATATAGATGTAAATGACCTATAGTATTAGTATATAAAACATGGTTTGTGTATGGTAGCTTTTATTTTCATTCTCAATAGCGGAGAAAGAAGACAGTAATAAACTTAAAAGCAGAGCTGATGATACAGTTATTTTCTAATGCTACGTTGCTTTCATGTAATGGATTCGGGTAAAGTTACATGTTAATCATGTTAATAGATGGGACATGTTCTTGGGAGGATTAGGATTTCAGATTCACAGTCAATAAATGGAAAAGTCAGTTCACAAATTTAAACATGTTACTTAAATTTTTTTGAACAGTAACTCTTGCTAAGAAATCTTAGATTGTTCCTAGTATACAGTACCTTATATTCTGCCATTTAAGACGAGGCCTAAAGTATCAAATTACAGTACAGTCCAAAAACAGGGAGCTGTCTTATGCGCAACACATACATTCTTTATTTTTAAATCATGTTCTTCTTATGTGCAGATCGTCTGTACTATGCAAATTTGGTACGGAAATGAAGCTACTACAGTAACTTTTAGTATGAATGAATTCAATTTTACATGCGGGGAAATTAGATTTTGATAAACATTTAAAAGCCCATTAATATGGTATTACTCTATTTGGATGATAAATCTCAGGATATTCAGTACTTTTATGACTAGTTTATTTATGACAGTACACAAGCTTTCATGCACACGGTGCACTTCTTCAGGTGAATGTGAATTTAACATAAACTTGGTGGATAGACCTAAGCAAGTTAATTATTCAAGCATACAATTAAGACAAAAGGACTAAAGCATAAGCAATAAACAGTATAAAAATGTAAATGAAGACAGGTCAGGGGTCAGAAGTATTATCAAAGTCAGTGAATATAACATAATAGTAACTAATATATGTAGTAAAAATACTACAAAAATAAAAAAATATGTATTTGGATGATTAGCCTTACATTATTAAGCTCGGTTTTTTGAGAGCAAGATGCAGTATCAAGGATCATAAACAGCAGCAAAAAGTGTGAATTCCGTTGGTGAAACAAGGTAGTTGTCTTATATGCCCGTTATACAAAAAATACAAAAATCTTCATAAAATATGGGGTAATCTTATACACAGGTACTGTATATACGGTATAACATCTTAACTGTAATTTGTATTCAGTGTCCATTTAAATTGCCAATGTTTGTTTTTATTTTACAGTACAGTATTGGATTTTATCTACTGGACTCTCATTCAAATATGTATTTTTTATGTACATACTGTATTCTGCCAAAGAAAAAAAAAATTGTGCATGTTTATATAGACAAGAATTAGATAATATTAAATTTGATAGTAGTTTAGTACATCATGTAGTTTACTAACCAAATCAATTTCTCTTCTGTTTGTCATGTCAGAATATCAAATTGTACAGGATAGGATTATAAATGGCAGTTATTAATTGTTTATAATAATGAATGATCATGGTTCTAATGCTTATAAAATCAACCAAACCACATTTTTAAATGTTTGAGTTGTCAAGCAGCGATAACCAGCGATAATGGGTATGTACCTAGAAAGAAAGGATTTTGTTATTCAGGTTATTTATATTGTAGGAATCGTGCCAGATAGTTAGATAAGGGAACAAAAGAATTCTGAATGGGAATCCTATACTGATACCCACAATACAGTATTGTAAAGCACATGGAATCCTAAAAATATTTCTTTTCAGTATGTCAATTATAAATATATTAAGTTTTAGTACAATATGTACATCAGCTTATAATGACCATACCACTCTTCCAAAAGTTCTTTTTGGTAACAGTAAAGTATTAAAATTATTATGGTATATACTGTATCATCAGCAAATAATTTCAAGATACAATCATATTTGTCATACAAGGGTTACTGTACTTCCAAAATGTATCCTTGTTCTATGGCCATGTTTATAACTAATACAGTACATTTGATGTTAATCTAAATAACTTTGACCTTGTGTTAGTTATTGTATAATTATGTAAAAAACAAAATCAACTTTATTTCTATAGCTCACTTATCACTCCTCGGACTGGACCAAAACAAATATTGATTTTGTAACAGAAATTCTCAAAGATGGTCAGTGACCTGTCTGTGGTGTTAGGTCGAAAGTTCAGTGATCGTATTTGCAACTAAGGATCTGATGATAAAATGCATTAATAAATAATTAATTGAAAAGATTATCTTACTACGCGTGAATAACACAAAGTTACAAGAAGGAAAGTCAATACCATTGTTTAATCCGTCTCATGACAAGATGACGCCTGTTTCTTTTTTATTTTACTGAAATTTACTGAGCTATGTGACAAGGGATGTTTTTGTTAGAGAATAAGTATGAATGATATATTATTCAAGTTGAAAAGGTTTAAAAAAAAAATTAAATAGCATCCAGGATTCCAAATGATCAGTTCTTCACTACTAGACACCATAGTATTAGTAAAGGGGTGTATTTTAACTGATTGGCCGAGGTCACCAGGGACGATGGTAATTAATTATGCAATTAATTAACAATAATTATTTTAAAATCGTATGTGTGCATGTAAGTTAAAAAAATATGAGAAAATATCAAAAAAACGTTAATAGAAAATATTTTTTCTTCCATTTATAATTAATTTCTAAGTTTAGGGTAATTAGCAATTTGTAATTTGATCGTTGTTTTTGTAACATGATCGCCTTGATCGAGGCGTCGGTGTCAATACTGGTGGTGAATAAAATCACCTAAAAACACACTTTATTTTCAGAAAATAACTATTCTGACACTTGCATACTATAAATATATTTTCAAAATACATACTGTACCAGATTTGGTTATTATATCGACATATTTCCGCGTAAAATTGATTTTTTTTTGTGGCTGAAAGCAAAGCATGTGCTATCAATTACGCCCGACGCCATCTTGTTTGTTTACAAAAATGAAAACGAACCCTGAACATGACTGTTGAACTTTTCAACTTTCTGTTTTTCGGTGACCTGCGCCCTCTACACGTTGACACAGACGAGAAAATCAGGGGTCCCACTTATTTGCTATAAAATAAAAGCGAAATAGATACAATGTATGAAGGCTAATTTGCTCTGTACTTTCCAAGCCTCATATTGAGATATTTTTTATTGACTTCCCAAATGATAAGAGACATGTCTCACTCAAACATCATGAACAGATGCAGTGAATCACCAAAAATCAGCTAGAAAAATGACTATCATAAAAATAATATGGTATGCTATAAAAAATGAATATCGTACAGTTGTTTTTATTATTTATCTCTGTAGTGGATTTGTTTATTCCATTATTGTAATGAAAAGCTATAATATTGATTCATGATCATGAGAGATACTGTCATTGATGGGGTTGATAAAGTGTACATAATGATATACTAAAATTCAATTCTAAGAGATAGAATTATTATTTTTAGTAACTATAAATTTTGTTAAATAGTGTACTGTCTGAAATAAAACAACATCTTTTAATACTGATATTTAAAAAAAACAATAAATTTATAATAAGTGAAATTATGCTAGAATTATAGTTCAATGTTGTAGTATCTTTGATTTAAATAAGAAATACAAATTTTGCCATTCGGAGGATTTGCTTGGAGATCCGTTAGGCAGATGTTCTACCAATTAAGTCATTATTCTCAGCAGATATGCCTATTATTTCCTTTAAATACTCTAGAGATTTACTAGTGAGTTTGAGATCAATAAATAATTATCTTAAAGGCTGACAAGAATTAAAGGCTAATTTATAAAAAAAATGTGGAAAATTTATAAAAATGATGCTACAACTAATAATAATAATAATAATAATAATAATAATAATAATAATATAGGAACTTGTATAACATATAAAAACGATTGGTGATCAACAAAGACACCAGAATATACTGATTGAATATTCTGATTGAATATAAATATGAATATCACAACCCTGATGAATCTATATGTTAGGCCACATAAATGAAAAATTATGTCTCATTTATGCAACCTCCTATAATTGAACAAACGGAATAGCCATTAAATCAGAAATTCAAACATTGTCTTGTAAGAAATTAGTGTTAAACTCAATCTGGCCAAAGTGTAGAATATTACTGGTACACAGTGTGTATAAAGGTCATTGTAAAGAGGGGAGGGGTGGGGAAATGACTACATCCACCCAATTCCTCAATGGTCCACCTATCTATAAAAGAAACTAATTTATTGTTAATTTGTCCTTGTAATAAATACAATTTTAGGAGGGGTAGCTAACATGCATTTTAATATGCCTAGGTTGTGTTTTTGAGATGGACCCGTATTGCTATCATGTACTGCATAATGAAACCAAGGTGAAAGGAAATCACTTGTTTAAAAAAAAGATGAGAATGAAGCAGATGGAACATATGCAGAAAGCTCCTCAATGGCCGATTACCCGATGAGTCATCCTCCAAACACTTGTTTTGTCATAGTATAAAGCATGTCTCCCCAGAAAGGATTTCAAATTTCTAGTCTGCACATACAATAGACCAGACAGTATATTCCTTGGTATAACTCTTCAATGCATATCTCATATTGCCGGAACAATATGGCTTTGTATAATTTTATGCTAGGACACAATTTTTTTTTTTTTTTCAATTTTGATGAGTATAAATATCAAATAAATAGTATTTGCAAACACATTCAATTAAAAAACTATTCTTGTTCATGCAGCATGTTGTCTTATATATTTGGTACCAGTTGTAACCAGGTTTGTATATTAATAAATACTGGTAGATATATTCTCTTTGTTTGAAAAGGATGGAGGTACTGTAGATTCAAAACCATTAAACAAATGTTTATAGCACTATAATTTTATCAATGTTCATTTTTTTCATATACAGTATAAAAAAGAGGATTTCTTACTAATAACCTATTCAGGCTAGCATCGCATTGCGATTGGTAGTAGCAGTTGGTACACCCAATCCCACCCAACCGCAATTCACAATCGTGTGAAATCTCACCAAAAGTTGTCACTAAGTAATTGATATCGCAATTGTTACCTGTTGCGATTGGGTGCTACAGTATATAGCTGTGAAATACCGCTCTGTTATGGAAAGGTTACGAAAGGCTGCGCGCAGGTACAAAGGTCATTGTTTTTTTAAATAGCTGTGCGATGGTCATAGGGTAGATCGTCAGGTTGGTAAACAATATTGAAATATAGTTTACCAGCTTTCAAAATGTAAGCAATGTTGCATTATCCTTTCCAATTCTGAGTACTTTGATCTTTATTGGATGGCAGTAGGCATAATGTTTTTTATAACAATATTGATAAAAAATCAATAAATGTCATGTATATATTATTACGATTTTTCGATAAAGACTACGTTTTTTTATCGTAATTTGAAATAGGAACCGCAAACGATCAGTATTCCAACACGATCTTCCAAATCAAAACTAAAAATATTATTTGATGAACAATATTTTTACATGTGTGTATTGTGTTATTGAGGACATAATTTTTTGACTGTTAAAGAGGTGAAATATTTATAAATAAAAAATAGGCTAGGATAATTAAAACAAAAATACAATCTAGTATTCAGAAGCAAGTCGCAGCAAGTGGAAGGGAAGACTCCCATCAAATCAAGTGTATGTTTTTTCTTATTGAAAAAATACCTCAAACTGAAAGGTCCACTGATTAATCTCAGATAAGAAAGTATATGATTCCTGTTGATGACATAATTAATGTCGAAATATTGAATCCCAACACGATGGCGTGTATTTCAATACTTGGAGTATGTATTATACTTTCCTAAAAATACCTCCATGCTTTAAATTAACACTTTCATTGTAGTGTTAACTCTGTGCTGATCATTTACTAATGACCTAGCAATACATTGTTTATTTTAGTAAGCTACAACTCCAAATAAAAATATACAACACACTTCCCCTTCGTTGGCTCACTTCGTAGCCTGGCTTGGATCGTTTATGTCAGGCTGCGAAGTAGCTATGATGCTGACGCGTAGAAAAAGTTGCAGTATTAACTAACTGTAGCTGTACTGTACAATCGTTATTTACCACGTAATCTGATCGCAACGAATTCCATTGATTACTGTACATTAGGTCAGTCAACATAGGCCTACAACGTAGCCGATAGCGAAGGAGTCTGGTCTGAATGTGATATAAGTTCAGAATTCTTAATCACTGAACCCATTATAAAACTTCATAGAGGGTTGTGGTAAATGAATTCTACTGTAGTTCCCACTGTCTTTTCAATATTTAAAGATTTAAAAAAAAATCAATTTCCTTTATCAAATACTTAATATAGGTTGCTTTCTACTGTGTGAAACTCATATCCTTTTGTTAAAGCATGATTTGAAAAAATATTCTATACAATCATATCGTTAAGTAGATCTTTTGAACTCGTCCTTGTTGCTAGAATTAGGGTGAACTCTATGTTAAATTAATAGATGACAATGTTACTGTTAGCATGCTCTCTTCTGTTTAGAATTGCTCTTTGTCGAGAGTATGAATGATACTGTAGGAAAGGTTTGAAAGGCTTGTGGTGAATTTTGAATCACATTCTCATGCTTAATAAGGCTCCAAGGTGAGCACAGAAAATTGATAAAACAAATTAGCTATCTATCTTCATTAGGGTAAAACAAAAAAAAAGTGCTTCTTTATCTTCCACATATTTTGAGGCAGCATTTTTACTTACTTTTATTTAACAAAGACACAAGAAAATCTAGCAAAGTTCAGTTTTTCTCGTAAAGTGAGACTTTTTTTATCATGTTTCCAAAAACCTGTACTAAATATTTCTTTTATTCAAACTTCAGTAAAGCTTAATTGGTAAAAGTTGGTGGTTGATACTATAAAGGTTAAGGTAGGAGAATAACCCATAATTCGCAGCGTCATTGTGCTGAATTGTGTATGGGCGTGGTCTGTGACTACCTAGCGGCTGTAAAGAGGCGCTTATAGTAGCTAAATAAGTGTTCACACCATTGCGCGACAGAGCAGAAATGAACCATAGCATCAGGGTAACCCCCTAATCTTCCAAAAGATGCAATGGGTTCTTTAAAGTGCACACGAGCCAGGTGTGTACACGGGACCTCCATTCAAAGTTCTTATCCGAAAAGACTTGGTTCTACCAATAATAATAATAATAAAATCAGTACTTATATACTGTACTTATACTTATAGTTTACGGTTGTAACAACAAATATTTAAATCATAGCCAATTTATGGTGCTCAAGTTTGAAGAATAAATATTGAAGATTTTTTCTTCTCATTTAATTTTTTTGAGGCTTGACATAAATTTAATATAAAAAAGTTGATCAATGCCTTGTGTTTGGAAAAACGGAGTACAAAAAGCGAAGTTTGTCATATCGTGGTGCCAAATTATGGAATAGTCTTGAAAGTGCAGTTCAAAATGCAACAAATGTTTATTTATTTGAATAGTTACCCAGTGGTGTAAGTTTTTGAATTTGTTTATGTTTACTTGTATAAAAATTGTTTAGTAATAATAATGGTGTTAATCTTTTTAGTATTATTATCAATATCACAGCCTTGTAGAAGAATACCTTTGGGTGATACTGTACAAGCTTTTCCGTGTTTAAACAAAGCCTTTATTATTAATTATTATTATTATTATTATTATTATTATTATTATTATTATTATTATTATTATCAAAAACTTGACTTTTTTCAGCTACCATGCTTTCAGCTTGACAGTCTGTGTGTAACAATCCATTGAGTTCATATAAAATTGTTAAAAATTATTATTTGTTTGAAGATAAAGATTGATAAGGATCTAGACACGATGAACAACCAGCACCCAATGGAGAAAGAACTATTACTTGAACAAATTGTTATTATTATAAACAGAAAAACCAAAAACCACACCAGTATCTTCCCATAGATACGAGACAATTATATTGAATGCTGGTATCACAATAAATTAATTGTAACAAGTCCTATAATTTCTTTGTATAAAAAGTACACATACCCTTTGTCCTGGGCCATTAGAATGGAAAGAAACCTAATTATGATGAATTCTTTTTTAGCATTAGGTTTAATTAACCCAGTGAAGGAAGAATACAGATTCGGATATTTAGTCATTTGATGTTCTTGACCAACCATCTGTGGAAGAAATTTATTGTAACAAATTTGTTCGGCTATTTTTGATGTTGGTAGTCTTGAACTTTTTTGACCTTAAACCCTAGTACACCCAAGATATCTAGAGAATTGTAATGAATGGTTAATCCAATCTATCCTGTGATGTGGTTTTTGAATCTGAATGAAATATTCTGCCACGGTCAGATCAGATTTTGTACTTAGCAAATTGAACAACACATGAGTACGTCTTCAGAGAGGAGAAATATAACAAAGGATCAAAAGCTGAGTGACAGAATCCCCCTTGGCTATGTTCACTCTTTCCCTTCCTCCCTTGACAGTAAAAAAGTCAATGTTCTGATGTCATGTTGTATGTAATTTATCATTAGTAATCAGGGATTGAAGTTAATTCAAAATGTTCTGTCAATTTGGTATCGGCCTTATTTTACCATACTCAGACTAGCATCGCATTGCGATCTGTTGTAGGAATTACAACAACCAGTCACACCCAACCGCAATTCACAATCGTGTGTAAAAGCTCACCAATAGTAGTCAATAAGTAATCGATATCGCAATTGTTACTCGTTACCGCGATTGAGTGCTACTCTAGAAATTACTTTGTCATCATGTTACTGTGTAAGGTTACCATGATATTGCTAGTAGTAGCTTACTATGCCCCCTGATCCTGAGAATAGTATAGCTATCTCAGATACAGTGTATAATGACGCTGAGGTGCGTTTACAGAGATCCCAAGTTTGAAAACCAAAAAATAGGGAGATTTTTTTTCATGAAGCGATCGCCTCCTGTAGTGACGCACTGTGACGCCTTACAACGCGTTGTGCAACATGAAAGTATTACACAAAATGAAGAAAACAAACAATTTTCATCAATTTGTTTACTTTTATTTAACAATTTTACATTTGTTTACACATTGCAGTTGGCCTAAAATATAAATTTATAAATATTAATATTTATTTAGCATTTTGCTAGTAAAGCGTTCTTGGCAGCAGTCAAAGTCTTGTAACTTTGCTTGGTTCATTGGCATATTAGAGGCTATGGCTGACATATTACATCTCATCAAAGAACATAGAATTCCAGCAAGGTAACTGCAACTTGCAAGATTCACACATTTGCTGAAAAATTAAAAAATATATATATATTTTTAGTAAATCATACTACATGTCTTAAGTCAGCATTTATATATGTCTAGCCTATAATAACTGGTACGTAATGCCATGAAAAAACATTAAATCCTGCCTCGCTAGGCTCCATCTATACGTGTGTAACTAGGCCTAAGGCCGCAGAGTCGCGACCACCACTACACACAGACGCCCACCCAACACAACACAGTACATACCCTGCAGTGCAGATAGAGCCTAGGCCTAAGCCCTACATGTATTTCGGGATCGATATTAAAATAAACTTCATTTTTCGGAAGACTGCTTAGTACCAAAACCTATTAACTATAATTTTTTTTAGTATTGTTATTAAATAACTGGAGCTTACTTGAAAGAAAAAGTATTTTTTATGCACCGATTCTGTTCCAAATCTTCGCGGCGAAAACTTGGGGCCCATCCATTCCCATTATGATTTCTGATTTCGTTAATTTGTTGAAATTTATTTACTCAACTGACAGTCATCTCATTGAATGAGGTCGGCGCTGGATGCAAAAGATCGTAACATGGAGGATAAACAAGGAGGTTCTGCCACGCCTGCCTTGCCCTGGAGTTGTTATTTTGATAAACAACTTAAATAACAACTCCCTGGCCTTGTTTATGACATTTTATGGCTGAGCGAGCGCCATAGTGTATTGGCTTAAGATAAGAATTTTTGTTTCATTGCTCTATGACATCATGGAAATCACATTTTTCGTGAAATTTTCGGGATATTTTTAAAAATCGGGAGATGTTAATAAAAATCGGGAGGGCGGAAGACGGCCTAAAAAATCAGGAGAAACCCGCGATTTTCGGGAGACTTGGGATCTCTGCGTTTATGACCAACCACAGCTGCTGTGACAGCATTCAGTTACGACTCAAGATTTTATTTGACTATTCCAAAAAACAATTTAAATCCATGTTCTTTAATATGTAACTATAGAGAACAAGTCCAGGTAATTTTATAATGAATACAGTAATACTGTAATGAATGAGTTATTGTGAGATTCAATAACATTTTATTAATGAACAAAACAGGATAGTGTAAGTTTAATTACTTCGAAAGCCATCATTGGCTAATATCTGCTAAAACATGCATAAGATTACAAAATTATATAAAATTCACAAATGAACACATTTATATTTATAAAAATTGGAAGCACCAACAAAAAGTTAAAGGTCGAGGAGCTGTTTGACAGTGGAAGGGCAAATCTGAGATGGGTAATAGAAATGGAATATGCAAGTTTCAAGGAGTATGGAAGGATAGATGAAGCAAAATGAGAAGTTCGACATACAAAAGATAGGAGTGCAGAGTCCCTAGAGTTGCTAAGAAATGTAGACCAATAGATTTTTAATATAATATGTATTCATGTTTACCACTAAAAAGTTTAAAAAGAGATTTTGTGATATACAGTAATACCAATGAGGGTACTTTTTTTTCCTTTTTTTTTTAACTCCGAGATGTCAAATCCAAGATGGTCGATGGCAACAGCTACTACTTTCTCACTTTTACCAAGCAGACACATTGAAAGCAAATAAAAGAAGCACAAGACTTGATTCATAACATATGTTTCCCCAACCACGAACGATCGACAGAGCAGTTTTACTGATGCGAGTTAGATAGATTTTCGTACATTTTGTAAAATAAAGGGAAAAAAGGTAATAAAAATTTCAGAAAGAGACAGAAAATGGATGCGCGAGGGGATAAGAAACTAGTAGTAATTTTTTTTTGGTCAGATTGCTCTGTGATAGTAGATCATAGTATCATACCACAGGAGAGAACCTTATATAAATTTATATATTTTTGTTGAGTTGGAAAATCCCATAATTATATTCATAGGTTCGTGTCAACATCAATCACACATTATCTGTCATTTGTAACCCATAAGCCCAAGAGCCTGGCTGTTTTATTATGTTATTAACAATGAAGGCAAACATGGAGAGACAACCCCATTGTGTGTACCCTATTAGAAAAGCAAAAAAGCCTATACAAACCTCACAGAATTCGGCCTTGTCTCCATACAGAACAGCAGACTAGCTCAGACATATGAAGCACAATGAATGAGCAAATATGCAAGAAGTTGATTTTCTTTGTCTGGTTGTGACATGCAGGCTAATGTCCTCTTTCAACGTTGCTAGGAAAGTGCACGGTACTCCATTTACCAAGTTAATCATATGGTAATTTATATAATATAAAGTAATTATTGATAAATTCAAAGTTGTAAATGATCAGAATCTTACATTATCTATTAAATTCGTTCTTTGATGTTTTCCCACGACTACTAAATTTGCAAATTATATTAATTTGATTAAATATATCTATGCTATTCAGTCTCTTTGTGTCACTTTAGGAATATAGTTGAATTTAATATTAATGATTTTATTTCCTGCCTACTCCTACAATCCTGTATTTATCATTTTTTATTGTATGTTTGTTAGTTCGACAATAAAAAATATCCCTTGTATTTTAATGTAATTCATGTGTGTGTGAAAGTAGAAAGATCTCTGGGAAAGCCTCCATATTTTAAGCTTGCTTTGGGGTATTACTGTCGTTACTATATTGATACTGGCTTCTGTGGTTAATACTGTTCACCTTTGCCCTAGAACCTGTGGTATGCAAATTTTCAAACACATTCAAAAGGACTTCAACCCCATTTATTAATTTGTTGTTCCTCTGTTCAGACAGATATCAATAGAAAACAAAAATAGCTTGTAATAATTCAATGATTTAAATTGTTTTATTGTGTTCATATTTGTCATATCTGTTACTCTTTGTTAAGAGTGTTGTTGACGTATGTTTTTTTTTTTTGGTTTTTTTTTTGATAAAGCCAGTTAAGAAATAGAAATGTCAGGTTTAAAAAAAATTAAGCTTGCTGTGAATTCCAAGATAAAAGTATTATTAGGCCAAGTAAAAAAGAAGTTGTTTCTAATTCCTGAACACTTCCTGTTGTGCTTCTGCCTTACTAAAAACAATGCTTATTTTTCTTAATTTCTGCTTAGTGCTAGAGAAGCATAATAGACAGAATTAGTCACAAAGCAGTTATAGTGGGTATAGTTTTTTTCACACAATAATAAACTTCCGCTTGAATAAATTTAGACAGTTTCAAAACTCCTCAAACTTATTTATTTGTACATTTTATTGTAAAATAACTTATCGAAAAGCCTTGGTAAATATTTCTTTAACAAATGTCAGAATTTTGATCCGTTAGATTTGAAATGGAGTGAAATAAACTGATGGAAACTTAAACATGTTTTGCATAGCCTCGTCGCATGAACACAGGCCTAGCCCTAGACTACAAAATCATACAAACAATGTTCTTCTGATGCATTGGCCATTGTAGTCAAAAGAAACATCTTATTCTACAATTCAGTAATTTAAGTCTGTCCAGTAGTTCATACAGAAATTACAATAAAATGACTTAATGACAGTACTTAAGCTCAATGTGCACCCTTACATCAATAGCGATCGCCTTGGTCAGCGCTGGGTGTGGTGAGTCCTGTGAGCGATTGTCCTAGGCCCCTTAGAAGGCCTCTCAAAAATGTGAATCAAATCCACCTTAGTCCATGAATCATAACATTGTTATAAAAAGTATCCTCTATGCTAACTTCATTACATTTTAGACGATTTAATATACACCACTTTCGACTCTGCTCTGTGACTTTGACAAGGTATTAACAACTTTAATACTTGGTGGAAATGTGATGACATCATATTTAGTGACTAAAGTAGGTCTATTACAGTATTGCTATAATTTCATTTTCATCCACTTTTACTTAAATATGTGGATATCAACTTTAATGTTACCATTGCAAAAGCTTTTTTTTTTAAAGTTAGGATTATAAACTAATTTTGTTTTTTACCTGACTTTTGGTGTTTGTACCATAGCACACACTTACTTTCTAAAATTAAAGAACTATTAAAAAGTTTTTTGCAATTGGATTTTTATGATAGCATTTTCTTTCTGGTATCCAACATTTGTTTTAAAGGGAATTTTTTTTGTAAGGCATGGTTGGTATGTTTAATGCAAGAAAATCCTTTATGACATTGTTAGAAAACTGCCCTCACAAAAGTTGCCATCCAATAACAAATCCTTTTTATTTGTGAGTTGAAAGTCCAATAGAATATGTGGCAAAGACAAGCCAAATCAGTCACTCGTCGCAAAAATCGATTTTGAGTTATCAATACAGTGTTAGAGAGTAAAATAATAGCTATAAAATGGTAAAAAAATCATTCAAATCGGACATTTCCTTTTGAAGTTACAAGCTTTTAAACACACAGCTGTTTAAAGAACTATATATGAGAAATCAGCCTTCAAAGTTTATGATTTCAGGCATTTCTCATGCAGAAACTATCATCAAATCCTTAAAAAATGTTGTTTTAACACTGCACGTTGGGAAAATAACAGCATAGAATGATGTGTAGGTATAAAAAGGATAGTTTAGTGCAATAAAATAGATTTTCAAAAATTTGACATTCCAGCATGATTTGGCCATTTTCTCTGAAACACGATTTGCGACGAGTGACTGGTTTGGCCTGTCTTTGCCACATATAAGTACTAAGGCTGCTAGTAGTTTTTAAACTTGATGTGTTTCTTGGTTCTTATTCTTAGGCTATATGATTAAATTCTGTCCACTTGTCAATGGCTTACTTTCTAGCCTCTGGCTTAAACGTTTTCTTTATTCATTCATTGTTTAGTGTGTAAAAGTTACCAGTCTTTCTAGCAACCACGTGGTCAATAATTTAATATAAATTTCTAGCTAGTTCGTAGTACTAGTTGTACTGTAACTATCCGTGTCTGAATCATTTCAGCATGTCACAATTACTATTTATTATATTATTTATGTTAGTTATATTAGGAAGAAACCCTTAATTTGGGATTATAGGGGAGAATAGTGTGTATGTGTGACGTAAAGTTTTCTACAGTGTGAGGGGAAAATACCTCTCAATTTTTGAGATCAAAATATACTCTTTGGGTAGGCGATGGGTAGGGGATTACAGTATCTCCCGATGTACTGCCTAATCACTTCAACTAAAAATTATACAGTTTAATGTATGCTGATGCTTATTATTTTTTCAAATCATTTTGACATATCTTTTCATTTTTTTCATCTTAATACCAAGTAATTTGTATCTAATTAAGTATCATGTTATGCAATATACATTGAAGAATTAATTCCACTTAACAAAAAAGAAGACACTTGTTCCGTGTCAGAAAGATTAAGGGAAATTACTACAATATGTAAATTGATACATGGCAACAAAGTACAGAAAATAATTTAAAAAAAAATTAAAAACAACATTCAAAATCATTCACTATTTCTTGATATCTACTATTACTGAAGGATTTAATACTTTTTTGTCTAGATTTAATTATGTTTAAACGTAATTGATAGACTCTCAGCACAAACATACTGTATTCAACTATTTGATTAGCAAACACTGTTAACGAGCTATCAGTTTGTGGAGACATACAGGTAGGTAAGAAGACACGGTTATTGGAAACAGATCTGTAATTAAAGCATGCATGCTTTAGATTGTCCGATAACATTGAACGTTAAGTAATACCATTTTCTGGCCTAATCAATCATTGTAACCCAAAGAGAGTAAAGTTTAACATCGATCGCAATTTGTTAATGTCAGATAAATATGTATGAGAATGGCAAGGGGAGCTAAACTGAATGAAGCAACTGCCTTACTGAAAAATTCAATTCTAAGTGGTTAGCCTCGAGCAACATTGGGCCTAGAATGTACAAGTTGAAGCTGAGTCAACAAATGTTACACAATCCTATAATCGATAAACTACAGTACAATACTAATATTTAAGCCATAGTTTTTTATATATATATATTTTAATTGTTTACTAGTGGACTTCTTTCTTTCTCTTAAGAAAATACACAGTCTATTCACACATAGACTTCTTCAGAAGACAGTTTCCTGAAGAAGTCTACTGTGGATTCACACTGTGGACTGTTTCAGAATACAGTCTCTCAAAGAGTCCAAGGAAGTCCACATTCTATACACACTATGGAGTTCTTAAAGTCTTGAAGAATCCACTGTGTGAATATACAGTAAGCTATGTGTAGTTTATGCTAGTCTTGTGCTAGCTTTTCATAGTTTAACTTAATTTTCCTGTGTTAATTTAACACAGCTATATTAATTATTATCCATGTCAGAGTAAATCCAAGAGTCATATCACCCAGAGTAAATTGTGTGCAGTGGTATGGAACCTATACTAAAATTATTACTAATTGATTTAATTAAACGTTATTGTTATACTACAATGCAGTTGTTACTTCTGATTAGAAGGATTATATTCAGGAAATGTGTGATGTGTAAACAGTTAAAATACAAAGATGGAAAGACAGCGGTCAGGATATTGAATTAATATGTATGGATTCGGAAGTAGGTACGCTACCTGACTGGAGGCAAGTTCAGTTTCTTCGATTGAGACGTCAGAGAATCTTCTGTGTACGATTGATATTCATAGTATTATTAGCTACCTGTGTATTTAGTTGACATTTAAGAATATAACATGAAATGTTCGCAGTCCTGTAACTGCACTAGTTTTATATTCAAGTTTTATATTAAAGAATATGTTTCTTGGGAGTTTCAGACAATATTTTTAACATGAGCTTTCGTCATCATCATTTGCATCATCGTCACCTTCATTATCATCCTCTTCATTATTTTCATTACTAAATATTCTCATCTGACATCGCATATTTGACTATTTCCGTTCAATTTGCTGACAAGTAAAAGTATATAATTATATAAATGTTTTAATAAAAGATTCAGTCTGTTACTTGGGAGCTTTCCATTGCACGATGACGGTAGGACGTAGAACGTAATGATGTCACTATAAGTCATCTGCGCATTCAAGAACGTTACAGTTACCTCGTCGAGTAGACTCTGGAACGCAATTTGGCCAAATGTACGTATGCAGAGAATGTAGGACGCAGGTAGGACCCTCACGCATGAGTGATTCCATTCTAGCATCGCGTCGTCGCACAGAATCGAAAGCTCTCTAATATTACGGAACAAACACACTATTGAGTTACAGTATGCAACACTAACTGTACCTGCTTGCTCATTTCCCCTTAATTCAATCATATAGTAATAACATTCTAATCTTTAATGAGCTTTGATTTAACAATGTAAATTAAATTTATTTTAACAGATAAAGTGTCTTAGTACTGAGGGATTACAATAAGTTACTAATATTATTCAGATTCTTAGTCAGGTCTAGGCCTATATATGACTGGTTTTGATAATATCTTTAAATATTTATCATCAAAATACTGTAAGTCCATGTTTAACCTCTGAGGTGTTTTAGGTGATCATTTTTTTTTATTTATTTCTTCCCTTTTTTTTTTTTGACTTTTCAAAGTGGTGGGGGGAAAAGCCGGGGCCAGCCAGGCCCTCCTAAATCCGCCCCTGTTTAGTCTACATTCTAATCACTTTTTAATATGAGGTATTAACCTAGGACTAGTAGTCCCTGAAGATGTCTGCATTGCTTTAGAGGAAGTAGTTAAATTACGGTTTGAAACAGATGTTGCCTTGCGTTGAGACTAGTGCATGGTTTTTCACTTGATGACGTCGAATGGGAGCTGTGGCATGTGGGCTAGGACCGTCACCTTCCATGCTGAAGATCCTTGGGTTTATATCTTGCAAAAAACAACATTCATTTCAATTTATTTATATCATACTTTAGCATATCTTGGAAAATTTTCACCAAATGAAGCTGATCATAGAAGTGCTCATTACAATATATATATTTTTTTTAAGAACACATTTTTATAAGAACGCTTAGGCTGAAATTGCTTAAAATTAAGTACAAAATAAGAACGAATTGAGGCTCAGGTAAAACGTCAAGTGAGGTTTTTATTTTTTTTAATAGATAAAACTTATGTGCAGTAGGTGAAACTATGTAATGCTATACAATACCCTTTTTACAATACAGTAATATACTGCTGTAAAATAATTTTCAATGTTTGAAAAGTGTGTAAAAATAAGAACATTTTGAGCCTGAAATCAGCAAAAAAAAAAAAAAAACACTGAGCCTGGGCAAAATTTTGCTGTTATAAAAAACAATTGTAAAATGCAGTATATCATAACAATCAAAGATAAATAAAAGACATATTATCCACAAAAATGTCAATAAATCACAATACTTGTAGAATATAATAAGTATGGTATGGACAATTTTAAAAGTAATCTCTTAGATTGCCTCTGAATGAGATAAAAATTAATGGAGACTGGTGAATGTGGGTAATGTTGATCTCAATGCCTTCGATTTTCTTTATGTACTGCAATAAAACCAGTCCATCTTTTAAATTTGTTTTGAATATCCTGGTTTTACAAAAATCGAGATTATGAGCATCTTGTTTTGTACGGTTTGGTTCTGTCAGATTTCAGAATATAATCACATTTGACAGATATATGATATGCACACAATAAAATGATTTATTATCTACATTAATTGATGATCATATTCTATAAAATGTTTATCGTACATAAATTACTTGGCTCATTTGAGATTTGAGTGTTTCTTAAACCTATGATGAATACTGTATGAGAGGTCATTTAGAGTAACAATGTTAATAATTAATTTTATGTAGGTATACTCTGTGTCAGAATTTATACTAATATTCATAAAGTCACACGAAGAGCTGCTCTTAACATTTTCATATTCAAGAAAGTTACGATTAATACAGGAGTCCATTTCTGAAGATCTGGTTAAATCATTTAACTTTATTCTGCTTGTGCTTGGGGACGCCCATCGGCACAGACTTCTGTGAGGCAATTGATAATAAAATAGTAAACATGCAAATATTATAAATTTGCAGGAGATGGGTTATTTTTAGGGTGGTTCATGCTTAGGGAGTGTGGGCCATGCTGATTTTTATCAGAGACTCCTGCAACATTCTTAAGACTTGAGGCCCTAGTTAACCCCATTTTATAATTCCTCACCCTTCTACAGTATCTGTGAAGGGTAGATATTTAAAATTTATTATGTACCACCTAATATTGTTAATACTGTTTAATAGTAAATACCTTTAAACCTCCTTTCTCTTCCCTCCTTTCACAAGTATAATAATTTAATAATATTCATAGCATTATTTTAAGAGTTACTACTGTAGAGACATACAGTTCTGTACTAACTCCAATTCAGTCGCTATTCAGAAGTAGAAGATTTGCTGAGTGTATTTGCTTTAGTTTGCTCGTTTCAAAAGCATTTAGTTTTATATGGTATTGATATTCATACCAATATCTTCTCACAAGCATGTTTAAACATTAAAACAACATTAAAAACGTCATAAAAGAGTGATTGAATGCATTATTGAAAGGAATAAAAACTAAACAATTTAATTCAACATCAAAACAACATTAAAAACGTCATTAAAAGTGAGTGAATACAATATTTAAAAGAACAAAAACTAAATTCGATCTGAATTTTGAAGTAGATATGTTTCAGTGTGTTGTTTCAATTATGTCTCATAAAATTTGGATGGAATTCAAAGATGTTTCTCTGTGGTGTTAAAAAAAACACTGCAAACTGCTACCAGGCAGACTTTCCAGTGGCGCTAATGTCATAATCCTCCATGTTTCCACATACCTAAGATAAGCCACCTGATCGTAATAGAAGCACCTAATGATGGATTTGTAAACTTTAACCTTGCTTCATGGAGACATCTTATTTTCCATCCTTTAAATGTACCGTAATCTGTTGATAATGGAGTTGATGATTTGTATGCTACATCTATTTTGTATTTGACTATACCCTGGGCTCAGTTTACACAGCTTTGCTTTTTCATACTGTTATTACTTATTTAGAGAAACCCAGCAGGAACACCATGTTTGGGTAAGGACGCAATCCTTTCTTCCCACGGTGGCAAAGTAGTTCCACTTAGTACAAGGGTTCTCAACTATATCGCAATAGGGGCCAAAATTGTTCATTGAATAAATTTGAAGGGCCAGGGCATTGATGACGTCGAATGGGAGCTGTGGCATGTGGGCTAGGACCGTCACCTTCCATGCCGAAGATCCTTGGGTTTATATCTTGCAAAAAACAACATTCATTTCAATTTATTTATTACATACTTTAGCATATCTTGGAAAAATTTCACCAAATGAAGCTGATCATTGAAGTGCTCATTACAATATATATATTTTTTTTAAGAACACATTTTATAAGAACGCTTAGGCTGAAATTGCTTAAAATTAAGTACAAAATAAGAACAAATTGAGGCTCAGGTAAAACGTCAAGTGAGGTTTTTATTTTTTTTAATAGATAAAACTTATGTGCAGTTGGTGAAACTATGTAATACTATACAATACCCTTTTTACAATACAGTAATATACTGCTGTAAAATAATTTTCAATGTTTGAAAAGTGTGTAAAAATAAGAACATTTTGAGCCTGAAATCAGCAAAAAAAGAATAAAAACACTGAGCCTGGGCAAAATTTTGCTGTTATAAAAAACAATTGTAAAATGCAGTATATCATAACAATCAAAGATAAATAAAAGACATATTATCCATAAAAATGTCAATAAATCACAATATTTGTAGAATAAAATAAGTATGGTATGGACAATTTTAAAAGTAATCTCTTAGATTGCCTCTGAATGAGATAAAAATAAATGGAGACTGGCGAATGTGGGTATTGTTGATCTCAATGCCTTTGATTTTCTTTATGTACTGCAATAAAACCAGTCCATCTTTTAAATTTGTTTTGAATATCCTGGTTTTACAAAAATCAAGATAATGTACATCTTGTTTTGTACGGTTTGGTTCTGTCAGATTTCAGAATATAATCACATTTGACGGATATATGATATGCACACAATAAAATGATTTACTATCTACATTAATTGATGATCATATTCTATAAAATGTTTATCTTACATAAATTACTTGGCTTATTTGAGATTTGAGAGTTTCTTAAACCTATGATGAATACTGTATGAGAGGTCATTTAGAGTAACAATGTTAATAATTAATTTTATGTAGTTATACACTGTGTCATAATTTATACTAATATTCATAAAGTCACACAAAGAGCTGCTCTTAACATTTTCATATTCAAGAAAGTTAAGATTAATACAGGAGTCCATTTCTGAAGATCTGGTTAAATCATTTAACTTTATTCTGCTTGTGCTTGGGGACGCCCATCGGCACAGACTTCTGTGGGGCAATTGATAATAAAATAGTAAACATGCAAATATTATATATTTGCAGGAGATGGGTTATTTTTAGGGCGGTTTATGCTTAGGGAGTGTGGGCCATGCTGATTTTTATCAGAGACTCCTGCAACTTTCTTAAGACTTGAGGCCCTAGTTAACCCCATTTTATAATTCCTCACCCTTCTACAGTATCTGTGAAGGGTAGATATTTAAAATTTATTATGTACCACCTAATATTGTTAATACTGTTTAATAGTAAATACCTTTAAACCTCCTTTCTCTTCCCTCCTTTCACAAGTATAATAATTTAATAATATTCATAGCATTATTTTAAGAGTTACTACTGTAGAGACATACAGTTCTGTACTAACTCCAATTCAGTCGCTATTCAGAAGTAGAAGATTTGCTGAGTGTATTTGCTTTAGTTTGCTCGTTTCAAAAGCATTTAGTTTTATATGGTATTGATATTCATACCAATATCTTCTCACAAGCATGTTTAAACATTAAAACAACATTAAAAACGTCATAAAAGAGTGATTGAATGCATTATTGAAAGGAATAAAAACTAAACAATTTAATTCAACATCAAAACAACATTAAAAACGTCATTAAAAGTGAGTGAATGAGTGAATGCAATATTTAAAAGAACAAAAACTAAATTCGATCTGAATTTTGAAGTAGATATGTTTCAGTGTGTTGTTTCAATTATGTCTCATAAAATTTGGATGGAATTCAAAGATGTTTCTCTGTGGTGTTAAAAAAAACACTGCAAACTGCTACCAGGCAGACTTTCCAGTGGCGCTAATGTCATAATCCTCCATGTTTCCACATACCTAAGATAAGCCACCTGATCGTAATAGAAGCACCTAATGATGGATTTGTAAACTTTAACCTTGCTTCATGGAGACATCTTATTTTCCATCCTTTAAATGTACCGTAATCTGTTGATAATGGAGTTGATGATTTGTATGCTACATCTATTTTGTATTTGACTATACCCTGGGCTCAGTTTACACAGCTTTGCTTTTTCATACTGTTATTACTTATTTAGAGAAACCCAGCAGGAACACCATGTTTGGGTAAGGACGCAATCCTTTCTTCCCACGGTGGCAAAGTAGTTCCACTTAGTACAAGGGTTCTCAACTATATCGCAATAGGGGCCAAAATTGTTCATTGAATAAATTTGAAGGGCCAGGGCAAGAGGTGTACAAGGCGCCTAGCTTAATCTGCTGGCCACAGGTGTGAGCCGAGGGAGAGTTTGGGATGGGTTGGCCCCCTTCCCAAATTCGAAATTTATGGAAAATAATATAATCAGCTAGATGCTGCTCATATAGGACATCTTGACCTAAAAAAAGTTACCCTTGTGTTTGGTAATGCAAAAGTCAAAATGTTGTATAGAATCACACAATGGGTCATCAGTAATAAAGTATTTCTTTGCTGTTTGCTTCGATAGTTCTTCCGATTTAATTAATAGTTGTGGGGCAATATATACGGTACTGTAGGCCTAGTCGGCAAAACAGAATGCAAAGTTATTAAGGTTTGAAATCAAGAAGAGTATGGGGTTAGCTTGGTGCCTTAATATCATCTATTGTTAATGTTGTATTTGTCTGCTTTGTGCACATTTGTTGTATTTTGTTTTATGTTGATGCAGAAATAGTCCTGAATCTGAATCTGGTCCACTAGTCCCTATAGGAGAGATGAAAGAATGTGCCTACCGGAAGCTACTGACGCAAAGTTGCCCTTAAGGGAGAAAGAAGTTGTTGAAAGAGTTGAGACTGGTTAAGCTGTGACTCGCATGTTGGTTCCCATACCCTAACAAAATGGTAACAATATTAATATTATAGTTGATGAAGGAGCATGGTACTTGGAAGAATAATTAATGATGATAATGATGTTGATGATAAAGTTGGTGCTAATTTGACCTAACTTTTTGAATACTGATGACAGTTGAACAATTGAAGGAAATTAAATGTATTATGATAAGAATGATCATGAAGATAATGAAGTTTATATTGAATTTTTAAAATGGTACTGACAATGAAGATAAAGAAGATTATGATTATCATGAAGTGATCCTAATGATGGTTGATGGTGATTATTATGTTAATGATTATTGAATCATTATTTCATTCAATTATTCATTCAATCATTCATTCATGTGGTATTCAGCTAAGCATTTTCTTAATTTTCAAGTATGTGCATTTACATTAACAGTCGAATAACAAGACAAGATATATGATACTGATGATACTTATTTTTTGTGATCTGATATAATACTGATAATAATCTTTATTATGATGGAAACAACAATGGTGGTAGTGATGAATAACTATTAATTGTTTAATGTAGAAATAAATATTAGGGCTTATAAATAATTTACCTTTTGCTAATCAAACAATCATGTTTATAATTTCTTATCATTTTAAAATCTTAATTCTTTTATTAAAGTCCGTTTGTCTTCTTTCCATTCATTTTTGCATTTCACATTGCATATTTTAGTTTTCATTATTTCATCAATTATGCAAATTAGAAAGAATGACTCATCATTCTACTAAGTGCCTAGCAACATTCACATCAATTAATGCTCTAGCTTTTTCATGTAAAGTTCAAACTGATTCAGTATTATATTTTTCCTTTCCCTTTCCGGAAAAATAGTTTTTGAATTTATAATTCATGCATTAGTAATAAACATTTTACAGAAATCTTTTTTTTTACACATGTTATAATAATTATATAAAATATTATGCATCGTAATTACAAAAAAATTTATATGTTGTTACATTTAAATGTTCTCATTATTTATTTTTTAGTATACTACAGTATGCCATATGTTTATTTTATATAGTGCGAAGTTTTACTTTGGTTAGTGAGTAAAGTGCTGTCCTTGTTAGCCATGGTCTTGGGTTCAGTCAATTTAAAATCACTGAATTTGCTAGATACCCATGTTTGACAGTACTGTAATTATTTTACCATCTATAGAATATACTTATTATATTTTTCCATTCTCTGTTTTAGTTCTATATAATAGGAAATACTGTTTTTATTTTATTTATTAGAAATAATTTAAATTTAATTAAGTCATATCTAGTCTATTAATGTTCATTTAATTCAACTTTTTAAATTCAATATTATGATAATATTAACATTAACAATGTATGAAATTCAACAAATATAAAAATAAATTTTTATATTATTATGCCAAAATCATTATATAGCTTTCTAATAATATTAAATGTTTATCAATGTAATGAGAAACAAATGATCTTTTTATAAGATTGTTGTTTTCATAGACGGCATACAGTACTTGGTTATAAAAGGCACAGCCACATTTGGTACATCAAAGCTTGTTTTAAGAGAGAAGTTAAAACCTCCAAGAAGCTTTGTGCCTATCTTGATGTTTAGTTGAATAATAAACAATTTCCCATAGTGTATACTTCTAAGCTAAAGTTGGTATGCCAACCATGTTATGCTCCTACCACTGCCACAAGGCATTTACCAGGCTTACTTATCATCTCTTTTTACTATATTAAATGTTTTAAGTGAACCGAGTCATCATCAATTATCTTGTGTCCTGTATGGAACTATAATAGACTGGCATTTGAACTAAATGTCTATTTGTCATGAAGTATGGGTCTATATTTCTGATGTGAAGTTCGAAGACAGATTGTTTGTTCATGCTTCGTCTTGTTTGCCCAAGTCTGGTGCTGTCAGATTTTAATTACTGTACTCTGAAGTATTGTTTTGTGATACCAATGAAACTGTCTAAAACAAAAAAAAATACTGTAATAATAATTTCTGAATTACAGCCCACTCACAGTTATATTGAGCATTTTTCTTAAGCTTCATGTTGATAATTTTCTTTTCTTTTTTCTTTTTTCTATTTTACTAACTATATGTGATCAAATTAATAAAATAGAAAACTGGTAACGTTCTCAAAAACTTGGATAATATTGGATAAATACATGTTGGCTTTTATCTCGTTTCATGATTGCCACTTGACAAAAGCCACTGAATTAAGCCCATTAGCAAAAGCCTAAATAGCTATTTCTTTTGTTGCCAAAAGGAAAGAGAAATCTTGAAAAGGTTTTCTTCTTTATGAGAGTGGACTGAACAAGTGTTTAGATTAACTCGAGTAGAGTTAAGAAGAATACAGATACCAAGAGATTGCTTTTGTATGCTCTACTGTACATAACAGTAATAAGCTAAGAACTGATGATTGGTCTTTGTTTTGAAAAAAAAACAAGTTTCGCCTCTTAACATTTTCAAGATCACAATTTTCATTTCAGTTGTTTTTCCACCACCATATATCTGGTGGCAGGGATATATAATGTCTAGTAAATTACAGAAAATAAGTAAACCACATTAAATATAACAATATACGGTAAATCATTTGTAAATAAGCTGTCATAAAACAATTGTTCATTTTTTCAATAATTTAAATGTGTCCCTGGGCGTTGGTTTAATACTTGTTGATGCTATAAATCTTTTGCAAAATCTCTATAGATTGCATTATTACCCCGGCCATTCGATCAGACACCTATGGAACATAATTCCAAACACATTCCATAAATATAACAATGATGGTGTAACATTGAGTTTGTACTGACTTTCAGCGAGATACTGTACAGCTAGCAGCTGGTCTAAATTCCCAAATTAATTCTATCATAATTCAATCTACTCTTAATTCCAAGTGATCCAATAGACCCGTTTTATCCCATAATCAGCTAAGTATTAGTCTATTGTTCTGGATATTATGCCGGGTGTCCAACATTCCGCAGGGTGTCCAGCATTCTGTGGTTGAATACTAAGCTTAAGACGCTTTAATCCTTTGTGACTCAACGTAGCTGTTTACAAACATTAAAGGCATCATTGTGTATAAGGTATTAAAGTACTGTACAAAACAGAAAAAGGACATCTTGTTTTAAAAGGTTTTAATCAACATGCCAAATATTCTCCATCTATAGAGCATGCTTTGTTAAATTAGTAATACTCAGGCCCGTAACCAGGGAGGGATTTGAGGGTGTGGCCAAATCCCATTTTGTGAACAGTTTACAACTATAGTGGTATTTTATAACAACCTTTTTTTTTTTTTATTGAAGAAGCACTTTTGAGTTAAACTTGGCATATAGGAAACCCCCCTTCATATGAACCTGGTTAGGACCTGATACTACAGTACATTACTGCTTACTGTATGAGTCTAAACCCTAATCATTTTCATTCTACTTGTCATAAGAAACCTCGGAGATTGTTCTGTATTTCCACGATCAAGCAAAATCTTCCTGCAAACTTGGACGTCCAAATGTTTGCATGTTCTTAGTCCTTTTGAAGTTAGTACAGTACCTGGGCTTGTGTAATACTACACACAGCAAAATACAATGTAGCAAAGAGTATAAATAGAACAAGAGAGCCAACAACGCTCATTGAGAGCGTAAAAAAACGATACGCCCTACGCAGCTAGTGTAGGACGCCAACTAACGCTTGTATATGTTTTATTACCCAGTACTCCACCGCGCACGGTCGGTTTGTCTGTTATCTGTTCTCCACAAGATACTGTACTTTCGTTTTCTGCTTACTGAGTTTATAGCGGGCGTACTTCTACCGTGCTGCGCGGCGCTGCACTGGGTAATAAAAAGAACATACAACCGTTAGTGGGCGTCCTACACAGGCGTAACGTTTTTACGAACGGGGCTTTGCTCTCTTGTTCTATTTATACTCTTTGAATGTAGTCACTTTTAGTGATTTCTCCCAACTTTTGGAACTGGGAATGGTGATCTACGATCGGTAGAAGGCAACATCTTAAGGCGAATTCAGAAATTGTATAACCATAGGCCTACAGCCCGACGTGATTTTTTTTACTTTGTTGAATCTGTGTGAATTAAGCGCAGACATGATAAGTCTGCATTGGGGACTGTTCAGCATGAATGTACTGGTACTTAATCTTAGGTAACCTTGCACTGTAATTATTAACCTACTGTATTACTGTATAACAATGTTTATATACAATTCTTTTCTTCCACTTCAAGACCAGACTTTATTATGTATAGACTTTTGTTCTTAGCTCATCTACCTTTTGACAATAGCTGAGGTTACTGCATATCTTTGGGTGTTTCCTTCTGATCTAAGGTCAGAAGTTCACACATAAAATATATTCCAGGAGCTTTGTCACGTCTGAAATCCATTATGTACCATACATGATGCTTTATTTCCGTTCTGCTATTGGCCAGACAACCGTCTACTTGATGAGATGAAATATTGTTTAATGTATACATATTTTAATGGGTTATAATTAATCGTTTTGTCATTTGGCATATTACAAGCTTTTCCCATTCATACCTGCCATTATAAAGTTCCATGGACAATGACACACCAGGCCTAGTTACTATAGGAACACAGCCCGGCTTGAGATAAGCCACCTAGTTCAGACTGGCAGGTGGATAAACCCGGTGAGTTGAGCCGGGTTTATCCACCTAGTCTGAACTAGGCATCTGTGTTCTAATAAAATGTGTTCTTATAGAAAAAATGTGTAGATGGTCAAAATAGGTGTAGACTAGATGTCTGTGTATGGTATAACTTATCCTAACTCAACATTTTTAGTTGTCCTTGTAGAAAACAAAAAATGCAAATACAAAAACTTCAAGTACCAGTATTTGGTTTTCTTAGATACATTTTCAATTTTTGTACATTTCTGTGTTTCGTGCTAATTATATTTTCTATACGATTGTAATGTAGACATTTTATACCATGTAGTTACATCAGCGTATGACTTTTTATCTACATTTTTTCGTGCAAATCTCCTTTGGTTGTTTAAATTAAAATATATATATTTTTATTCACCACCACTGGAATCATTCATGTAGGTTCTTTTCCGTAATATTGAATTGAAACCTATTTTGGTTACATGTTGTCCAATTTCCAGCTTAAGTCCACTATATAAAGCTTGCATTGTGTACGGTAGATTTGATTATTTTTAATTTTGTTAAGCAGAGTATTTGATGCTTTTTGAGGTGCATTGGAGCTTGCTCGTAACCTTTTACCTGCAAGAGCGAACATCCATCTTGTTACTTATTACAGCATGAAAGTGTGAGAATGAACTGGTTACTGTCGCTAAATTTCTCCCCATTTATCGCTTCGTTAAACATCATTAAGCAAATTTCATAGGAATGAAATATGCTATGAAAAGGTATTTTCAGTTTCATATTCAATAATGAATAAGCTGAAATAAATTTATCTTAGTGCCATATAGGCAATGGCATACTGGTAGTCTTATATGATACATAATAATAAAAATAATAATCACAACATAAAGCTAATATTCAGCCTTTTAAAATTTCAAATGTTTCAATATTTTTAATAATGCAATAAAAATAATTATTGTATAGTGCATTTAAGTATCTTAAGTAAATGTAATTATAATTTATACACATAACATAAATAAATATTTTATAAGTAATGAAGGGTAATGTAATTATTTTGTTGAAGAGAGTAATGATATTTAACCATTATTATTTATTATATATACCGTATGTGCAGCTACCTTCTATGTTCTTGTCAATACAAATATTAATGAATAAATATTGAAAGGCCAAGCACAAAAAACATACTAGTATATAAATATTCTCTCATTCAGACTTTATATGTCCCAAAATTGTAGACTTATTTGACCATCTGGTTTTTCAAATGAAATCGTTGTGCTAGTGATATTTTTTGTCAAGGAATCAGATTTACACAGGACGAAGCAGAGTATTATGAAAATTGCCACTATAAATAATTGGCCTAATATTCCATGAAAAAGAATTACTGCAATGCTGAGAGAGAAAAAAAAAAATTGAGCCAGCGGCAAAAAGATGAATAATTTGAAATTGAGATTTGGCCTAATTGTAAATGTAATTTTCGAATTATATGCTTAGACATTGTATTACTAAATTAGGCCCGTAACCAAGATTTCTTAAAGGGATTTTCTATGAGAACAAGAGGATTAGGGGTGCTAGATGTGGGATCAAGGTGAAAGCTCTGGTGGGGATAAAGCTGAAACATGGTTCATTTCATCACTATTTTGATGTTATTTAATGCGACAGAAGAGGGTGGTTAGCCTCGCTCGGAAAGTGGGTTCAACTATTCCATCGTTACAGTACAACACCCATTCTGTTTACCATACTGGTTATGAGCCTACATATTTCAATTTCAATTTCAATTTCTTTATTTGCTACAAATGCCATCAAGGGCCAATATCCGCTAAAACAAACACAAATCACAATGAACTAAACATAACAGTTACATAACTGCATTTCTAACAAGCATTATTTTTTAACAACCATATAATTTCATTATTAATATAATCATTATTATTATTATCATTATTATTATTATTATTATTATTATTATTATTATTATTATTATTGTTATTATTATTATTATTATTGTTATTGTTATTATCATTATTCTTATTATTATTATTATTATCATCATCATCAGTTATTAAAATATATGTATCTTGAGGGCTATTTTGATATCATTTTTGGAAGAGGAAGAGGGGTCAAGTAAAAGAGATTGAGCGAGCGTGAGCGAGTAAGGTAGAGTGGAGTGAAGAAAACGAGAAGTATGTCCAGAGAATGGGAGACGAGCAGAATTGCGGTTGTGACGAAGGGACATTGACATAGTACGAACAGGGGGGAGAAAAGAGTGCAAAGGATGATTAGGGGACTGAACAATGTCACAAAGAAATTTAAGTAAAAAATATTGCTGTCTTGTAGAAAAAGGAATAATTCTGAAGTAGGAAAAAGTATCAAGATAGGTAGAATATGTGGCATGAACAGAAAGAAGTTTAGCAGCATGAAGTTCGAGACGTTTAATTTGACTGAGTTCACATAGGGGGAGAAGACCAAACGAAGAACAAGAGTATTCAATAGCAGGCTGTATATAAGATTTGTACAAAAAAGCGATAGTATGAGGATCAATGGAATAAGAGACAGATGGCAACCTTTAGTCGTTCCAAGGAGTCAGCATCAGTTCTAAGAATCTTGGTTTTATAATTATAATTAAACTTATTTCTTTCATTTTGCAAAATAATATCAAATGAAACTGCCTTATGGTCACACCCATGAATCCAATTAAATACATGAACGTTTCTAACGGATTGATGTCCACTTAAAACAATGTCCAATATATTATTTTCCCTGGTGGGCCGAGACACAAACTGGTGTAAGTCATTTGCAGATTTGAATAGTGAGCAATGTTCCGAAGACGAATCATTGAAATCCCCACATATCACTAGCTTAGAGTTGTCAAACTGGAGTCCCAGTATGCAATCTTGCAACGCATCATAACACAGCTGTTTGTTACCACCAGGTGGCCGATACACAGATAGAATGTAGATCGTTTCTTTGTTGACATTAATTGAAATCAGTAGATATTCAACATTACTATCACAGGATTTTTTAATAACAGCATACGGTATTATGTATTAATTTAATTATAATGTATTGAGTAGTGGTCAAATTTCATTATGATAATATTTATTTATTCTTCCTTTGGATAGAGTTTTCAGTAACACAGTACTGCTTTTCAAAATAGTCCAGTTTTCTTAACCATCATAAAGACATTTAATAAATTTATGAATAATGATAACAATGATAATAATTCTAAAAACAGATATTTTTTGAATTTTATTGTTAACAAAAAGTGCCATAGTCACTGTATTTGAGATATTCTAGTTATTATTAGTTATTAGTTATTTGTTCAAATTATTTATTTTGTTTATGGTACAGCAGATGTTGTGAAGACAGTTCTTTGTAACATATTTATTCAAGAACTTTTAAAAGGGCTGATTTATGTGAATGTCAATACTAATAAAAACAATCTAGAAAACGAGTTGATTTAGATTCTCCATATGTTATAGTTCCCTTAGCTCAAGGACATGTTGTTATTAATGCTTTTACTAGTTTATATATTCTCATCATCATATCAAGGTGCAAATATTCATCCATCTAAAAATATAAATCCTGATCTTTCTAATCATGTTGTTGGATATTATAGAGTGTATTATCAATAACATGTTTTATAAAAATAAGTATTACAGTAATATTTAATTCACCTGAAAAATCTTAGTATTTAAGTGCCCCTTTCCCCCAGTTTTAAAATATAAAAAAAATCTGTATCTTATTAGCTATTTCCGTTGTTTCTTCAAAAATCCCTTCAGTGTCTTAGAAAATTCAATGTACAACATATGAAAAACCTTTTTTGCTCTAGAGTCCTGCTTTAATAAATATCTAAACTGAATCTAAAGTGCTACTTTCGCTTTACTTACTCTACAGTATATCACAAATATTCACTGGAACATTATATTTAAGAGCAAGATTTTTTTTATAAACCGACTTCATTCTTCTAGCTCATTTTATTTATTTGTACAAAGCGCAAGGCTCCAGCATTATCCACTTTTACAAATGTAGCTTATTATTGTTGTATTAACTTTAATGCACCGATACATCTAAATATGAATAATGGAGTATATAATGTACCAAATATCTGGTAATTTAGCATGGATGAATTATGTTCACTTGGTTAAAATACTTGATTAGTATTTGAGTAGGTTTTTTTCAGAAAAATAATTAGTGAAAATTAAGTGTAAATAATTAGATTATAGTCTGAACTAACAATTATCATTAAAGACTTTTTTTTATCACGATGCAAACTACAATTTTTCTGATTTACAATCGTTTTATTAAAATTTCTGTATAATGTTTTAACTTCCAAATTTACACCATGTAAATTTTCTTTCTCTTTTCTTCTGTTCTTAGAATATTCAAATTTAATTTCAGGAAAAATATAACAAAAACATGATGCTGCCTTTCAAGGTTTGCCAAAAATGTTTGAAAACTATCAAGTGGCTCTCCTGACAGCATCATTACAAATTAAATAGCATGCAATTATTTGTATAACATTTTTTAATAAGAAAAAAAATAATAATTATAAAAAATAAATAAATAAATTTTAAAAATAAAAATAAAATAATTAAATAAATAAAAATAAATAAATAAAAATATGATTGTGAGAAGAAAATTTTGGTGTGATATTACTCAGACAATCAAAAAAATGATTGTCATAATGAACAAATTTTTTGGCCTTCATAATAGAAAAAGTAATAACTGATTATGATAATCCTAAATTATTACAAAGAAATTAAAGATGTACTGTATGTTGATACAAAGAAAATCTATATTTTTAAAATATTTGTTAAATCAATATGATGGAATTGTAGCTTTTTTATTTGTTGTCAGAGTTACTGTATATGCTTTTAAATGAATTTCAATTTATTATGTTTGACCTTTCAAAAAATATGTTGCATTTTCAAACACATGAAAATCATGAAAATATATTACAGTATATGTTCACTTGCTCTCTCATTATTTCTACATCATTTATTCTACATTATCGTTCGCCAATGTCATCTTTCATAAATCAGATATGAATATGGAACGGACTGAGAGTCATATTTTTCTGAATTTGTATCGTTTGATATCTCTAGAGATATTTTCACTCGTTGTCTTCACGACTCTGGTTTCTTTTTTGGTTTTTTTCTGTGTTTGTAATGTCAAAAATAATTTTTGTTAATTTTATGTTGCTGTACTGAATATTACTAGTCTACAGTGCAGTATGACTAGGTATAATCCCTAGAGAAAAGAGAAAATGCCTTGTATTTCTTGGCAAAAGGCAAGATATAAATTCCTGTAATGTTATCATCATTTATAGTGTGTATTTTTTTCTTATTTGTAATATTTGTCATTATTGGTTAGGAGAATAAATGTTTTATTGTAATTTAAATAAGGCACTATAAAAAAAATATTAGTTTATCACCCTATCTAGGCTGAAAAATTGGGAAAGAGGGAAGGAGGCTTTTTAAAAAATATTTCTTGTTTTGCTAAAGCCAAATATCACCCTTGGGTTGTTTTCTAGTGCATTTCAAAATAAAACATGATTGAGATAATAGTAATACAAATATTATCTACTAGGTATTTAATTTTTAAAAATGAAAAAAAAAAATTTTCATTTAAAAAAATACTCTTTTTCGATTGGGCCTAATGTTCGAAAGATACATCTTCAAATTTTTTCTCCTTTTATTAATATTATCACCATTATGTAATCAAATTGATTGTAGTAGTAGTAGTAAAACTTTATTTATTCACGAAGAACAAATCAACAAATACATGCTGTTTTTCATTATGGCCGTGAGATACCTTACTTACAATTAACAAATTACACATAAAGGTACATCATAAAAAGCAAAAGTTAAATGCAGAAATTAAATAAAATAGATACAAAATATAATTATTAAACAGTACTGTATGCCAAAGTCAACAAATTAATAAAATAAAAGTACTGTAATCTATACCTAACAAAGGCAAAATAAACTATGGAAAGAAGAAGATCCATTCCACAAAAGTAAACAGAAAATTACAAAAAGGAATGTAAAATATAAATAAAACAAGGCAAGAAAACATCAAAATAGGGATTTATACAATGTTCATACTACTGTATTTAACAATATTTGTCAATTTTTTATATTATTGTTAATATTAATGCGTTATCACTTCCCTTGTTGTTGTCGTTTGTTTATGGCGCTTTGAGACAGCCATTAATATGTGCTATATAAATCCAATTTACTTTAAGTACAGCGTGCTATGAGTCTGCATCAATATGGCTTTCAACACAGTGACAAATTGTTTGTCAAGCAGTATTAAGATCAAAGATTATATCTCGCAAGTTAGTGATCTAAATTGAATGAACATCAGGAATCCGAGGCATCCTAGGACTTGCATTCTTAACCAATCATAAGCGCTTGACTCGGATACATTTCAAAACTGCATATAAATTTCCGTTTAATGAAATACATAGATGTTTTATTACATACATTATAGATACGATAATAATACAACCCTTACATTTTCTTTGTAAACGTGATCAATAAACTTGTTTTTTCAAACTCTCTCACAAGAGAATGCTTATACATAACCTAGACACAGCACAGCATGTTTATCGCAATCAATTAACACAGAACGCCCAGGCTTAGTCTAATTGCCCTGCTGTAGTCGAAGGCCTATGACTGTAGGCTATGCTAGGCATATTTTTATACCATTGGTTGGCATAATATAGGCCAGTTAACACTAGAGATTATCAGCTAGGTTATGATCTTGGTTCTGCCTCATCTAATGTGTATTTTGGGTCGTCACAGTGTTATTTTCAGAGGAGTACCACCTAAGTTCCTTCTTGCGTAGGTCGATGTTTTTGGAGATTTCAAGCTGAGAAAAGTCATTGCAGCTCATGTTATATTCTTGGTTTTCATTGTTTAGTTAGTTCACTCTATCATTTATTCTCACCAAGATTATATTATTATAGTTGTGGTAGTATCATCTTTCTACTTCATCACAGATATTGTGTACATTATTGTCTATCTAAAAATGTTTTTTTTTCCTTTCAAGATACAAGATAAAATTTATTGTCTCCATTAAAAACCGAGGAAATTAAAAAAAAGCTCGCAAAAAATTACAATTACAGGAGTAGGCTACTATTGTATGTTTAGTGGTCATCAATTAATTGGGAAGTGGGATGGGGGGGGGGCTAATAGAGTTAATGGATCATTTCTGTGGGCCAAAGTATGTACCACATTCTTCATCACCAGGTTGAGTTTTTTGTATACAGATGACAGCTTTAGATGGCTGTAAATTGCACTTTCACATCATGGGATAGCGTTCCACTTTGGCTGCCTTTGGAGAAAATATTAATTGCATATTATTTTCCTATAATAATAAGTAATGAAATGCATTTATGTTCAAAAACAAGTCATTTGGTTATGTTTTATCTCAAAAACAAATCTCCCCTTAAACTGGACAGATCCTCTTTTGTAAAAATATAGCCACACATTGGTTGGGCCACAGTTGTTAATGTCACTGTTGAGCTTGCTAATGTTATGTTCTTAATCACATCTTATTTTGGGGAAACATCAGCATCTTAGGATAATACCTTGGGGTGGATACTGATTGCATACTTATTATTGTTATTGTACAGTCGTGCAAACTATGTATGTTATTAAGATAAAAAATATTTACAAAAGTTAAGTATGATTTTGCAAAAACAATAGGAAATTTTAATAAATGCTCAACTATTGTATTGGTCAGTAAACTTATCTGACCATCAGTTACAGTAATTACTGCACACAATAAACTCAATTGCATCCTGTACGGTCACTGATTGTCCAATTGAGTGTAATTGATAATTTACTGTGGCTTCCTCTTGTTTGCAACATAAGGCCGTTTTCCACTAGGCGAATTTATTCGCGCGAATCAAACATTTTTACCCATACACATGCGCAAGTAAGAATCTTGTGATGAAAATTCAACTACACATGCCTATAGGCAATAATTTTTTATTCATGCGAATAAATTTGTCTTTGGAAAACAGCCTTTATATGAATGAAATAACATTGGATAATGATAAAAATAAAGAAAAATAATGGTTTTTAAGTCATGCCTGAATAATTCTTTTTGTTCAGAAGACATACAAGTAGCAAGAAACTGATTATTATTATTATCATTCTCATCATTATTATGATGTTGTTTCTCTTTATTCATTGCCTGTCTTTTTATACTCCAGAGTTAACTGCATGTTTACTGTCCTCCATGGTATAACTTAGGAGTTGTTCTGTCATATAGAGAAATTCTAATAATTCAGAGTAATGATTATTTTCTAGAGGTCAAAGTTTAATGAGTTGAGCAAACAGTGGTTGTCAATAATGTCTGAATTTAGTTATTCATTTCCACATTTGATTTTAGATACCGTATTAAAGTAGAAGTTTACTTTTTATGATCGTAGATACAGTAATTATCAAATATTTCTGTAAAATTAGCTAAAAACAGAATTTATCATAAAACAATTTTTACAATGACTCTGTCATCTTTTTATTTTCATTTTAATTTCTCTTTAATTTTCAGTTGTTTATGTTCTCTGCATTACTGCTATATTGTACAGAAAATAATTTAACATTTTTGAAAAAACTTTTTTTTCCTTGCAACATTTTCTGAATTCTTACATGATAAGTATTTTGCAACAATTTATATTACATCTACCAATAGGAATTTGTATTTTAATGTGAAAGTTCTAAGTTTGAAATTATTAGGATGTATATTGATGAATTCTTTTATTATTATTTTGTTCTCAGGGTTATCAGGTAGTGGAAAGGTACTTTTAAAGGGCCCATCAGATCTGTCGGAAGTAACGGAAGGTGTCAAAGTGGCACTCCTTTGTAAAATAGATGGTAATCCTGAACCCACTCTCCAGTGGTACCGTGATGGCGAGCTTTTAACACTCGGCAACAATTATGAAATCAACGGTCCCCGCCTGAAGATTAAAAGTATGACACCTGATGACAATGGAGTATATGCCTGTAGGGGAAGAAACCGGCTTGGAGATGCCTGGAGTGTTGTGGAAAATGTTACCTTACACATTGATGGTATTTTTTAATATCCCAATTTAATATTTTAATAAATAGTTGTATATTATACACCTAAATGTTGTACATCAAACTTCTTAAATATTAACAGTGGCATATACAAGGAAAGGTAGAGTTTCATGTTGGGAGGTGCATAACTGCCCAATAAACTTATATTATATTTGCTAAACAAAAAATTACACTTAATATTTAGAAATTACCTCATATCATGTTATTTTGCCAACTAGCGTTACTTTTCATAATAATCATTGTGCCCTATCAGCCCCCACGGCAATACTCAGGGGTGGCGCCAGGATTTTCCCGACCGGGGGTCCCCGATGAGGGGTCAGATTTCCCTGATGAAAGCAAAGTGGGCGTAGTCGAACTTCGATTAAATGGTGTTGAAAATGGTGTGAAATTTTGACAATTTAGGGGTTTCAAAGGCTTATTTAATCAATTTTTTAGCCTACTAATATGTAGAAGATACATATAATTTTTTTTTTCTCCCCGACGAATATTGCTTTTTCTCCCCGGTGGAAGAGAGCCAGATCTCCCTGACGGGGGCCCTGGATCTCCCAGCCCCTCGCTGGTGCCATCCCTAGCGATACTTCGAGATACGCCTTGAATATTTGCATCAATAACAAATTATTTACACAACTGAGAAATCAGATATTGACTTAATGCTTAATTAAACCATAAGAAATACTGAAAGTTGTTTTAAATGTTACTGTCTGCCATATATTTCAATTGTAAATGCAAGTCAGTGCACTGATGCAGGATTCATCAATGTTATTTTTCCATAGACTATACTCTTTAAATCCGAGATACGCCTTGAATATCTGCATCAAATAAAACATAAGAAATACAAAAAAAGGTGTTCAGTTTTACTGTGCACTAATGTAGGATCCATCATTATTTTTCCATACACTTTTATTTCATTTCACATTAAACTAATTCACTTGGCATTAATTATTAAAGAACCAAATGGTAATTTGGGAATATTGAATTCCTTTGGAAGTCTTTTGATTTTCAACTTAACCTATAGTGTGTCGATAATTGAAATTCTGAACTTTATATTACTTGGTATGTACTTTATGCTCAATTGATTTAGTAGTCAAGTTTGAAACTTTCCAGGCTTTCCATAAAGCTTTCTCATATCCTTTGGGTATCAGCTTGAATATACACGTCTTTGTTCAGCTAACACACTTAAATGATACACAAATGAAATATTAAATCTCTTTGTAGATTTGTATTAGTTTATTTATTTTTTTCTATATTCCTTGTAAATATTTTAAAATTAAATTTTAATACTATTACTAAGAGATATTGTTCAATATCACAAGTCAGCTGCAAACATAATGTAAAGATATACTTACTCACTTTACTGCCGTTCAGCCGAGTAGTCATACGACTTATCCACCCCGGCTACTTTGCTGATTTCCTCAATAAACTTTCTCCAACTTCTCTGTCGTTTGCACGCTCTCGTATTTTTACCAGATCCTTTATCTAGGCTTGTTGGGTGGCCAGTTGCAGGATTCACCTTTTTAAGCGCCTTTATGTCATTATTAAGAGTGATTGGTTAAGTTGTAATAGGTCTGCCTTTATATTTTTGGAATTCACATTTTTTTAAATAATAGTCGATTGCAATATTTGCTGGTGTATGGGGATGTGAAGATATATGTTTAAAGAAATGAAATTAGACATTATCTTTTTATTAAGAATTAATTTTCCTCACCACTACTGTAAATAGACATACAACAAGTAATACTGTTTGATATTACATAAAACCCTAATGTAAAAGTGTCTGGTTAATATAATAAATTTTATGTATATTTACGAATTTTTTTTCTTAAATTATCAAAAACTTAATTATCTTTATATGTTGCATTTCAATTCAACACAGGTCTAAACAATTTATTGTTTTTTGCTTTATACATTTTTAAACAAATAATTTAGATCATTATATTAAAATATTTCTAAATTCATATTCAACAATTTTAAAATATTTCTTCTGTGCTAAGATACCAGACTAGCTAAAGTGGTTGTTACTCCTGAGGATGTGACCGTGGTAAGAGCAGATAAAGCGTTACTTGACTGCAGCTGTTCTGGAGATCCTGAGCCAACCCTCGACTGGTATTTTCAGGAGTTTGGTGCAGAAATGCCTGATACAGAACCACTGACAAATAAAACCCGGTAAGTAACTTCATTCAGGAATTAAGATGCAAACATGGAATGAGCAAAATATATTGAGCAATATGTACTTTTTCTGTTTTGTCTTTTGGAGGACATTACCGGCGTAATTAATTTTTTACGTTTGTACATCTTGCCAATATGACATTAATATTTGCCATTTCTTTTAGCCAATCCATATTCCTCAATGGCTCTTTGTCCATTGATCAAGTTAAGCGTAGTCAAGCCGGTACCTATGTGTGTACCTGTTCCAACGGACGCTCCACGGATACAACTCATGCCATTCTGACTGTTGCAAGTAAGTGCTTTTATTCATTATTTATTACTGCCTTAACTCATTTAAGAATTGTTGTTTTAGTAACAATGTGAAGTCTGAAGCTTTATAAACCAATTCATTAATAATTTGATAATAATAATAATAATGAGTCTTTTGTAGCAATCATTTTGAGAAAGGCTCAAAGATGGCAAGAAAAATTAAAAGAGCAGAAAAATATATTACCTGAAACATCAATTTTATAATAACTAAATTTAGTATAAGTTTAATTACTAAATCATATATTTGAAACTTAACCAAAGAAATACCACCACTTTAACCCCTGATCAGGGCTTACTTGTTCATCGCCCACAGGAGCTCTATAATGCTAGTATCTGACTAGCCAACTCGCCTAATTATGACAATGAAACAGTTTATCAAAAAACATTGGTATGGGTTTATACCAGAGTTTATGTTTACACGATGATACTACTATTCACTATGTTCAGTTTCAAATTAGCTTTGTATTAAAATCCGTTGTTAGATTGTTAGTTGATGTTTTATAAAAGTTGTCTCGAGTTTAGGCCATGTTTCCGCAGTATTTATTATCTGATAAATTATTGGAAAGCGGCCATCTTGTAATTTTTCGCTGCGGAAACACGTCCCAAATTTTTTGATAAATTTTCGTAAAAGAATCGGATAATTTATAGGAAATAGCTCCAAATGCAAAAATAAATAACCTTTGACTGATGTCAAATCACGGGCATGAAAAGAATTATTCTGGGTAGTTAGCTTCTAAAGAAACTAGTAGTTAGAAGGCATAGGGGCCTAGGCGTAGTATTTTAAACTCTTGATAACAAAAAAGTGAGTAAATTTTCCGTGTTATTAGGTATACAAAAAAAAGCCCGAAACGACAGCATTCGTCGTCAATGGTGCCTGGCTGGGCCTAGTTAGGTCTATCCCTACCTATCGTTTATTGCACAGTAAAGCACCTTGAACAAACCTGGCATTCACTTTCGTCTTCTTTTCAATCCCTTATATAGAAGTACAATACAATTACTAATGGACATAAACTTTGGATTTTTTTAATGCATCATCATCATTGGTATCCATCAGTCTTGTCAGGCTATGGAGAAGCGCCTTAGCTGGATGCAGTGAATCGTCAAAGCCCATGTTTGTTCTTATGCCTTGTGGCTTAAGTTATATGGGGATCCACCACTTAACAGTTAATAATAATAATAATAATACACATTTTTAAAGCGCCTATTAAAGCAAACAAAACTGGCTTGAGGTTCTAAACCCAGAGGAGGACTTTTCACCTTAGCTGGATGCAGTGTTTCGCCAGAGCCCATGTTTGTTCTTATGCCTTGTGGCTTAAGTTATACAGGGATCCACCACTTAGCAGTTGTAGGTTAGCTTGGAGTACAGAGGTTCTAAACCCAGAGGGGGACTTTTCACCATGAAATATGAAAATGGAATGAATGTAGATGAATGAGTAGATTGAAACAGTTTCCATGGTGATAGCATGCAATGGTATAAAAAATAAAAAAGAATAACGTATGGTTAGGACCCACTATGCAAGTCCAGTGCAAAGCACAGCTTTGTGTGTGTATGTGTGTGAGATGCATCATATCCACCATGAAGATCCCAACCCCCATGAAGATCCCTTGTTTAATGCAGTGCGCTACAAATGCCATAGATCTAGTTATTATATATATGTGCAATAGTGACATCAGGTCAGGAAATTACCACCTTTATTGGCCCAACCATCTTTGTTCAAACTCTTGTCACCCTGCATGTAAATATACTTAATGGATTGTTTCTGGCTAACCATTAATTATTGATTCCGTAATTCATCATTTGTGTATGTACTTAATTTATGTACCGTATTCTAAGTCCGGATCCCAGTTTGCTCAGCTGGTGCACTTAAAGATGAATGATCTTATCACTTAAAGTAGCATTCTAATGATAGCAAGTTAGCATTATGTACAGTAAAATGAAGCTGCATCATAGTCAATCATATGTTTGATTTCTAAGGATGTTTATGTTTAAATGGCATAGAAGGATTTAAGTTATTTCAACAATTATGTTATGAGAAAGGCACTTTAGTAATAATTAGTTGGCAGCTTACACATAAAGGTCAATAGCATCATTCATGAATAACAAGAAATAATTACTATGACTCATTGGGTAAGTGCCCAGCATTTGACCTAAATGTCATAGGTTCATACTGTATACTCAACATTTTCTTAGTGGATATCATTGCATATAATAAAGATAGTACTATTTTGAATTTTTCTACAGGAATTTTATTTTAAACGTAGTAGCATCTCTATGATTCTATTATTCATTATATAAGAAATAAGAACACATTTTTACTCTGTATTTATGGTCAATGCCAAGCTTAAGCCTTTGTTCAGTCCAGTCTGATTGCTACCATTGTCTCCTTGAGATCATAATAATGTTTGACCACAAAATAAAATAATTTCTTTTGCATACAACTGAAAACCAAATTAATTGATTTTGAATATGAAATATGCAATGAATTATTTTTTCCATAAATGAACTTGCAAGGTCAAGGACAAAAAGTGTACACTTGAATATATGATGCAGGTTGAAAGTATAGGAAATGAAGATGATAATTTTTTATATTTTTTTTATTTTTAAATGTCATATTTATTCTGCAATATAGTAAGTGGCTTGCCACTTTATGGAAGCAAATGATGCTCTATAAATGCAAGTCTCTTTATGAGGCTTAGCATCTCGAGTTGTTTATTTCTCCTAAGTAAAAAAAAAACTAGATTTTACAACCTGGGATTGAAAGGCAAATATTTTTACCACTAAATGTTACCAGCTACACCTCCAAATTAAAAAATTTGAATTCTTCTATTCAAAAACACATCGAAATCGCAGCCTTATGGCTGAATTTCACGATATAAAAACAGTAAAAAAAAGGCCTACAGAAATAAAATGACATTAAAGTAAAAAGATAAATGTGAACATTAATTAACTAAAAGTTGAAAATAAAAAAAAATTAATCGGACATTTAAAAAGCATCAAACATTGAAAGTGAAAATGAATAAAATTATAGACAACATTAACAAGTTAAAATTTTATAAAAACATTAAAAATTCACAGAAAAATTAAAATTATTTAATATACCAAATCATCAAAACAGCAAATATAAATTAACTTATGTGTTAGCATTACATTGTATTATATTTTTGAGTATGTAAGGTGAAGGTTATCCTGTATTCATTAATGAATGTAGGGGAATGGGCTATTATCAGCATGGTACTAAGCCTCTGCATTGTGTGGGTATACTGTAGTATACGTTGAATATTAAACTAGTGAAGTTACTCAAAATTGTTAAATTCAAAATGAACTGTAAAAACAGATGACATTTTTTCCCTAATGTTTCCTCCAACTGGCAAAGAGCTGAAATGATTACTTAGCATATATATACCTTATTACTGTGCAAAACCATTTAATGCAAATACATCTAACTCTTCTTTTAAAGAATCTATAATGTTCTTAACTCTCTCAATGCAGAAAGAAAATTACCTAAAATGAATCTTAATAATATTTGGTTAAGCTAGCAAATACTAGCATTGTATAAATAAACCATGGGGCATAGTCTAATTGACTAAATCTAAACAATTATACTCTTTAATAAACTTGAAAATTAAATTTTATTTGATTTATATCTAAATAATTTATTAGCTTTAATTGAAAAATATACTAGAACATATTTTATTTGCATAAATATCAGACACATAAATAATACATTTCAAATTTTCTTTGCATTGTCCCTGATTTTGACTGGTACAGTAATTTATATAAGGTTTATTGTAGTAAAAAGTCTATAATTCATTATTATTTGAAGCAAATCACGTCTGCCATTATATGCCAACCGCTCAGTTGGAGCATAGGTCTAGTGCTTACATTAATAATCAATTATAATATACAGTGTTGTTGTTAGATTACCTCTTTTGGAAAAGAGACAACAACGGCACTCATGGCACCAAGGTTTGCCTCATCCCAAACAGGAATGGGGGAATTCTCCTGGATCCCCCCCCCCCCCATGGTGCTGCTACTGGTCTGATCAAGCTGTCTGTTTATTTGACAAACCTTAACTGAATGTTTTAAATTCCATTTTACATTTCCATACATCTGTACACTAGACTTTTCTGTATTTTGCGCTTTACAAATTTAAAACCATTATACGATTATGAATTTGGCTCATTCATTTGCATCCGGAAATTTTAGCGTGATTCGAACCCTGACCCAGGGATTAGAAAGCATGCAATCACCTTGTCCCTAAGCCACAGTCTATTAAATAATATAAACCACATGTATGTTGTTTGTCACTTCATTCCCCTTGTCAAGAGTCTGCTTGTCAGTTCATATCAGATTCATTTTATCGTAAGGCCACTCAGCTTGTCAGAGTCTGTGACATTCTCAGCGTCCACACATCATTCATTGTTATTCAAAATCAGATATGGCAAACATTTATTAGACTATTGCAAAAAAAAATGAATTATTTCCTTATTTTAGGTCTACCTTTAATAGAGGAAAATCTTAATGCATGATAAAATAAAAGTAATATCCTGGACTCAATAACTTCTAATTGGCTAGGATGAGCTATACTGTATTTGCTACATCTTGCTACTCACCACAATGGTCTACCTATGTTTCACTAGACTTGTTCCGACGGTGTAAGTTACACCAATGATATCGTAGTTATCGAAGAGGCTGACACCAACCGTATGAACGGGATCACCGGATAGAAAACAAGCACTTCACCCCGCAAGCTAACACCGACAAAAGACCATATTGGCAAGGCTCTCATCCAATAGAATTTTCTGTTACCGTAATTGACTTGCCACATGTTGATTGCAATAACATCTGTAGCTTGACCACGGTCTCGTTTTTGAGGCAATTCTACTAGGCCTAGTTGCTTCATAATATCAACCAAGCATCTTTTTGAGTTGTTTTTAACTTCATAATTGTCAAAAGTAATCCAAATAAAACATTACAGGACAAATATATATTATTACCGTTCGTTCTAAACTACATATAAATTTTCATGTCTTTTTTTGGGAAATCCGCAAAATACCATGGTAGTTCGTTCACTGTGTATTAAGATAGGGCTGAACAAGATACGGTGAACGCCGGTGAGATACTGTACGTACATGATTCTGAAATTACAGCTAATATGGTAGTCTTATCTTTAGCCACTGCAATTCACACATTCTAGCAAGAAGAACCACGAACAACGTTCGTACTCGCATAGTACATTTGGAGGCTTGGGTTATAAATTCTGCCGAAAATCTCCTAAAGGGTAGGTGAGGGAAAAAAAACATCAGTTTTATTTCGATTTTCTGAATGCTCTACCAAGTGAAGATGAAAAAATTGGATGTTAAACATATTTTGCCTTTTATTTGTTGATAGTTGGGATGGTCTATACTGCCTACCCAAATCAAAGCAGGCCTAGCCCAGACAGGCCCTCGCCTAATGTAATTTCTATTTTGTCGTCTTTGTTTTATTGAAACATCATGAGATCAATAGAAATAATTTTAATCTTCAACTTTTTTATATCAGTTTATAAGCGCTATAACTATCCGCTATAACTCTTGTGTAGACATACGATGACAATTTGATGCGAATTTGACTGGATTTGTCATTAACTTGCATCAGGTGGGAGTGATCGTCGGAACATTGCTACTGTGACCGTACTTTCTGAGATAGTATTAAATTTTTATTGGTAGTGTCATTTTGACCTGTGGTTAGTGACATTGTTTTTACATTAATTTTATGACGTTTGTTTGCACTAGCCGCTTGCCTTATAAATAGGTTTATTTTCCGGCTGCAAATGCCTTCCATATTGCATGCTGTTTTTGGAACAGGCTACTTAACATTGTTTGTGCAATAATTCAACATCATATCACATCATAATAATGTTAAACTCATTGACAAAACCATAGTTTGAAATTCCCTTGACATATGCTAAACCCTTCAAGCTGTCTGTTTCATATGTAGGCCTAGTTCATTATTGCCTTTTAAGTATTCATGTGTAAAACATCCAATGTAAAATGGACACAGTTGAGTAATTTTTTTCCAGACAGTTATATTTTTTTTTTTATAAGAATAGCTAGATAGCTTACTATTGCCTATTTTTTTAAACCAAATATTTCATCTACTATTTTCCACAACTGTTAAAAAATGATGGGATTATTGCAATTCCTGGTATTTAATGAGATTGACTTTTACTCCTATTATTTTTTATTTAAATGAGTAAAATAAAAACAAAAGGACCCATAATTTTCTCAAAGTAAACAATAGGTAAATCACAAAATTCAGTAGTAAATGTTGGTGTTGAACATGTGCAATATAGCAGTATTTTCTACTTGTTTCCAGTAGAAATATTATTATTTTTTCATATATTAAGAGCAGCCTGAACATGCATGATATTTATACCTGCCAAGCTCATAAAAATCTAATAAAAGTAATATGATGACATTAATTTTACAGTAAATATTTGTTTTTTTTAGATTTAAAAGGCATTTTTTTTTTTTTTGTTTCCATGAAAAATATTATTTCCCGGTTGATTTTCTACTGATGTTGAGCGATAAGGATTTATGTTGCAAGTCGGAAAGAACGTCAAATGTCTGATTTTGTACTAGCATTTGTTAAGCCATTTACAAATGCCATATGTAAAGTGCTGTATTTAGTTAATGATCCTGTCCGTTGCTATTTTGAATTTAGTATGAAAAGTTTACGAGGTAGAATAACAGATTTGACGTTACAATTGTAAATTACTACCTGATACACATTGCACGTATGCTCAATTTATGTATTTGGAATTCTAATGTTATTCAAAATAGGCCAATAAACAGATGCTTTTATGCAATTAACTGGAAATTGTTGTTGTTGTTGTTATTGTTTTTATATTGTTGTTATAAAAAATATTTTAGTTTAATATATTCTCATTCATTGTTACTTGAATCATGTCGAGCTATTATCTGCAAACTGCGATTATAATTATGAGGGTCATTTGGCAAAGCATTAATAATAAAAATTACAATAAATGATGCCCAGGAGACACTAATTTATTTTTAGTTTTAGTTGATTTATTCAACATGAATTAAGTCTTCATTAGATATTCTTCGTTAAATAGTGTTATTTCTATCTAAAATGTCTAATCGAAAAGTGAAATTGGAAAAAGAAATATTTGTATTTCAGAGTAATTTTTTTAAAATTGATAATTATTTGTAAAGCAGTTGCAGAATTATTGTTATTTTTCTCTTTTGTCATGTACATAGAGGTCCTGCAGTTTATGCTTTAAATGACCAACATTGCTGTTATTATTTTACTTTAAAATGTTAAAAAGCATTTCAAATGCTTTCGTGATAAAATTATCAAATATATGCTATTTTTCTTTTTGACAAAGTATGAACTTTATTCTTTTTCATTTAGATATTGACAACATGCAGAATTTTGATAACGTCTTCGTAAAACCTGGGTCATCTGTTTCGGTTAACTGTACGTTTCCAGACAACGAAGCAGGTGGTGTACCGTTACCAGAACCAGTGTGGTTCGGTATTAATGGTTCTCCCTTGACGAATACTGGTAATGTGAAACAAAATGGTAGTTTCCTGATTATTGATAGTGTGACTGAAACAGACTATGGGACGTACCAGTGCACCATGTCGAACATGGCTGGGCAGAAGCAGGCTTCGGTGGACGTTGGAGAAACTAGTAAGTCAAAAGTTCTTTAGTAGATCAAGCAATACCGCCGATACAGGGAATTATGCGATTGAAATTCAATCGCATAATTATGTAAACAATATTTTCATCTACTCATAGTGTGTAATTTTTTGGATTAGGAATCTAACTACATGAAACGCTGGACCCCCACCATAGGCTCTGCCCCTGGAACCCGATGGGTGTCTCAACTGGCCCCCGGCACCCCCATTTTTAGTTCCCACCGGGGTGCTTTGGGGGCCAAAAGACCATTTTCAACAGCCCTGGATCAAGTAGGGTAATTCAAGTCAGTGTCAAGCATGTGAACATCTTTTCAGATGGAACAGAAAACAAAAGTTAATATTTGTAAATCTTGTACCTGGATAAATACGGTACTCAGTAGAAAACAGTAGAAACAAACTAATTTATTATACATTTGCATTTACAAGTCCAAAAAAGTTCTGTATTCTTTAAAGAATAACTCTGTAAACATACATAGGAACCCATGCAAATATACATATATACACATAACCACACCTAAACATGAAGGTATACACATGGAAACATGCGAGTGAATGTACTCTTGGTGTTATATCACCTTAAATATGTGTAATGAATGTAGTTAATTTGTTAAAGCACTTGGTGCCAATGTCCCAATGCTTTTAGCTACCAGGAAACCAATCTATCATAAACTAAGTAACATTGCTAAAAGGGGAAAAAAATAAACAAATGCTATAAACCAATCTTCATTAGACAGTTTTAGGCACAAAGCTAGCTGGTAGATTATGACTTGCAAGTGCTCTATAGCATTTATCATCTAGTACAGTCTACCTTCTACATAGATCGACACCATCATAATATCTATAGCAGATGCAATAGTAAACATGCATAAGCATTCATGTAGTAATTTAGTGTGTTTTTGTGCCATTATAATCTAATCATGCACAATATCGATCATAGATCCCTCTACTTTAGTAGTCTCAACTCATAATAAAAAAACATTCATAGCATAAAAAGATATTCGTCTTATTATGAGCCTAGGTAGTCAAAATGCATACTTAATAGAAGATTTATTATATCATTTTATATAGTGTTCCCCAAGAGCCTCATATTTTCAAGGTTTAATAGAACTATAGTTATCAGTTGTACATGAATACATAGGCTATTATCATAGAAGAATTAGCTTAGGGATGGACTCTTCGCCATTAGTTTATATATTTCAGTATTTTAAAAACATTGATTTTTATAATGCATAAAGAATGTATGTGAAATGGAATGTAACTTAAACTGACATATATAGGGCAGAAATATTTACTACAAAAGGGAATAACATAAATGAAAGTGACTGATTAGAAAGCATAAACATTAATTGTAAGAAACAAACGAGAATCTGTAAACATAAAACTATATATAATTATTAAGAATACATTTTAGCAGCCATTGTGTCAGATCACAATAATTTATAATGTTTTCTACACAACTTAAAATGAGTCTTTACACAATTATTGTCAAGTTGCATTAATTTTAACCACCATCTTTAAATTAAACACAAAGGTAATTCAGAGATTTCCTTCATGCATCCTTAATACATCAGGACTAGGTAACTTCAGTATGAAACCCGATTTATTAATGCCGCACATTTTTTCCCTGTGTGCGATACTATAAAATGTTAGATAGTACTGACTTGTGTTGCCTTTTACGAGCCTTCTTTGAAATTTCACTGTATCCTAAAACCAACCACAAGTATGAAGAACAGGTGCAGAATCCTAGGCGTGCTGTACGGTTATTATATACTGTATAACCACATTGTCATAAAAATGCCCAATATTACCTGTATGGGGTTATACGTCTCTTTGTTCTGTAAGGTTTAGATATTTAGTGATGTGGATGTTAAGGTGTGGAGGTTAACAATGAGGTGATGTTGAGTATTTTGGTTCATAAAATTTCATGCTTGTTCAACAGGGAACGGATTTGCCAAATACTAGATGGAAAATACCTTTATTTAACTACTTGATGATATGCTAATATGGTACACATTTACACTCAATTAATGCTAAAAAGATATTGAAAATTTACATAACCATCACACAACATTATAATTAATAACAGATTTGCACTTGTTCATATATTTCTGGTCAATATGGAAACTTACTGTCAGTCCTTGATGGCTAATAATAAAATAATAATGATGATAGCCAATTACCTTTAAGCTAATACTTTTTACAAAATCAAAGGGTCTTCAATAATTGATGATAATTGTAGAAATGGTGGTGTGATGTTATAAATATTTAAGGTGCCTTCCCTCCAATGCCAAGTTATTGGTTCAATTCCTTTTCTGTTATATGTCATCAATTCTAGTAATACACAGTTCTGTATCATTGATTGTGGTCTCAATTACAGTCTCTGCCTTATTGTATAAGCCTATCGTCTTCCTATATCACTGCAACTCCTCATTATATACTATTCTAGTAAATTATAGCACTGTCATAGAATATGTAAGTAGAATTTTACTGTATTGTATATATTGACTACTGTTTTAAATTTCTTTTTATATGCAGAGACAAATAAATTACCTTCAATTTTGTCTTTTAGCTCAACCAAAGATAACTACCAAGCCACTGGCTCAGGTTAAGAAAGAAGGCAAAGACCTGTATTCTCATTGTATAGCTGAAGGCTCACCAACTCCAACGATTAACTGGCTAAGAAATAGTATCGATGTCACAGAGATACCGGTAAGATGTTGTTGAAATCATAATCAGATAACCTCAAATATTTGATTGCTCATCTAGGATGGTCAAATGTAGAAGTTTAAACTTCAAATGAGATATAGATTTTAAAATATATTTATTTACTTTTTTTATAGACTTATTTACTACAAAAATCCTAAAGTTAATTAACAACAAATTAATTGGTATATGATAAAAGAACATAGGAAAGTTTTTACATATGCTTTATATATGTCTATGTTAATTTGCAAGAATATTTTGTGTCATAAATTTCAATATAAAACTTAAAATAAAATACACTAAATATACTACAGTAATTTACTGTTACTAAGTAAGGAATCCAAGTTTTGAATTTTTTAGGTATCGCAGACATTATACATATATATATATATATATATATTGAAAGTATTGAAAATGTAGAACTTGTAGAACTGGGTATTATCACTCTACAGACTGTTTCATGCTAATGCAATCTTCAGGAGTGAGAGAATACAAGGGTTGTGCGAGTATATGAATGCTAAGACAGGTGAAAATGCAAATGAGTTAATTGTTTTTAAGTAGGTATTTGTTGCTGTGCCTGCATTTAGACAATAGCTCGTTTCTTTTGTTTAGTGTTGACTGTTTGTCTGAATATATTATGTGAAGTTTCTCGGTTATGCATAAGTTGCAGCGTTTTGTTTTTGGGGAGTAAGCCGATGCTCTGTCGATGATAGACCATTTAATGTTGTAGGGTGTGTTGCAACACAAACAAAACAAAAACAAAAGAACCGAGCTATTGTCTAAATGCAGGCACAGCAACAAATACCTACTTAAAAACAATTAACTCATTTGCATTTTCACCTG
>NW_022705247.1:830475-848355 GCF_011630105.1 Anneissia japonica
GAAGGAGAGTGGTAGGTTCACTGTGTTTCCAAATGGCACCCTTCGCATTTCACCACTGAAGAAGTCAGACTCCGGATTCTATGCCTGCAAAGCTTCATCTCCAGGAGGCAATGCACAAACTTTGGTGAACATCACTGTACAAGGTTAGAAATGTCAAATTGAAAGGCTCCTAAAAATATGTAGTCTGTCCATGTTACTTGTTTAATCTTTCTTTATTGATATTCAGAAAATATACAATACAAAATACAGCCTGAAAGGACAGCCTAAGCATTAACAAGCCACTAAATTTCAAAGCACAGACAAGATTTGTTATTAAAACAAGTAGTCCTATTTCTAATCCTCATGTGATGTTAGTGTCCTAATCCAGTCCATACAACCATAACATCATCCAACCATAATTAGGAGTTGGTTTAAGACGGGTGTAACAATAGCCACTGCCTATAAAACATTGAAGAGGTTAGTTATTTAGTTATTTTTATTTCAAATGTATTATGTTATAATAAATTTACAATTGGTTTATGTTATTAACATTAAAACCTCATTACAAATTTACAAAAACACAATTCAATTTACAATCTAAATAGAAATGTGTAAATTGTAACATTTCAGTTTTCATTTGAGGATATTTTTTGTATATTTATTATATTTTATTCACTTCTAGTATAAAATTTGCAAATGTGCAGTACTGTACATGTGCAACATAATTAAGTTGAATTTACAATAATAAATTTTTAAAAAATAGAGGATTCTGAAAAGCAAAAAGCATACCAATGTTTTTTCAAGCACAATAGCCATAGGGGAGTCAATCATATTAGAGTCTATAAACTCAAATTACAGTTCCTTTATTTAATCTATGTAATGCAGTTAATGTCAGTTCTTATTCAAGTAAATGTATATATCCTCTGACCGGCAAATAATTCTGACATTTCATTTTGCGTTTATTATATTGGTTTTAGTTTTCAAAGTAAAATGAGTAATATTATAGAATATGGTAATAGTTATAGAATTACAGTATATCATTACATGTATATAGCTATTTACTTTGCCTAGTGTTTTGCCCCAACAGCAAATTTATCATTGGAAAAATGTATTTATTCTATGCTCAATTGGCTAACTAGATGACTGACAGAGATATTGATCTCCACATTAAAGCTTTGCCGGTGGTTGTGCCAATTAAAACGCCCAAAAATATAGAACGCTTCCAATTGATTGGATTGCTATCACTTGAAAGACTTAAAGTGACTCATTTTCTTAAGCTGCTCCAACCCCTACCCCAGACCTTCAATCTGTTTTGTAATTTTGTTGCCTTGTTGCGGTCATGTAAATGAACAAAACGAAAGTTCACTGTCCTGTGCATAGAGGTATAAAAAAAAAGCCTTTCTCACTTAACAATTTACAAAAGTGAAGTCTAAATAATTTTATCTCCTAGTTTGTTTGTTACCCAAGCATAATTGGATGAATCTTGTTTTTAAAAATCTTTAAATAATACATCTTATTGCCTAATAACTGTCTATTGTCGCCAATTTCAAACAAACTCAAAATGATTATACTCTAATGTGTACTGCTGATAAAGACTTTGTGGTGACCAGAAAAAAGCGCTGTACAGTACATTTTATAGTGCCTCCTTGCTCCTAAATCATGAACTGTCATTCCACGAAACCATCGTAAATTTGAATTGGTGTAAAAAACCATCTGATGTTGAGGTGGCGGCATGCTTTGCAAGATCAAAGCCAAAGCATCCTATAAATCAAGATTCCAGACTTACTGAATCACCTTAATGTTTATCTTACCGTCAGAATTCTGCCATCAATATCGGGCTAAGAAGTCACAAAAATTTAGAAATTGTTTTGATATGTTGTCTGATTGGTGGAAGTTTAATTTTGTTATTTCATATTACAACTAAAATACAGTGCATACTACTTACAAAATCCAATATAAGACTGTTTCATTTTATTGCTTTTTTGTTCTGTAGCACAGAATGATTTCTTCACATATCTACATATCTATACTATCGTGGCACTACTTAAGTCATCTTTAAAATATAGCAATAGTATTAAACCATGCTCTTCTGTTGCTACTTTTAATTAATTAAATTATTTGAAACTAATCTCTTTTAACAATAACATCATCTAAATGATGCTGTATAAGTAATAATCTTCAATCATTTTTTAATGAATGTACTGTTGATTGTTTTTGTGAGATCGGGGTGATCTGTAATGATCACCATATAAATAAAGTTTAAAAAAAGAACGATAATAATGATGGTATTAAAATTGTTTTGGTTTTTGTGATTTTATGGTGCTTATTTACAAGTAGTGCTTAGGGAAAAAAATATGTTTGGTGTAGTGCTTATTTTATTTGTTACAGTAATTCGAATGACTTTCTTGTTGCATTCAACAGAAACGTTGAAATTCATACACTGGCAAGCCTGGAAACAGCTAGAAGTTGGTGAACCTAGCCGATTGACCTGTACAGCTCGCGGTGGAAAGGACATTGATATCTTGTGGAGGAAAGCAACTGGATCATTTCCAGTCGGTGTTTACCAGAGGGAGAACTTCCTCATCTTTGACAACCCATTACAATCTGATTCTGGGAACTATATTTGTGTTGCCATGGTTCGGAATGATCCGAGTGCATTTATCAATAATTCTGTCAGCGTAACTGTTCAGAGTAGGTATTTTATGTTTTCCTCAAGATAAAAATGTAAAATAGAATTGGAGGCAGTGGCGTATCTAGGGGGGTGCACACCCCTCCAAAAATTACTAGCGTTGCCCTAGCCCTCCCAGAGACAAAAATCACTTGCAGGTAGTTAAAAATCACCTAAAAGTGGATGCTAGAGGAGGGAAATGTCACATATCTCGATTGCTCTTCATAGGCCAATATCACACCAAGACGTAAATAGAACACAAACATTATTTCAAACAATTTGTATTTCATAAACAAACTTTACTCATGTATATCCAACAAATTATGTCAGTCAACAGACTGTTGTGAGTGCAACATGATAATAATCAAAACCTTCCACTACTACAAACTGGACGTACCCCTCCCCCCTTCCCCATGGTTCAAACCCAACTCTGTTTATCTGATCGTTACTGCCTTGCTGCTCGATGGCCATGAACATCATCTTCAGCCAAGACCAAACTATATAGATGCAAGAATTCCTTGACAGCATCACAGAAACCTCGTACTAAGTGAACAATCCGTACCAAGGAGAAAGCATTAAGATTAAAATGAACATTAAACTCGTCCAAGTGTTTTTTCTTAATAATTTGTTAAACTAATTTTTTTTTTTTTTTGTCTTTTATAGTTAGTCCTAAATTCACAGTACTTCCTGGAAATGTAACCGGCTACATTGGAAGGAGTCTGGTGATCAATTGCCAAGCAACCGGTGACCCTCCGCCAAAGATAACGTGGCTGAATGTGCCGAAAGAATCAACCGTGTATAAAAATGGCACATTGGTCATTAGCCGTTTGACTCCAAGTGACGAAGGTGCATACCAATGTATTGCTGGTAGCGCAGCAGGGTTGAATACAACGATCTTAAACTTAGATGTCTCAAGTAAGTACTAATGATAAGGCCAAATAAAGAAAAAGTTCTTTGTTGTCCCAGCCCACTTTCTTTGTTTGTTTTGTGGTATATGTATTCTCAGATAAGATAGTATAATACATACTCCAATTATTGAAATGCACACCATCGTGTCGGGATTCAATATTTCAACATTAATTATGTCATCACCACTGATCTGAGATTAATCAGTGGACCTTTCGGTATATGTATTCTCTATTCTATGAAAGACACACTGAAAATACTGATGTGTGTTATATGGAATATATTCAATTACCAGTAACCAATCAAATACTGTACAAGCCAAAGCTCCTTATCCCTATTCACAAATTACATCTACTTCAAAAGAAGTTGATGCAAAGAGTAGGCAAAGTTGATTACCTGCCCCATACGGCAGACATATTCCAGCAAAACAACTCATTGAATGTTTATGTTCTGTATGAAAAACAACTTTCAATAAGTTATTTAAAAAAAATATTAATAATTATACATAATCATCTAACAAGAAATAAATGTAATTACCAAATACTTATGAGAAGAATCAATGTTGGACAGCAAAGTGTAGTATATAGGCACTATGGAATAACTTGCCTGAAAGTGTTAAAGTAATAAACAACTTTTAACCAGCATACAAACTTTTCTAATAAACAAATACAGTTTATGACTTAATTACAATCAATACTGCCATATTGAAATGTAGATGGCAGTGTTGTTATAATTATGTTTTATCTTCTATTTTGACACATATATTTATGTATTTAGTTGTTTATTTTTTTTAAATTATTTTATTCTTATTTACTTTTTTGTTTTATTCATTAATATTATTTTTTTTGTTCTTATTTATTCATATCCATATCTTAATGAATTTTTATTAAATATTACATTTACAAAATATCATAAACCTAAAAGCCATGTTTTCTTCATGACCTTTTCATGTTATTTATCAGAGAAATTTTTACTTTACATATCTCTTGATATTTATTGCAATGTTATTATTTGTGAAATTGCATGAAATAAATAGTACTTAGTACCGTGAAACTTAAAAATATTATTTGAATATTTATAAAAAAAATTTTTATTTTCGAAAATATTAACAGGATCAGGTCCACCTACTGAAGCTGGATTGATGACGAGAACGATTGCAATTGCTGTAGGCTGCGCTGTTGCCTACATCTTACTTGTAGTTGGCCTTATGTGCTACTGTCGTCACAGACGACTCAAAATGAGTAAGAATTTTGAGGACAGCGAGAAAACTAACGGGATGCTGGCCAACAAGCAGGACCATAAAGAGGGCAACGGTCGAGTGTTGAAAGATGGCGAGATGGTGATGAATCCGGTGTATCCAGGCAGGCGCGGCAGTTACGATAATCTACTCTTTCCAAAACATGATCTACAGAAGCTATCTGTATTGGGTAGGTTTATCTTTTAGCTGAAGGGTTTTACATTACTAATAATAAATAAATTATTATACATAGCGCTTGTGTTATTATTCACAATCAGGTTCAAATTTTTTTTTTTCTGCACGGAAATTACGTTGGTCGTTCAAAGCTCCATACATTCATCATACATTCATACATACAATAAAATGAAGTTATGACATACATACATTTTTATTTTACTTCTCCCCCCCCCCCCCCCCCCCCGTAAAATACGATGTATGTTAGATCCATTAATGCATTTCAAGTCACTTCGCTCGAAAAAAGGGCCTATACAGCCTTTGTTTCATAGTTAAACCATGGAGGTATTATTGAGAAGGAGATCACTCGAAAAAGTCACGCGCACACAGAGCTATGCAAATGAACCAAGAACAAAGCTGCCGCAGCGCGTGAAGAACTTTTGCGCGATGCCTTTGAAGTCTAATGTGTTCCCCGCCACCAAATGCTCAGCAGGCTTTGATTACAAAAATATTGAACACAGCGAAATGGAGAGCACGTTCTTTTCTCAATGCGCACTACTTACAGTCAATCACTATGGCTGCGCAATCGTTTCCATCTTGAAGCTAATACATTGATATTTCAAGAAATACCAAACACAATATTTTTTTCTAAAAAAAGAGTTTCAAATTTAATGAAACATTTACATCAGCTTTAAAAGTATGGTATATTGCAACTTGAATTTCCATAAATTGGATAAAACTCGATAATTCCAATTTTAACAGATATTAATTAAGGAATGAATGATGGAGGATTATAATAAACTAAGTCATTTTAGGGTTAACAAGGGTTAACTATTCAAAAATTCAGTCCAGAATCAGAGTAATTTTCAGTTTTACGCTGCCTTAGCTTTATAGTCAAACAAATCGATCTTTAGACAGAATTATAATGAACACAGAAGTAATTTTAACAGAAATGTTTTGCGGAATCTGTTTCTGAAATATACACATTTAATAACATACTAAAAGTCCGAAAAAATCCAATCAGGGGAACATTGTTTGTTATAAAGATATTTAATGGGTTAAAATCAAACTTTTTATCGCACAACTGCTGTGCTGGAGCGTATAAACGCATGTCGTTGCCAAGTTGTTGCTAACGAAAGAAATGTGAATTATAGGGTAATACGCCCGCGCGCGATCCAAAGGCGGGGAACAAATTGGTTTGTCGCGTCAAAGGGATCTGTTGCCGAGTGATGATCTTCTTAATAATACCTCCATGGTTAAACTCATCAGATGTCTTCAATGTCATGTATACCACAAAATCAATGCAAGTTGATAGTTTTTCGGTCATAATTCATAATTTGTGCTATCTAATCATCATATTATTATTGTCAAATGATTAGGAAGTGTATAAAGTACCAACTTACGAAATATAAAGCAATTTGTAGACGAGGATTTTTAAATACGAGGATTCAACCATACCTTACCTTATCACGGTGATCGCAGATATGATATGCTAATATATATAGTATCTGTGCTTTTAAGTATGGCTGAATGGTCCGTTGGATGTCATGAGTGCATACATCTTAGCCGGGTTTATTTATATCATTAATCTATTATTAATCTATTATTATAATAATACTGGTATATGTTAATGCCTGAGACACTGAATCGATTTACTTTAGCAATAATCACTGAAAAAAATATTTGTATCCGTTGCTCGTATATTATCACAGATCCTATAGGGCCCTGGTACAGATATTTAATAATAAATTTATACAATGTATAATCATAATTTATGTAGGCCTATACAATAGTAAATGACTGATACAGGTCCTACAGATCTGTGATTGATAAAAACGTCCTAAAACTCACTAGGAAATTTTTTAATTCATTCCAATTAAACTCAATCATGTTACCCAGCGTTTGTCCAAATACCAAATAAGACTATTGTCTAACCGCAATCCAAAAGCTGACACCTTTGTATTTTACGTTGGTATACAGTACTATGTTTCGTAGAAAATATGATATTAAATAACAATCATTATAGGTATGCTACACAAGCGTTTATAAGGGTAGGCCTATTGTGTATCTGTGTAATGTAACATAACATTTGCTTGAGCGGTTGCGGTGAGCATGTTCTTAAAATGAACGCTGGCTATGCATTCCAATGTGCTCATGGAAAAAACAATTAGGCTACTAGCCTTGGTTTGAAAAAAAAAACTTTCTAAGTTTTCTAAGAAAGTTTCTAATACGTTCGGTATATAGGGTCTGTGATAATATATTACAGTGCACTTTCAGATGTCCTACATATGGTTCTTAGTCCAGATCTTAAATATTGGTATTTGGAGTGGAGTGGGTGATTGACAGATGCTAATTGAATCCACCGTATTTACAATTGTTTGTTTGCATTTGTTGTCAATAGTGACCATTCTCTGGAACAATCTACCCTCTGTCTTTGGATCTTTAGTAAAACTGAAACAAATAAAACCTTCAGAACAAAAATAGAACTTACTTTCATTTTTTGCTTCATCAGGTAAGGGGAGATTTGGTGAAGTGTTCTTAGCCAGAGCTGTTGGTATTAAAGACGGAGAAGAAGTGACAACCGTTATAGTGAAATCTTTGAATGAGAACGAGGAGAGCGTTCAATTAGACTTCAGAAGAGAAATTGACATGTTGAGCAAAGTGGACCATGACAACATTGTCAAACTCTTAGGCATCTGTAGAGAGGCTGACGTCCAGTTCATGATCACAGAATATTTAGATTGGGTAAGACATATTACAAATTAGTTTATGCTAGTTGTAAATCCTGTTTTCCACTAGGCAAATTTATTTGGGCAAATTGAATGTGTTGGTTCACCTTCCGATTGGTTGCGCATTTTTACGATTCACAAAAAGTAGAAACAGTTTGAACTACTGATTTCGCTGAAGCAAAAAACTTCATAGAAATGTAAAGGCGCATGCACATGGACGCTCTCAATTCGTGCGAATAAACTTGCCTAGTGGAAACAAGCTTAAGTAAAGACAGTTCCCTGCTCTATTGTGTAAAGTCTAATACATTGTTTAAAGTGTACTAAAGGCTTTTTTCGAAAGACTGGGCACAATAGCCTGTCAAACTAGGGACGTAAATGTGCTATTGTTTCAGAAATGAGAAGCATTTGACTTTCCGATTCTCTACTTGGCAAAGATGCAAGGATTGATAAGTTCAGTTGGAGTGGCCAGTAAATTAGACATAGTTTGAATATGGTTAAAGCTGTACAGTCTGCTTAATAGCAGTTGAGAGCTCTGTACCATGGGAACATTTATTCTCTGAAAAATTGTGAGTAGCTTCTTCAAAATGATAATTCCTCTCTTATTTTCTAATGCAGGGAGACCTGAAAAACTACCTGATAGCAACTCAAGGCAAGAATGGTCACGCAAACTCGCCTCCTCAACTAACCCTCACCCAGAAAATTGATGTCATGAACCAGGTCGCTCTAGGGATGGAACACCTTGCTAGCCACCGGTACACTCATGGAGATCTGGCCGCCCATAACTGCCTTCTAAGTCCTTCCATGGAGATCAAGATCACAACCATCTCTGTATCGCAAGACTTGTTCCGCAATGACTACCACGAGTATCACCAACGACTCCTGCCAATCAGATGGATGCCACCAGAAGCTATTTATGAAGATGACTTCTCCACAAAGAGTGATGTATGGGCTTTTGGTGTGCTCACCTGGGAGGTTTTTTCATCTGGAGAGTTGCCATATAAAGACAAGGACAATGATGATGTTTTGAAGGCTATTGTTGATGGAGACCTGATGCTGGAGACTCCACAGGGAACACCAGATGAGGTCGAAATCTTGATGCATAGATGTTGGTCAAATTCTCCCACCGATCGGCCATCATTTGGTGATATCGTGCAAACTATTGGCGAGCTGCCAAATGATAGCCAAATTTAGGATAAATATGACCTGTTATTAAAATTATGGGGTAGTCGTTGTTTTTATAAAAATTGATGACATAAACAAGGTTACTTTACAATGGAGATATTTGTATTTGAATACTAATATCCAGATTGTAAATATAATTTTGACAGCGCTTCTAAGTTATGTTTTGTGGAATGTCATTAAAGATGTCAGATAGATTTGTATTGACTCTGATCCAAATTGAATTATTCAATTAAATTTTTCTTTTTGTAATTTTAAATGCCAATAAGTATTAAATTCACATTCATCCTTAATCCTATGACGGTGTCATCAATGAATCATTGTTCTAAAATCAAATTTCTTCTCTTCCCAAAAGTCCAATACTTATGATGAAAGCGTTCATGTGTTTTCTAGGGAAATTGTATTGTTGCAGGTGTATAATGCTCCTCTTATGTAGAAAATTTAAGCGCATTATACTAAGTTCAGCGAGCACTGTTTGGACTCTAGGGGGCACTGTACTAGCTACAACTGGACAACTAGTTGTTACGAACACATATGACACATTTTTGTATCTGGACCAAACTTTTAAATTCCTAAAATATTTGCAAGAATGAATTACGGCTTTAGTTGATTTATTCCACCGATAAATGTAGACATATTTGTTATCCACTAAACAACTTCATAGTATAAATTCAATCCTTAATTGTTTTCAAATCCCACCAGCAGATTAATATTTATTTTTATAATCGATTTTAGATGTTTTTAAAAACTATAAACTTCTGATAATTGTGATGTTTCACATTGAAAAATGTAGAAAACTAATGAAGTGATTTTACAATAACAGTGCAACAAGTATAACCTAGTATTACCATCCCTTAGTATAAAGTAGATTTTAGAATTTCTAAACCAAATTTAAAAACTAATTTATCCTTTTTAAAAATGTACTCCAATGCAAGACGTCTTGTGTAATTTTGACAGCATCTTATGTGAGATCTGGTTTTAAAATTGATAGATCATAACTTTAAATGAATGCATTAAAATAAAAATAAATTAATTTTCTTATTGCAGTTTCAGTTTTACTACTGGCTATGATTCATATCTTGGTAATGTACTTTGTTGATCCTTTAAAAAAAATGTTGAAGTACTGTTCAATAAATGTAATTTTTATTATTTATGTAATTGCTTTTAAAGTTTTTATATTAATTTGCACCTTTAACACCAGACTGAGGTTCTGAAATATTATTATTTTTAAAATCTTGAAAGTACAACCTGACTGCTTAGTTTACCAAATTTTGAACCACAGATACACAAAGTACAGTATCTCTGTTTTAGCTGAATACTTAAGTTGCTGAAAATTTTGCTCTTTTATGAGAAAATTCACAACTTTTTAGAATTGTATTATATTAGACATACATTCAGATGTTTTATAAATTAATATTTCATGTTTTCTGTATTTGAAATGTGTGGATAGCGATATGTCCATAATTTGTAAATATACCCTGGATAAGTAAATTAAGTACTAATTGTAAATTAAGTATTAAGTAGAACTCATTGTAAATTAAGCATTAAGTAGAAACCCTTATTCTCAGTTTATGCTCAGCTTTTAAAAATAGTAAAGCAATGGTAAGGATACTGTTAGCAAAGTGTAATAATTGTCCCAAATGGTCATGTGATGATTTTTACGTGAGCCCGAATTAATATTGTTAAGCAATTAAACATTCCCTTTGTTCATGAGCTCCCCATTCCAGCATTCTTCTCCAATTGGTTGTTAAGAGTCTTTTGACTTGGCATGCAAACTTGTACACATTTGATAATGGTCAACATTTATAATCCAATGTTTATGTATCATATTTTGGACAGATTACATGGCTGTTTGGGACTGATTTTTTGTATCTCAAAGACTTCTTACTTGTTATATCAAATTGAACTGGAATTTTACTGACCGAATACATAATCATGCTTTAGACTTCTTTCTTAGATCTAAGTGTACATTCTTAATTGACAATGCTGCTATTCAATAGAACTTCCCGTATTCACATAGGACAATAACAACTGTAATAAGTATATTTTTTTAAACTTATTTTTAAGTGTAAATTGCATTTAAAAAGATAATGTGTAGATGAATTTTTCCTTACTCTGCTATAATATTAATATTATAAAATATGGTAATAAGATTGGAGAATCTTAAGGTTTATGTATTTGCATTTTACAAAATATTTGATCATGCTATTATTAATATTATATATGTATATATAAATATATATATATAATATTTAATATTTTGATACTCTTAATATTGAAATATCAAAATACTTACCTTTATGAAAATTGTTCATGCAATTATTAAAATTATGGGTTTTTTTTGTTATGTTTAATTTTTTTATTTAATCTTAATATTAAATACATCTTGATAAATTTTTTTTATCATGCAAAAATGCATTTTTTTTTTTTTTTTTTGTAACATTCATGAATGAAATTATTTCAGGAATACCTATTTTTTAACAGACCATTGGGAATACCTATTTTTTAACAGACCATTGCAAACATTTTTCATGGTTTAATGAATATTCTACTTCCTTTTTTTATTATTTAGGGAAAAAAAAGAGGCCAATGTCACAAAACCAGCCAATACTACAAATTCATAGCATTTTCGAATTAGGTCCTTGCAAGCTGCAGAAAAGACACTTCTTCAATAGCGCCCTCTTACGAAAATGAGGTTCTTGGTAAAGTAGTCTTGCCATTAATTTGAGGGTATAACCATAAACGCCTTGATAATCTACAAAAAGAGGGATACAGAAAATTCCAAAATTAAAACTACAACCACTTATTCAGTATTTACTTCAGAAGAACGAGATTGTTATAGTTATACTGTATTATATATTTAACATTAGGTCTATGAGTGTAAAGATAAATTAATATATCCTCCAAGTTTCTGACATTGTTGCTAAGGTCTCATAAAACGACAGCGTGAATATACGTAATCTTATGTGTTTTTGCGGGACATGCGCGCGTATTCCTGGCGCTTTTTTGATTGGTCAGTTAAGAAGTTTCTCCCAGTAAATATTCGAAATCTATCTTATTATATTAGCGGTTACCGGCTTTTTTTCAAACACCCGGCTTCTTCAGAAAATGTATGTCTAAAACGTATCAAACACCAAACTTCCTCCTCTCACCTTTAGAGGCTATAAATTACATACGAAGGCATTTTATTAACCATAGGCCTATACGTCGGTAACATTTATAGCGCATTCAAGAAAAAATCGACTAACCAGTAGAGATAAGGGGCAATGATCACGTGCATGCTCATAAAATTCTCGTCAGCTTCGCAATTTCCGTTTTTCTAGAAGTTACTACCAATGTCTACTTAATCATATACACCAACCCACGCATTCGACGTCTCACGCTTAAGGACAAAATCTCACGCATGTAATATTGCCTACGGTATATAATGAAAATATAAGTATACTTTGTAGGTCTAGCTCTCTCGGTAATATTCATCATCTACACATTTCTTATAATAGTTTTCACATTCGAACACAAATTAATGATGGCGTACTACTAGGGTTAAGTTGGGTTCGCTTTCAATTTTAAGTATCACTCTCAACCAATCAAATTATGGAGCTGCCTACAGTATCGGGCAACGGGCAGTACCTTGCACGTGTTACAGTGTTTTTGGAAGAGTAAGTTGTGTCAGATACAAATTTTTCAGAGAATCTAAATCAAATTGGCAACAACCAACGAACCAGCACATTTTTTTTTTATCCCTATTCAGAAAAGTTAGAAGGGCCAATTTGGCAAAAACATCACGTACGCGCGGCTCATGTCAGTGTGGATTCTTAACAGATTTTCATTTGTAAAACTACAACCCCAAAGTGGCAAAGAATGCATTTCCGGGTATCCAGGGAAATCAATTTCCTGTGCTATGGCCCCGGACACCCACCCCCTAGGGGAAGGTTTTGAGAACAAAAGTCTCACACCTGCAAAATTAGTCTAACTTGGAATGTCTGACATAAGGCTTACTGTCCTTCATCATTGGCGTGTCTTGTACGTCAAAACATCATCTAATTTTATTAAATTCATATAGGCCTATACTTTTTCATAAGCTTAGGCCTACATATTGATTTTAGACAGGAGGCTGAGTTACGGACTGTACTCACCCTCTAAAATATCGACTATTGTTTATTATTATTATTATTATTATTATTATTATTATTATTATTATTCCTCATATTTTATGCATAAAACAATCTTAAGCTCTTAATCTTAATTCACAATATATGTTTCTTTGACAAATTTACTTTTTCATAAGCTTAGGCCTACATATTGATTTTAGGCAAGAGGCTGAGTTACGGACTGTACTCACCCTCTAAAATATCGACTATTGTTTATTATTATTATTATTATTATTATTATTATTATTATTATTATTATTATTCCTCATAGTTTATGCATAAAACAATCTTAAGCTCTTATCTTAATTCACAATATATGTTTCTTTGACAAATTTAAGTTAATAAAAAGAATGCATATAATATATTAATTGTTTTTCATATGGCTCCTCCAAGGAATATTGAAGCGCGTGTATTCAATTCAGACTGGGGTGTTTTTTTTGTATTCAAAGTAGTGAAAAGAGCTCAACATTTTTGTACAACATTTAGCAAGATTTTGAGGGTATTGTATTAATAATATAATTAAAATTGTTGAATATCGACTATTGTTAAAGAATACGGTACTATTGCATTATCTATAGACGTGAATTAAATTCTGTAAGATAGAACATTTATAGTTATCTACGTACACATTGCATTAATATTACAATGCATTTCCCTCACCCCGTCGGACATGTCGGACCCTCAAATTTCTGTAGCCATCGCTGCCCACGGGCGGGGTTACAGGCTGAGGTGGTGCATTAACACCAAATCGTTATTTCGGATTGGAAAGCCTACCGAAACGATCAGAAAATCGAATCAGTGTGTAAGAATAGGGACGCTGGCGCTCAGCGCATCGGAAACGTGACGAGGCCTAAAGTTTGGTTCCGATCTATGGCCCTGTAAAAAAAAAACGAGCTTTTGATCGTCCCCTCCTTACTTCAAAAAAATCACCCGACCAATTTCCACCCCCCACCCCACCAAAACTCAAAAATGTATTGTCTTTCTGCCCATAATTCAACTTCGGCTAGGCCTTGGCTTTCTTTGGGTAAATATTTTGTCTTTAAATTGTTTGTGTAAATTCCGCCTGATCAAACGCTACACTGGAAGATCCGGCAAAGTTAGCCACCATTTACATGAGGCCTTGTCCTCCATGGAGGATTCAGACTTGGCATGTATCAATGGAGTGGTTTTATTACTGATTAAAAAAAAAACACCTCCCTCTATCTAGACATTTTAAACAGAAAAGGACGATCAACAACTCTTTTTTCATATGGCCCAACTATATGGGTGTGTACAAAACGAAGACCCACACTTTTTCTCTCTTTTTTAATGATACTGTACTACACCAGACTGTCACAAAATCATAATTAGGAGATTATTTGTACTTTTGTTTGTGATGTTATCAAGTGTCTTCGCTTTATAGACACCCTGGGTGTCTACAAAACGAAGACCGAAAACCTGCAAAACGAAGACCTCCACCAGAATAACATTAAATTGACTCAAATTCAGGCAATTAATGTGCTAGAAAGTTAAATATTATATATACATAGCATGAAATGATTAAAAAAACAAAACAAAACAAAACAAAACAAAAAAAACAGAAAAAAAACAAACAAAAAACAAAAAACATTATTTTTATCACGATTAAGAGAAAAAAATGTGGGTCTTCGTTTTTCGGGTTGTCGATGTTCGTTTATAGACACCTATTCTATATAGGACGTCTATAAAACGAAGACCCTTAATAATCTCATCCATTCAATGTCGGTGTCACTACTAAATGACCGAATGCTGCACAAAATTGCGTCACTGTACAAAATTCCTACTGTTTATTTTAACATGAAACAAGTTTATGAATGAAATATTCAAGGTTCTTATAGGCCCCCAAAATACGCGTCCGCTATGCCAAGCCCTAGTCACGTTTAGTTTTTCGGGTCTTTGGGCTTCGTTTTGGAGACACCCATATACAGTAGGCATGGGTGTACCCAAGGGAGGGAGTGAGGGAGTGGGAAAGGTCGTACGACTTCCCCCCCCCTCCCAAATTTTCAAAGGTTCACATTTTTTACATTTTTTCTAGGGCCTTTTCACAATGAAATAAATAAAAAAAAAACATTGATGAGGTGCCAGTAATGAGTCCAAATACCTTGCCAATTGCCCCTGCCAGTGGAGGATCCAGGAATTTGAAATGGAGGGGGCCCAAGGAGGGAGTTTGACAGATGGAGGATCTATATCACCTCATCCCCACCATGGTTGGGACTGAGATAAGAAACTTTACGATTATGGCCTCTAGATGGCCGGAAATAGCACTCTCAGACTTAAAGTTTGAATGTAATTTTTTTTCTCTAATTTTTTACAATTTAAAAAAAATTTAGGGTGGGGAATGGGCCCCTCCTTGAATCCGCCTGTGCCTGCAAAAGGTTGTTTAGGCCTACACCAAAAATCTTTGATTTAGACTGAATTGGGGAAATTGTATTTCGTCGCACAGCATAAAATCACCGCACTTGTGTTTCTCTAATATCTTTGGTAGGGTCAACAAGTGCCCTAAATAATAATAATAATAATAATAATGATGATAATAATAATAATAATAATAATAATAATAATAATAATAATAATAATAATAATAATTTTAATAATAATAATAATAGATGGATTTATATAGGGCAAATAAACGAGGTCTCTATGCGCTAGACAATATTGAAGTCAAGAACACAAAGAAAAAAGCCGGAAAAAAAAAACCAAAACAAAACACACACACACTGCCATTGTTGAAAAATTAAGAGGTGGTTAACACATGTACCCTACGACAAAAGTCTTCCTAAAAGTCACTCTGCCACAGGCCCAATCCTCTGTGTTTCAGTCAAAACAAGAGGCTGCCAGTGCGAGCTTGTGGCTTTACTGCATGGCTAGATACAGTTATCTGTGGTCTGACCTAGGGTCAAGAGTTGCACTACTAACAGCCAGCCCACAATCCTCTGTACAGGAAATATAAAAAGTTGGTATAACAACATAATGAACAGCCATAATATACTACTCAACTTCCATAATATACTGCTCAACTGCCATATACAAATGAACTGCAATGAAATAATAGTGATGTGTATAACATCAAAAAGAAGGAGATAATATAATAATGAATTAAACAAAATAATAATGAATGTACATAATTAATAATAGTGTATTGATAATACTAAACTTTTATAATATAATAAAACTTTTTATATAATAATAAAATGGACGACATAATAACAACATACATAATATAATAATAGACGTAATAATATAATACTAAACATACATAATATAATAACAAACGTAAATAATACAATACTAAACATACCGGTACATAATACAATATCAACGTGTATAATATAATACTTAACCTATATAATATAACAACAAACGTAAATAATATACTAAACGTACATAATATAATATTAACGTCAATAGTATGTTACTATATGTAAATAATAAAATAAACGTATGTAATATAATAATAATAAACGTACTTAATATACTAATAAACGCACATAATATATACTGAACGTACATAATATAATAATAAACGTATTTAATATAATAATAAACGCACGGTACATCATGTAATAATAAACGTCTATAATATAATAATACACATGTATAATATAATAATAAACGTACATAATATACTAATAGACGTAAATAATATAATGGTAAACAAATATAATATAATAATAACGTACATAATATAATAAAAGACATAAATAATATAACATGAAACCTATATAATATAATAACAAACGTAAATAGTATAATACTAAACATATATAATATAGTTCCAAACGTATAAAATATAATAATAAACGTACGTAATATAATAATAACGTACATAATATATTACTAAATGTAAATAATATAATAAACGTACGTAATATAATAATAACGTATATAATATAATAATAAATGTAAATAATATAACAATAAACATATTTAATATAATAATAAACGGGCATAATATAATAATAAACGCATATAATATAATAATAAACACATATAATATAATAATAATCATAAATAATATAATAATAAACGTACATAATATACTAATAGGCATAAATAATATAATAATAAACATATATAATATGATAATAATTTTAAATAATATAATAATAAATGTAAATAATATAATAACAAACGTAAATAATATAATAGCAAACAACAAGCGGAGATATAGATAAATATATTTTTTACATGGTGACCATTTTAAATCCAAGATGGCGGCCACTTTTATAAAATACTAGCATTATTTTATAAAGTAACATGCATTGGTTGCTAAGTATTAAAAACCTTCGTGGCGATCTAGAAATAAGTAAGAAGTTGCAAATTTATTCATAAATATGACATATTACGATGACATTATGATTTTTTCTCATATTTTTATCTATTCTGTTGCAATTTTTTCAACCTTTCACTAAATTTTACGCTAATTTTCTTGTACTAAAATCTGAAAGTCTTCGTCTTTATTATAAACAGTTCTTGGACGTCCATGGGCATCACTGTCTCAATCATTTTTTGCTTCATTTGATCGTTCCATCTGTTGTGAATACTATTTTTATTGACCAAATCATTTACTGCTTAATTTCCATTTTAGCGATTAAATTTGCTCAAGTGCTCAAGGGTCTGCTTGCAAACATGGTGGTAGCAATGATATGTCTGTGATCTTGTTGCCTCTATTGAACATTTCACATCTTGCTTGATTTACACTTTTCCCCTTAACTCCACGCCGCAGTCTTCAAGTTCTTCAGACATCTTTTGTGACAGAACATCTAAAACTTTAAAGTTGCAGAAAGTGTCAACAAAACTTTGCCTTTGACTACAGAAGCACGAGATCCAATAAGGGAT
>NW_022705247.1:848372-851979 GCF_011630105.1 Anneissia japonica
CCAATAAGGGATAATTTCTTCGCTGGTGAAAGTTAATGTCACTTAATTTAAACAACTTTCGGTATTCCAGTGTTAGTGTCTAGAATGACTCTCTCTCTGTTGTCGTAAAATAAGATATAGGCCTACAGTAGCAACGACTGCAATATCGATGTTTCCAGAATGGAACGGTTGATATTTTTTATTGGTTGTAATTCCTTAAAGCATGCATTGCATGCAGGACGACTTTCGAGTCTGCTTTTCTTGGCTGCTACGAACTAATACAAAATCTCTTTCAGTGAAAAGGATGCATTCTTGCCGATAGCAATAGTATTCAAGAAGGTATCCAACCTGGAAATCCCAGTTTGCAGAAACTCAGTTTGCCGAAACCCAGAATGCCCAATCCATTTCACTGAAATCATGAAATCCTAGTTTCCCAAAACTCTGTTTTCCGAAACCCAGTCCAAATCTCTGTGTTACAAAAGTACAGCATATTGTGAATTTAAAAGGAAGGAGCTTCATTTGTGTACAAATTAAAAGGAAAACTATTGGAAGACAACAAAGCTGTAGAAAAACACACTTGAAAGCATGGCTATCAGTTAAAATTATAAATAAAATGAAATGAAATTAAGGATAAGCATCGTATCGCATGTGTGTATAATTATAGATTATTATTAATTTGTTTATTTCCTTTATTATTATTTTTTTAAATAAATTTATGTATTTATCATAGGTATGCTAATGAAACGTTTTAACTGCGAGGCCTATTAAATTGAATTTTATTTGCTGATAGCTAATCAATTGATTTACAGATTAAAACAAAAAGAATCATTTAACTACAATAAGCCGCTATTTCTTATACGAATACATAGTAAGAGAGTGCTCCAACATGAATGTTATGCTGTGGTTAATGTTTTAAGGCTTTTATTTCATTTCCGACAAAGTGGGTTTCAGCGCAAACTTTATTTCAACAAACTGGGATTCGTAGTTTTTGATTCAGCAAACTGGCATTCGGCAAACTGTGTTTTGGCAAAGTGAACTCGAAAATCTGGCAGTCGGCAACCTGGGGTTCTACAATCTGGCGTAGAACCACCAAGAAGAAGCCGATACGGAAATCTTCCTGTATGCAAAGCATGCTTTAACGAATACCAACCAAGGCATATGCAATAATCCGTTCCCTTTCTCGAGACATCCATTACAGACAATTACACCCCAGCTTTCTTTCGTAAAGGAAAACGTATAGCTTCTGTAATCATAAACTGAGTTTGTTGGAACTTTCAGCAATTTTGGAGTTTTATGTTCTGTCTCAAAAGTTGTCTGAAGAACAAGAGTATGTCTCACTGCTGCTTGGAGTTAAGGAGAAAAGTGTAAATCAAGCAAGTAACATGTTCAATAGAAAGTTTTGCAGAGACAAGGTCACTGACATATCATTGTTGCCACCATGTTAGCAGAAATTCCCGTGGAAGTCCAAGAATTGTTCATACGATGAATACGAAGACTTTTAGATTGCAGTGATAAAAGCAATACCTGAAGATTATTGCTCAACATGGGGCTACACAGTTAAACACTACAGGACAAATATGTAGTAAATGAATTGATGCCTTCTTCATACATGAAAATTATGGTAGTTGTCTGGAATACCTTGTATAGCACACAGAAATAATGAAAAACAACCGGATATTTGTAAGGAAGCGGGAATTTTTTCTGGTGATATTTTCTATTCTTCAAAACAGAAAAGGGCTAATATAAGGGGGAATTTTTACTTAAATTTTCAAAAGTGAGTTAGCTTTCACCCCTAAAATATGTTGTTTTGGGTTTAAAAAGTCAACAGCAGTTATTACATTCATATTTTGTAAATTAAACAAATTTATCTAGGGTATTGAAATTGTTATTTAATTTTGGCCGCCATTTTAAAAAGCACCCTCAATTGCCTCCCGAAATCTTTACATTAATTACTTTAGCTAGTTATACTTTACTCCTTTCATTACATATTCAAAAGTTGGTCAAACCTACCTTTTCTGTGCTTATTTTATCCATATATATGTAGTTTATAGGATTTTGGCGGCCATTTTGAAAAAAGCGCCCTCACGCGAAAGTTCTCAGTTTACACCCGTTTCACCTCACATATTCTGATTCCCCATAAAAAAAAAACTGGTCTAGAAAAACCATATGAGAATTTCTACCTCTCCAAGTGGCACCTAGCCTGGTCTATCTTACCCCTCTAGTCGCACGAAGACATTCGGTGATAGAGATTATTAAATTACTGCTCCTAGACTTTGGAATGATTTGCCACGATCTGTTCGTGAATCTCCATCTGCGGATATCAGGGGCGTAGGCTGGTTCCCATCCGGTGGTGGGGGATTGTAAATGCGGGATCATTGTGTGAAGGCCCGAGAAAGGAGCTGGGGGCCAGGGGCCGCGAAGGGCTCCCAGTTGGGGTTTAGGGCCTGTCTCTTATACACATCTAGATGTGTATAAGAGACAGATAGGGGGGTTCGCCCCCTGGACGCTACGGAGATTTGACGAATTTCGGTAAATTTTTATTAGTTATTTGATAGGCATCAAACTACCGTAATGATTTCATGTATGTTTTTTAATGTCGAAATTCCAAAAAAATTTTTTATTTAAACAACGAGAAACAAAGAGTACGGTATGCAATTTAACCATCTAACTTATTTTCAAATTTTTTTAAACATTTTATATTATTAAAAAAAGAACAACGTATTACATTACAATACTATCCTCCCATCATGGCGAAATCCAGGTTTTTCATAATCCATGTGATTGTGAATTATTAACAACAAAATTACGAATAAGAATAATGTCTTACTGTAAATTTTAAGGCCACCAATTTGTGACAATATTATTCTACGATGAATTAAGAAAACACAATGTCACCGGGAACGTCACAGTACAAGCTTATAATTCAAAGTGAAGTTATAAATTGTGGAAATTTTGCCTGAAATCTGTAAACTACGAGGTTGCTCCCCGATGAAGATGTATTCCAAGCATCATAAGGATATCTAAACGAGCATTTGTCATAGTAGAACGTAAACCATTTTTAATTAGTCCCATTGAACAGGTGCGGATCCAGAATTTTTCTAACTGGGGGAGGGGCATTTGTATTTTTTTAAATTTCAATACATAACATTAATATGCACTGACATTTTAAAAATAGTGTCAAAACGCTGTTTTGACACTTGACACTGTTCTGCTGACTTACGTTCCAATAGATGTTTGAACGTAATTAATTCATTGTGAAGGAAAATGAATATATGTTGTTTCATGGACTTAATTCAATGTGAAAAGTAATATATACGTTTTTTGAGGTCGCTGTTCATGGAGTTAAGACGTACATAGTTTAGGCTCCGCATTGTAAGTCAAAAATTGCCACTTATACGCGACATAATAGTAGGTCAACTTCGAATGCTTCTTTTATCATTTGTAAAATCATAATTACATGCCACAAATATGTCTAAAACGAAAGGAAAGAAAAACGAAGCAACTAAACCAAAAGGAATTCAGTACTTCCTAAGATCGAGCGAGGACCATAGGCGTAGATCCCGGGGGAAGGGGAATATATCCCCCCCCCCAATATTTGACAAGGGGGATGGTCCATTGTATCATCCCC
>NW_022705247.1:851989-853406 GCF_011630105.1 Anneissia japonica
ATATTTTGACTATGTAGGCCTATGGGATAAAATGGAGCTTCACACACTTCAAAAAACTGTCACAGAAATAATTTGCACTGTCTTATGTGCTTACAAAGATGAAAATTAGCACAATGTAGGCCTATTAATTATAAAATTATTTTATCTGGTACCAATCTAAGCTCTTCTTTCCTTAGGTGTTAGATGTGCTTGCAAAGAGAGCCACATTTCACACTGAAAGGTGTGTACGACATCAGTAATGTTATGTCGATTCCAAGAATGTTTAAGGTTATATCGGTTGATGAGGAATTTATTGATTAGGCCTATAATAGCAAATTGCATCAATTTATTTTGCAAAAACAAGGTTTCCAGCTTCAGAGGGGGCACATCCCTGGTCCGCACAAGGGCAAACATTGGCGCTAACACCAGGCGCGTAACAGGGGTCTTGGGTCAGAGTGGGTATTTATTTTCCCGGTTAGTAATTTACCATACCCACCCCACCCCACTCTCCATATAGAAAACAATACGACATAGGGCTTATCTTATTTATAATATAGGCCACACACGTGTGTTTGAAACTAATATTTTTTTTCGTTAAATTTTATTGGCATTTTTTTGTTGTTCCTGTGTACAGTAATGTTATTTTAACCCAGTAGCCTCCAATTCAATCTCTATTGCCAAAGGTTACTGTTGTCGAATGTTCTTTGTTAATGAATGAATAATTTTATAATGAATAATATTGTATATAGAATTGTAATTTTTAAATGATTTTGTAATGAGTAATTTTTATAATGAATAATTTTATATATAGATTTGTACATTTGAATGTAATTCTTTTTAAGTAATTTTGTAATGAATTTATTTTGTTGTATGTCTGATTGAATAAATATATACCTGAAATAATAATATAAATATAAGCATTTTCATCATGGTTTTATTTATTACAAACATATTCTTTCACCATCAATACACATTGAGGCCCTTCTTTTAGGTTAAAACGATCTATCTTAAATTTGTCTTTCTTGAGTTTAGGACTATTATGTGTTTAAATAACTTAAAAGGATAAACCTGAAAAATCCCTTTAGAGGAAATTGGCCCATGTTAACAAGAAATGCACGCGAAGCGCTCGAAATTTGAGGTTTTTAGGCACTTTTAGGGGAAAAGGGCATTTATAAAGGGGTGGGGAAGATTTTCCAAAGATAGATATTTTCCCCTTGTTCCCCAGTGGTTACGCCATCAGGCAGCATAGATCAAAGGAGTTATGACAGTTTTTGAAGTGGAGAAGGGGTTGCATGGTTTTGTGAGTCTGGTCATTATGATATCTTCCTTTTTATTCTTGTCTTTATTTTTCTCTTCTCTTTTCTTTTCCTTTCCTTTTCCTCTTCTTTCTCTTTCCTTCCCTCTCCACTCTTTCTTTTCTCTTATGTATACCCAGCCC
>NW_022705247.1:853603-878532 GCF_011630105.1 Anneissia japonica
TTGCAAAATTCAATGTATAATTTATCAAAACGTAGGCGTAAATTTCTTGAAATGTAGATCTAGTTTACCAAAATGAAGTTCTAATTTTTCAAAACGTAGTTCAAATTTTTCCAAATGTAGTTCTAATTTCTTTAAAATGTAATTCAAATTCAAAACGTAGGTCTGACTTGATCAAACGCCCTCTCCAAATTCTATTTCAAAATGTTAAGTCAAAAACCAGCCTGGTTTGAAATGCATTTTACAACAACACTAGAAATGCTTTTGCTGCGTATGGCACTAGACTTGCGAAATGTAAATCAAAACTAATCAGTCAAGCATGACGTGACGTGGGCCTGTTGATAGTAGCAACCCCAAAACGAACGGCGCTTCAGAAAATACAGTACAAGTATACCAATTATTCTCGCAAACTTCATATTCTATCGCGTTGTTTGTGTTTTAAGTTAACTTTATTTTTTTTATTTTTTGAAGTGTACAGTTTTTTTGAATATTTTAAAATCCTTAAGTTAAGTTTTTTTTTTTTTTTTTTATTTTCAATGAAAAATTAATGCGATCGTTAATATTGACCTTGGTACAATGTAAACCTGTAATCATATGACTACTTATACAGAATGTTACTATATTATAGGCCTAGACTAGAACCAGGCTCCTACTATAGTATAGAGGCCTAGTCCAAGACCTTTTTGCAAATCCCAGCCCACATAAGCCTAGCCTATAATGCCTAGCATTGGGTTTGTTTTCGTGGTACCCTGACCATTAAAAATTAGCAGACGCGCTGGGAAGCATTGTACACGGCATTGGACTGCAGCGAAAAATGAATCTAGATGTGTATAAGATGATTCCCCCCCCCCCCCATCATTAATGGAACAGGCCCACGTCATGCTTGGCTGACTAGTTTGATTTTCGCATGTCTTGTGTTGTAAAATGTATTTCAAAACAGTCATGCTTGGCTTTTTTTTGCTGCTTATGGCACAGGCACACAAAATGTAAATCAAAACTAGTCAGCCAAACGTGACGTGCGCCTGTTTCATTAATGATGGGGGAATCATTTTTCGCTGCAGTCCAATGCCGTGAACAACGCTTCCCAGTGCGTCTGCTAATTTTTAATTGTCAGGGTCACAAGTTCAGGCCCGTAGGCAGGGGGGGGGGGGGGGGAGGGATGCAGAGGGTGTCAAATGCCAAATTCCAAAAGTTCCACTTTTCAAAACATATGATTTCACAAAATCGTTTCTAATTATCACAAAATGCTATAGTATGCATTGATCGTCTCCGGTGATTGCAGATTCATCTATATAATATGAAGAATGTTATCTATAGGCATGCAGATGTACAGGACATAATAGCGTTAGATTTTCAGGTCCCAAAAACACACCCAAATTAATGAAAATTTAAATGAAATATTCATGAATTATGTGTTTGAGATATCTATTATATGTAAGACCCTCAAAATGCTACTTTGTCGCTTTTCTCACAAACCCCTTCCAGGCCTCTGCCCCTGGACCACCCAATTTCAAAAAGTCTACTTTTTAAAACCTATTATTTCACTAAAATCGTTCCTATTATCGCGAAATGCTATAGTATGCATTACATTTTTTTGCCCGCTCTTCTACCCGTTGATTTTTAATAATGTGCTGAAATCTGTTGGAAATTCAGCTCTAGTGATTGCAGGTTGATCCATGTCATCTGTAGGCCTAGGCCTACAGATCTAAAGAACATGAAAAATTACAATTTCACAGTGGTGGATCAAGGGAGAAGAGCCCCCTAAAATTATAAAAGAAAACGGAGAAAAAAGAAAAATCATAATCGTCTGAGAGTGCCATTTCCGGCCATTTTGAGGTGCCATAATCATAAATTTTTTTACCTCAGCCCCAATCATGGTGGGCCTGAGGTGGTATTAACCATCTGTCTTAAGTTCCTCCCTTCACCCCAACCCTCTATTTCTCCTGCTTTTACTGTAGGTCCCTAGACAATACTCAAATGAAAATTTTAATAGGATATTACAAATTATGGATTTTATAAATCCATTAAAAAGGCCCTCAAAATGCTAATTTGTCAGAGCTTCCAGAAGATTCGCCCTACCCTCACGGGGACCCCTAGGCATAGGCGTAGATCCCGGGGGGATGGGGATATATCCCCCAATATTTGACAAGGTGGGGATGGTCCATTGTATCATCCCCCCAATATTTTGTTGTATGGGATAAAATGGAGTTTTACACACTTCAAAAGACTGTCACAGAATAATTTGCACTGTCTTATGCGCTTACAAAGATGAAAATTAGCATAATGTATTAATGTTGATAACAAAATTATTTTATCTGGTACCAATCTAAGCTTTTCTTTCCTTGCAAAGAGAGCCACATTTCACAATCAAGGGTGTGTACAACATCAGTAATGTTATGTCAATTCCAAGAATGTTTAAGGTTATATCGGTTGATGAGGAATTTATTTATTAGGCCTATAATAGCAAATTGCATCAATTTATTTTGCAAAAACAAGAATTCCAGCTTCAGAGGGGGGCACATCCCCTGTCCACACAAGGGCACACATTGGCGCAACACCAGGCGCGTAACAGGAGTCTTGGGTCAGAGTGGGTATTTATTTTCCCGGTTAGTAATTTACCATCCACCCCACCCCACCCCACTCCCCATATAGAAAACAATACGACATAGGGCTTATCTTATTTATAATATAGGCCACACACGTGTGTTTGAAACTAAATATAAGCATTTTTATCATGGTTTTATTTATTACAAACATATTCTTTCACTATCAATACATATTAAGGCCCTTCTTTTAGGTTAAAACGATCTATCTTATAATTTGTCTTTCTTGAGTTTAGGACTATTATTAGGCTTATGTGTTTAAATAACTTAAAAGGATAAACCTTAAAAAAGCCCTAAAAATGAGCGCGAAGCGCGCAAAATATTTTTGTGTTTTTAATTCTAATTTCGTCGGAATTGATGAAAACTCCCTAAAATGTGCAATTTATAGAGGAAATTGGCCTACCGTAACAAGAAATGTTCGCAAAAAAATTGAGAATTTTAGGCACTTTCAGAGGATGCATTTGTCAAGTGGTGGGGAAAGATTTTCCAAATTGATATTTTTTCCTTGTCCTCCGGTGTTTTTAATTCTAATTTCGTTGGAATTGATTAAAACTCCCTAAAATGTGCAATTTTTAGAGGAAATTGGCCCATGCTAACAAGAAATGCGCGCTAAGCGCACGAAATTTGAGGTTTTTAGGCACTTTCAGGGGATGAAAAGGGCATTTATAAAGGGTAGGGGAAGATTTTTCAAAGATAGATATTTTCCCCTTGGCCCCCAGTGGTTAAGCCATCGGGCAGCATAGATCAAAGGAGTTATGACAGTTTTTGAAGTGGAGAAGGAGTTGCAGGGTGTTGCGAGTCTGGTCATTATGATATCTTCCTTTCTTTATTTTTCTCTTCTCTTTTTCTTTTTCTAAAGTTTCTTTTTTTTTTCTTTTTTCTCTTTCCCTCCCTCTCCCCTCTTTCTTTTCTCTTATTACCCAGCCCTGGACGACGGCTTGGTCAGCCCGGTAAAAACCGTCAGGGGAGGGGCAGTTTTCCACCTGCCCCCCCCCCCTCCGCGCCTGTTGCGACACTGGCTGACACGCCAATCATCCCCACAATGAAAAAAACATTTCTACGCCACTGGCAGTCGCCCATCGTGCAGTCGCTCATCGTAAGCTTCGGTTGCAAAACGCTCCTCCCCATCGAAAATCCTGCCTACGGGCCTGCCCATACTAGGCATTATATTTATGAAAAATATATGCGATCGTTAATATCGATCTTGGTACCATGTAAACCTGTAATCATATGACTACTTATACAGAATTTTACTATATTATAGGCCTAGACTAGGACCAGGCCTCCTACTGTAGTATAGAGGCCTAGTCCAAGACCTTGTTGCAAATCCCAACTCACATAAGCCTAGCCTATAATGCCTTGATCGCGGTACCCTGACCATTAGCAGATGCACTGGGAAGCGTTGTTCACGGCATTGGACTGCAGCGAAAAATGATTCCCCCATCATTAATGAAACAGGCCCACGTCACGCTTGGCTGACTAGTTTTGATTTACATTTCGCAAATCTAGTGCCATACGCAGCAATACGCAGCAAAAGTCCATGTTCTAGTGTTGTTGTAAAATGCATTTCAAACCAGGCTGGTTTTTGATTTACGTTTTGGAATAGAATTTGGAGAGGGCGTTTGATCAAGTCAGACCTATGTTTTGAATTACATTTTAAAGAAATTAGAACTACATTTTGGAAAATTTGAACTACGTTTTGAAAAATTAGAACTTCATTTTGGGAAACTAGATCAACATTTTGAGAAATTTACGCTTACGTTTTAATAAATTAGACATTGAATTTTGCAATTACATTTTGATTTTAACATGGACTTTTGCTGTGTATGGCACCCCATACTACTGAAAAGGCTACGGAACGACTTCTTATCACAGATAGGTCTGTTGGAAACGCTTCGATATATGGAGCTGTACGTATTGCTGAAAAGCCTATGGATTCCATACCCTCGATTAATACACAAATTACTGCCGAAATGTGTATGACTGATGTTAGCCAAACGGTGAATGAGCCGCCAAATTCTGTTCTGAATCAAAAATTGGATACCATACTTAGTCAACTACAAGTCTATGGCCGCAGACTAGATCAGGTCGAAGGCCGGCTTGACTTTTCAGAGACGCATTTTAAGGTGCAGAAAGAGGATATGCGTAATGTTGCAAGCAAGGTTGAACTTCTTGCAAAAGAAAACGAAGAAATTAAAACCTAGTTGGATTTTAAAAGTAAAGAAATAAGTGATATTAATGTGAGCTTCACTAAAGGCAAAAATGCACCTAAAAACGTATTAAAACCAGTTGAAGAAAAATAGACGAGTTGGAAAACAGACTGAGAAGAAATAATATCGTGATCCATGATCTACCGGAAAATTATGAGAAGGAGAGAAGCGGTGAGTCCCTCGATCGTTAAATATTTTCTCACAAATCATATGCAACTTGAAGGGGCAGAAAGCATTGAAGTAGACCGCGCTCACAGGACGCCAAATACGTATAGACAAGATGGGAAACCAAGGGTCATACATGTTAGATTATTCCGATATCAAGACAAGATCCACATCCTTAGGAAGGACAGAATTTTGTTAAAGGATAACCCCATTAATAAGAACACTATATATATATCTCGGATGATGTGTCGAAGAAAGCGAGAAATGCACGTCAACTTCTGAGAGCAGGGGCGGATCCAGAAATGTCCAAAAGGGGGGGCCGGAAGGGGGGCCGAAAGTTGGGCCGATTGAGACAACACTGTCGTAGGGGGTCCGGGGGCATGCCCCCGCGAAATTTTTGTGTTCTAGACGCCCGAACATAACATTTGAGGCATTCTTGGCCATCATTTTTTTCTTTTTCTCTCTTTTTTTTCTTTTTCTTTTCTTTTTTTACCTCCCAAAAGGGGGGGACGGGGCCGGGCCGGCCCCCCCCCTAAATCCGCCCCTGGAGAGACAAGTATCTCCAGAACATTAAAGACAGAGAAGATGTAGAATTCGCTTTCACTCCATATAGCTTGCCACCAAGTATAAGATACAACACGGAGTTTGGGAAGTATAAGTCTTTTACTCCAGACTTTTGAATATACAGAATGGAGCCGACTACTCACCTCTCCCTCGGATTCTTCTAGAAGAAAACTTTATTAAACTGAAATGTCTTTTTGTTGTATGTATATATTTGTACTTTTATTAATCGTTGGTTTTCTTTATTTTACCATGCCATATTTTTCAAAATTCAACACTTCTATAAAGTTAAGGTTTGCTTTATTTGGAGGCATTGTCTGTTTTCATGCTACTAATTTTTTCCCAAGGTTATATTTGACCTGTGTTATTACATTTTGTGGAATTACGATGTTTGAAAAGAAATATAACATGCAGTGTATGTAATTTAGAAAACAGTTTTGAATGTTTTTATATTTATAGAAATTGCCCAAATTGATTTTACTAATATTTTATCAAATATGCCTTGCAACCCTAAATTTTACAAGTGTAAATCCAATTATTTATGACTGATATAAGTACGGTATATGTTCTCTCAATGTTCGTGGATTGCGAGACCACATTAAGAGACATACAGTCTTAAGTTGGTTTCGTGATCAGCCTTACTCCATTTTTCTGCTTCAAGAATCGCACTGCACAAAACCTGTAGAGAGATCTTGGAAAAATGAATGGGGCTATTCCATCTATCACAGCTTTGGTACGTCAAATTCGAAAGGTGTATGTATACTTCTAAAATCAAATTTAACTTGTAAAATTGAAGATATTTACTAGGATGATCATGGTTGTGTACTATCCTTAATATTGTAATCAATGAGAAACCCTTGACATTGGTAAACATTTATGGCCCGAATATTGACAATGACATCTTTTTCTCTACACTGATAGATAAAATTATTGAGGTTGCAAAATATCCTCTTGTTATAGGTGGAGACTTTAACACAATTTTAGATTGTAATTTAGATAAATTAAACGGAAATGGCCAAACCCACCCTAAATGCGCAACTAAAATTTAAAATATGATGGAACTTCTGGAATTAGTTGACATTTGGCGCACAATTAGTGGAAACAAGGAACAATTACATTGGAAATGAAATTACTCTCTTCCAATACGGTGTAGACTTGATTATTTCCTTGTATCACAAGACCTTCGGCCATATATTAATGTAAAATCTATTGAAATATCACCAGGCTTTAAAAGCGATCACTCTCTTGTCTCCCTGTCGATTCAAAGCTCCAACCTCGCCCGGGGACCGGGTCTCTGGAAAGTGAACGTACAGTATTTAAAAAATGAAAGTTATATCCAATCGATTAAAATGGTCATAGCTGAGACTGAAACGGAATGCAATTCTGCAAATTTTAACCCAAATTTAACATGGGAGATGATAAAATTTAAAGTACGGGGAAGTCAATTCAATTTGCAAAAGAATTTAACAAACAACAGAAACAGAAATTAACCCAACTTAATTCAGAATTAAAGGAACTTACAAACCAAAATACAAATGAAATTGAGATTAATAGTAAAATTATGGCCAAACAAAAAGAAATAAATGATATTTATGATCGCAAATCAAAAGGCTCTATGATTTGATCACGTTCCAGATGGATAGAATCTGGTGAAAAATGCACTAAGTATTTTTTTAATTTAGAGCGAAGAAATTACAATAAAAAGAACATAACAAAACTTAAAATGGAGGGTAAAGAAATAACGGATCCAAAAAAATCTTCTGAGGAGAAACTTTTTTTATGAACAACTTTATACTGAAAGTGATAATAATAGTGATTTGGAGTATGATTGGATTTATGAATACAGTCCAGAATGATAAAATCCAACCAAATCTCTCAGAGAAATGTAATTCGAATGTATTAGAAGTAGTATATATAGAAGCCATTCAGTCAATGGAGAATAACAAAACCCCGGGTACAGATGGTCTGCCGGTAGAATTTTACAAACTTTACTGGTGTGACATAAAAAAATTCTTATAGCAGAGTCATTTTCATGAGATCCGTGACTACTTTTAGGATACCTTTTTTTCTTGATGGATTTGGCAAGATGGACCAATTTAGATAAAATATAGCTCCTATATACTTCCCAGATATGGGGGTGGGGGGGGAAGATTCGTTTTTGGGAATTTTTCAAAATGGCCGCCTGTTGTTTTGGACGCTTGTATCTCGATAACCACTGGTCAGAGAGACTTGATTTTGGTCTCAAATTGTTCACAATGCATGTTCCTATATTGTTGTAATACAACTTTTTATCACAAAATGGAGGGAAATGCGATTTTTTAAAGTTTGACCTTTGACCTTGTATTGTCATATCTCGGTAACTACTGGTCACAGAGACTCACAATTGATTGCAAATTGTTCAGGAGATTCATGTTTATATTCGTCTTAATGAAAAATGAAAAATATTCAAATAGTGACCGGAAATGGTACATTCTGACCTTTGACCTATTGTAGAGTCATTCCATGTCTAATCAACCAGATTAAAAAAACAAATTCCTGTATGACCATATCAGATTTTGATGAAATTCCATAAAAATGATCCACTGTATGAAAAACCAACAAAAAAAGAATTAGCCTTTTAGGATATGTAGTTTCTGAGATACTGACTCCTCAAAAAAGGGGCGTGGTGGTTCTTCAAGATGTGCAAACGCAATTTACTTCAATTTTGGAAGCTTATAACTCGGGATTGGTAATAACTTTCAAGGTCAAACTTGGTATTCTAACTTATTTTTTGCCATATTTCACAAATATGGCCTTAGATTAACTGTTATCCCTTCCCTTTTGAAGTTATCTGCACTCAAAGTAGCCGCCTTGTTTAACGATGCAATTTTTTTGTGATATTCGAGGTCACCCTGCGTCCATATGAGTGGGTATATACCCCTCATTATCATCTAGCTATTTCGCTCCGCTGCAGGAGGAAAGCCTCTTCATCGACTTGCCATTCTTCTCTGTTCTGTGCTCCTCTCCTCCATGTAATGCCTTTGAATTCTCGTATTTCATCCATCCACCTTCTTTTCTGTCTACCTCTTCTCCTGACTCGGTTTCTTGGCACCAAATCCATTACTTTTCTTGTCCATCTATTATCCATCCTTCTTGCTACATGACCTGCCCATCTCCATTTCCTCTTCTTTATTTCTTGTATTATGTCATTCACTTTTGTAGCCTTCCTCACATCTTCGTTTCTGACTCTGTCTCTTCTTGTGATTCCCATCATTGTACGTTCCATTGCTCTTTCTGTCACTTTCAATCTCTGTTCCATTCTCTTCGTAGTTGCCCAAGTTTCAGCTGAATATGCCATGACTGGTAAAATACATTGATTAAAAAGCTTTTTCTTGAGTGAAAGCGGTCAATTTTTGTCCCGAAATATGAACCCAAGTTTTCCAAATTTACCCATGCTAACTGTATTCTTCTATTAACTTCTGCAGTGGTGTCATCCTCCATCCTTATCTTCTTGCCCAAGTATACATAACAGTCTACATTTTCAATTGTCTTTCCATCTAGTGTTATGGTACTACCTGCTACTACCTCTTTACTGAACATAACCTTGGTTTTACTGATGTTGATGTTTAGTCCAGCTTTTTTACTTTCTTCGTGTAATTGATGTAGCATTATCTGAAGCTCCTCTGGATTGTGACTAAATAATAGGATGTAATAGGATGTCGTCGGCAAATCTTAGGTTGTTTAGGTATTCACCGTTTACCAATATTCCCTTAGCACCCCAATCCAGATTTCTAAAGATGTTCTCCATCACTGCAGTAAACAGTTTTGGTGAAATTGGATCACCCTGTCTTACTCCCTTCAGTATGTTAAATATTCCTGTCGAACTGTTCATATCGATGTGTACTCTTGCACAAGCTTTTTTATACAGAGTCCTAATGATGTTAATGTATTTGCTATCTGCTATCTGTGATCTGCCTTTCAAGAACTTGAAGTAGTTCTTGCTGACTGACGCTGTCGAATGCTTTTTCATAGTCCACAAAGCATAGACTGATGGGAAAGCTATACTCTTTGGACTTCTCTATAAGCTGACTTAAGACATGTAGATGGTCTGATGTTGAAAAACCTGCCCTAAATCCTGCTTGTTCGCTTAACTGGTTTTCATCCAGTTCTCTTTGCATTCTAGTGACGATGATTCTTGTAAAAACTTGTATACGTGTGATAGAAGGCTTATCGGTCTGTAATTTTTTATGTCTCTTATATCCCCTTTCTTAAACAATATCATTATCTTTGCCTCATTCCAACTACTCGGTATCTCTTCATTCTCTACTATTTTATTAAAGATCTTTTTTAATATAGCTATTGGGACTTCTCCTCCCAGTTTCAGAATGTCTGAAGTGAACTGGTCTTCACCAGGCGCCTTTCCTTTCTTCATTTTATTTAATGCACTCTCCACTTCCTCTTTCAGAATCTGTGGTACTACTTTTCCTTTATTCTGCCATACTATATTTCCTCTCCAGTCAGGGTTATTGGTTCAGTATAAATTAGTGTAAAATTCTTCAATAACCTCTACTATTTTTTTCTTATCTGTAACTTCCTGACCATCTTTTGTTATCATAGCTGCAATTTGAGGTTTTCCTTTCTTTATCCTCTTGTTAATAACTTTGGTCCTTTGTTTTTTCTAATACTTCCTTTACCATTTTCGTTCTATGTACTCTCTTCTTTCTCTTCCTTATCTTTCGTATCGTTTTGTTCAATTCGGTATATTCCACCTGGTTTCAACTTTTTTCTTTTGTCATTTAACTCGCTGATTTCTTTTCTATCATCTTCCTCTATTGTAACAATCTGTTTACCATTTGCTAATTTTTCCGCCTCTTCTAATATTGTCTTTACAACTTTCTCATATGCTTCATCCATCGATGTCAGTTCTACTGCATCCTCCAATATTGCATATCTGTTTTGAAGCGCAATATGAAACTCTAATTTCCTACTTTCCAGTTTATCTAAGTTTATGCTCTTTTTCTTTACTCTTTTCATGCATCTAGCTCTTTCCATCTTCTTGTCTATTCTGATTTTTGCTCTGACCAACCTGTGATCGCTACCTGTGTCTACTTTTGGTATTACTGCAACATCCATTAAAATACTTCTCTTGTTGGAAATGACGTAGTCAATAAGATTGTGTGTTGCAGCATTAGGGCTTTCCCAAGTCCAGTATCTATCATTCTTCTTAAAGAATGTGTTTCTGATAAACAGGTTTCTGCTTGCAACAAATTCTAGTAGTCTCTCCCCTCTTTCATTTCTTTCTCCAATGCCAAATTTTCCTACTTCTTCAATCACATTATTTTTGCCAATTTTTGCATTAAAATCTCCAATAATTATAGTATATGTTGTTTTTTCTGTTGTCAAAAGCATTTCTAGATCAGAGTAAAACTCCTCCACTACACTATCTTCAAGACATGAAGTTGGATCATATACCTGAATAATTTTCATATCCTGCTTCTTGTTGATTTGGAGTTTAATGGCCCTCATATTACAGATATATTATCTATGTGTAGTTGTCTCTAGCCACATGCAAGCGCAGGCTGATGAAATAAATTAAAATTGAATGGCATATATTCAAAGTTGGAACCAGATCTATAAAAGAGAAAAACGCCTATATTTCTCAACAACGGTTAAAATTTTTTCTTAAATTTATCCCAGTTAATCAGATATATTAGATCTACCTATAAACCAAATTTCAGCTTTGGTACTCAGCTCCTTCATGGTTAGATACTATGTTGAAATCTACAAATATTTTAACACAATCAGAATCAGAAAGTTTTTAAGGGTTGAGTCATTTTATGCCAACTCAAAATGCATTACACCATGGGTCATAGATTTTAAAAAAAAAAATTTGCACACTCGTGACATGATATATATCTATGTGAACTGAAAAACCTGAAATTTTGAGACTCGCCAATTCATTCGTTTTCCTGTAGCGGCAGTTTGAGGTTAAGGGGGTGTGGCCTCTCAACAAATGCATTACAGATTATAGATTTTTTATTTTTTGCACCCTCCGGCCTTCTTGTAAAGAAAAACCTGAGGTTTTGAGACACAAATTCAATTTTTGTTTTCCCGTAGCGGCAATTTGACGTAAAGGGGGTTTCCCTCAAATTAACTTTGATTTTCATATGCTAATATCATCGTGCAACCCCTCCTTTTGTGGTGTAGGACACCTTTTACTGCTGATTCCAAATCTTTAAAAACATGTTTTAACACATCATCAAAAATAATACAGTACTTTTATATAAATATTTTGCTTTAAATTTCTAAATCTTTGTCATTTTTCTATGAATTTCAAATTTATTGATCTAAAGTTATTTCTGGTTTAATTCCTAATGGGCAACTTCAACCTGGCTAATAATAATCTCATCGAATTTGTATTGTGGGTGACGGCCCTTATTATTAGTAAGTTACAGTACTGGGACATCACATATCGTTTCTTTATGGCCAATATATGGTAAATTATTTTCTGGAAACTTTCTATTTCTGTTTCATGAATATATTTATGTTCGATTCATGAATAGAAACTTCCTAGAATTCATATTATATTCATATTTATTTTGGGCCACGCCCCCTTAACTTCAAACTGCCGCTACAGGAAAATGAACAAATTGGCGAGTCTCAAAATTTCAGGTTTTCAGTTCACACTATATCACTGAGTCTGTGTGCCAAAAAAAAAATATAAAATCTATGACCCATGGTGTAACCCATTTGTTGATTTGGCATGGAATGACCCAACTCTTAAGAACTTTTGTGATTTCCTATGATGTTGAAATATATGTTTTCAATATAGTATCTAGCTATTAGCTAAGTACCAAACCTAAAATTTGGTTTATAGGTAGATCTAATGTATCTGATCAACTGGGTGGTTGATCTGATTTTAACTGTCCACATGACAATCCGTTGTTCTACCACCAGAACCATAGGCGAGCGCCGATATTATTATGGCTGTAGGTTGCGCGCTCCTGCCTTAACCGCTCATCCATTCGACTAGGCCAAAAAAAAAAAAAAAAATATATATATATATATATATATTAAAAAATGAAGATTCCACGTTTGCTTCGATAAATAAAAAATATAGAAAAGCAGCAATAAAAAACAGCCATGAGTTGTAAACATACTAGAAGCAATATAATTTATTAAATCACAAATATTTCAAACACTCCTGTGTTCTTCCTCAGTGTGAGGACAACTGACAAAAAATACAAAGTAAAGCAACATTAGCCATGTTTACACGGCGGTTTGCTATCAGATAAGTAACACCGATCATCTCCAGTCGTGCGTCTACACGACATAAATCCGTTGTACCAGGAAGTCACGTGACTAGTCTAGTACTGACCTGAAAAACCACACGGGACGCATTCGGGTTGTTTTGAATTCTCTGAGGTCAACAGCAGCTAATTTGCATAAGATCACACCGTTGATATCAGTTAACACCGCTGCAATGCGGAGGTAAATGTGTAGATCATCGCGGTTATTGACCCGTTATGCGGAACTAACTCCGTTTTACACGGCCACTTAACACCTGTATCATCGGATAAACGCAATCATCGCGGTTATCTCCTGCCGTGTAAACATGGCTATTTACACACGAAACGAAAAAAGAACATCGAATCAGCGGTAAAGAACAAAGGCGCGTAATAAGACGCGCATCCTAAACGTTCTACTTAATATGGAATAAACAAAGTAGATAAAAGCTGGATATAGGCCTAGGAACCAAGAAAAAAAAATAAGTATACATAAATGAATAGTCTGATAAGTAATCTAAGTCTTAACGGTTTAAATAAAGTTTAAATATTTCCTTATCTTTCTTCTTTTTCTTTGTTTCCTATGTAACCTTGATTTTTCTTGTATTACTTCTTTTCTTTCCTTTTCATTTCTTATGCTTTTTCATACATATCTCATTTTATCTTATCTTGTCGTTTCTTTCGTATCCTGATTCTTTCATTCTTTCTTGTCCTTTTCTTTCTTTTTACCATTTCTTAGGTTGCTTTGAATAACCTTTCTTTTTCTTTCTTATAATTCGTTCTTTTCATTCCTTTTTCTTTCTTATATTTACTTTTCTTTTCTTTCATTTTCTTTCTTTTGGTTTTAGTTCTTTCTTTTCTTTTCTTTCTTTCTTTCTTTCTTTCTATTTTTTCTCACAACTTTCGTAGGTGTTCTTGAATATCCTTTCCTTTTCTTTCTTATGTTTCATTCTTTTCTTTTCTTTCCATTTTCTTTCTTATATTTTCTGTTATCTTTCTTTCTTTATCCTTCCTTTCATATAATTAATTCCTTTCTTATAATTCCTTCTCATTCTTTCCATTTCATTCTTATACCTTTTCATAAGTGTCCTTGAATATCCTTTCATTTTCTTTCTTATGATTCGTTCTTTTCATTTCTTTTTTTTCTTATATTTACTTTTCTTTTCTTTTCTTTCGTTTTCTTTCTTCTCGTTTTAGTTCTTTCTTTTCCTTTCTTTCATTCTTTCTTTCTATTTTTTTCTTGCACCCTTTCATAGGGTCCTTGAATATCCTTTCCTTTTCTTTCTTATGTTTCGTTCTTTTCTTTCCTTTTTCTTTCTTATTTTTTTTCTTATCTTTTCTTTTCTTTCTTTATCTTTCTTTCATATAATTTCATGCCACTGTATGGAGACAGAGACCATTCCAAATTTGATATTTATTTATATTTTACTTAAGCTCTTATTAAATCATACTTTAAAAGATATTGATAAATGCTATGACCCAGAAAATGTAGACACTGCAATCACCACTATAGGACTACTAATTAATGGGTTATGGATATGAAAATGAATATAGTAGCCATTTTCGGATGACTTTTTGGAATTATTCGATTTTTGAAAATTATTATTTAATCATTATCAGATGAATTTTGAATTGGTTTCAGTTAAGAAAAAAAACAACTCCGAGACAAAAAGTACTTAATTTATGGCTATTTTAAAGTTTTTGGCGCCATTTTGGCGGCCATCTTGGAAAAATCACTTGCAATTGTTTTTTGGGTCATATGTGGGTAAAACCGACTAACCCTACCGTTTCAGTGTTTGTTACTAAAAAATAGATTGACCTTTATATAATGGGAAAAATTGTTCCAACTTTTTTTTTGGTGGCTCTTGAAACCCTCTTAGATAGTTTCTACTCAAAAAACCTTTGTAAATAATTTTTTCCACTTTGGCCAAAAAACTGGGGTTTTCACTCTAACTATTACATAAAAAATTGGCGGCCAATATCTTTGCTTAATGTAGATTACAAAATTTTAGCCAAAATAATTGCCACACGTATGAAAGAAGCATTGCCAAGCGTAATTAATTCGGACCAAACTGGGTTTCTAAAGGGTCGTTACATCGGGGAAAATATCAGATTAGTACTTTTTTTTTTGTCTTTCGTGGGTGTAGCCCACCTTTATTCTCTCTTTTTTCAATGTTTTAATTTTTTTCACTAACTCTTGTTAAGGTTCAATAAACATTATGTTCAGGATTTACATGAAAGTAAAGCAAAAACAAATAATAAAAACTTCACGTGTCAACCACGAAGTACACTATCACATGAAATTTCTATAAACAATTATTATTTTGATAAATTTTTACCTATTATTGCTTGATATTTTTTTCTATAATTTAACAATTATAACTTTGCATAATATAATTGATTATGGTTCCTATTATATATTATAATGTCATTGAATACATGTAGGATATACCTATAAAAGTATTAAGATTCAGAAATATAAAACATTAATGTTGAGAAGTTGTTTTTATAACGTTCTCAAAACTTTACAACATTAATTGCTACAAAAACAACATCATCATTAAACCAATGACTCGATAACTTTGTCTTTTACATTCGACCATTTCATACTATTACATGCGTACTCATTTTCAATTTGGTTTTTAACTTCTAAACTGAAAGATTTCCAAATAATATTTGCATTTAGTTCTCTTTTTTTTAATCTTTTTTCCTTTGTAAACCAATTTTATAAATGGAGAATGTAAATAGAGACATAAGTTCATTCACAGTTTTGTTTTTAGTTCCAACAATAATGTCAAACCAGTTTATTGATTCTACACCGGGAAAATCGCATTTAGTAATAATTGCGTTAAATCTTTTCCACACAGGTTGAATTTTTTTACATTGAACTAACATATGGTGTTCATTTTCTATCTCTTTATAACAATTGTCACATAAATCACTTGTAACTACTCTCCATGTTTTTAGTCTTTTATTACAAGGTAGGATGCGATGTAAAAGCTTAAAATTAAACTGGGCAATTTTTGTAATATGTTTCATATTTTTCACTTGATTGTACCATACCTCGTCCCAGTTAATAACTTCAGTGTTAAACTCTACTTCCCATTTCATTTGCGTGATTGGAGTTGTACCAATTTCAGAAATAAAGTGATTATAGTAAACACCAACTTTGTTTACCTTTCAGATTAGTACTTGACGTAATTAAAAATGCAAAAGATAAGTGTCTGAATAACCTGCTTTTATTTGTAGATTTCGAAAAAGTTTCTGATCGTTTGAATTGGAAATTTGTTGAAAAAACACTGGGCAAATTTGGCTTTGGTGGGCTATAAAAAGATGGTTCACAGTAATGTATAATGATATCTCTAGTTGCGTAATTAACCGTAATGGTTTCACCTGCAATTATTTTAACCTATCAAGAGGGCTAAGACAGGGCTGCCCGCTATCCCCTTATCTATTTATATTATCAGCAGAGATTTCGGGTCTGTCAGTTAGACAAGACAGGTGTTTCAAAGGCATCACATTTAAAGGTATTGCCCGCTATCCCCTTATCTATTTATATTATCAGCAGAGATTTCGGGTCTGTCAGTTAGACAAGACAAGTGTTTCAAAGGCATCACATTTAAAGGTATTGATATCAGAATATACCAGTTAGCAGATGATACAGTTTTTTTTTTTAAAGATGAATGAATTTAAAGTATCAAATTAAAATTGATTTTCTTCTGTATAATGCCATCCGGCATTCCGTCCCAACGACTTGGAGAATTAAACTCAAAGAAAATCCGAAAATAACTAATGAATGCGTTGATATTTATAGACGTGAATCTGTTTTTAAATGCAAAAAAATTGTAACAACGTGCATCATTCCATTGTGGAGCGTATTGGTAGTGATGTAAGTGAAATAGAACAAAAATGGTCCGATATAGGTATGTTGAACATCAAAAAAATATTCTGTGTACTTCACAAACTGTCAATCGACAATAAAATTAAAGTTTTTCAGTTTAAATTTATGCATAGAATCGTTTTCACCAATGTAAAATTGTTTAAGATTGGTCTGGTAAAGTCTGAACTATGCTCTTTCTGTAATAAGGAAAAAGATCATCTCTTACACATGTTTGTTGAGTGTAGAATCAGACTTCCTTTGTGGGAAACTACTAAAGATTTTATCTTCAATGAAACTAATACAGTAATTAATTTTGACACAAAAAGTATCTGCTTTGGAGACCCTGATATACCACCAATTGTTAATTCTTTCATATTGTTCACTAAATATTATATCTATAGCTGTAAATTACAAAATATAATACCTTATTTCAAGGATCTAAAACTCCGACTAGAAAAATATAAAGATGTACTCGGACTTTTGAATTGAATCTCCCCACTGTATTGTAAACTCAATGGCATGCTTATTATTATTTCTTCTGTTTTGTTATTGTTGTTGTTGGTATTATTGTTGTCATTATTATTAATGATAACAATGATGATAACAATAATAATAATTTTTTTTTCTTGTACAATTGTATTGTATTATATTGTTATGTCTATTTTTTATTAAGGCTTTTATTATTTTTTCTGTTAAATGTTATGAATGTATTATGCATGAAAGAAATAAATTTTAAAAAAATGGCGATAATGGTAATGACGTATTCGTTATCGTTTTCGTAAGGGACCACTGGTCTAGGGGGAAAGCATCCAGCCGCTCCGGTGTTTGTAGCGTTTTGTGATGTATTTTAATGTAAAATAAGCGTAATAAACATAGCCTAATACTTTGTTCGTCTGTAACTTCTTGTTTCGTTATTGTTTCATTTATATTATATTATATAAAACAAATTATTAAATAGAGTTTAAAACGTTCAAACAAAAGAATAACAACAAAAAGTTGTTAAGGGTTACGACGAACCGTCCAAAAACCGGAGAAGGTCCGCATTTAAAAACGAAAAATTGAAATTCGTATATATGTTTACAATGTTCTCCAGAGTATCGGAAATCATACAATCCAAAGGGTCCACTTTCGACTAAAATGAACCTCCCACAAATTAAGTCACGCTACGGGCATTGGCGCGTTCCATTTTTTTTTTTAACCCCCGCATCCCCAGCCTACGCTCCTGGATGAGACTTAAAAGTCAACTTTTCCTCTCTATTTAATGTTTTCCTTTTGTCTGTTTCTTCTGTTCTTTCTTTTCCGTTTTCTACTTTTTCCCCTTTTTCCTTATGTTTCTTGTTTGTTTCTTTTTTCCTGAGTACTCCCTCACATTAGCGCATCGAGACTTCGTATAATGCGCCTTATAAGTCGATAATGCGATTGGACCGGGATTGGAACACAAAAACAGTACACAAATAGTTCAATGAAGGTGATATGGTTTCTAAGCGAACAGACATGATGGAATGTACTCGTCTTCCCCGAAAAGGGAGGGGGGGGGGTGGGGGACTAGTCGTCCCTTAGCCCCCTCAGCTCCCTCTCTGGCGCCACCACTCGCTACGGTTGTCTCCCAGGAGAAGGCCTATATGTGGGTACCTGGTAGGTTGAAACACACAAAAATGCGCTGATTACAGCTGCAACATTAAGGAATTCTCACCAGGGGTGTTCCATGTGCCTGATGCAATGACCGGCGCGGAATAGGTCTTTTCAATACGCGCTCTATAAGTCGACCATTATTATTATTGTATTATTATTTTTTTTAATTATATTTTTATCATTCTGTCTTTTTCTGTTCTGTTTCTTTCTTTAAATTACAGTAATCTACGTCTCCACAGGCTGACGACATAATATTTCTGCTAAGTTCATTGATTTCCCTCGCCCCGCCCCGTGACTTTTAAGACTACTACCGGTATCTTGTTCCTTTGCTACTAGTGCACGTGAGCTGTCGTTAATCTTGGGTGCAAGAGTCTTCTTGTAGATTAGTTGGCTGTATTCCATCTCTATTGATGAAGATCGTTGACAACCTAGCTACATTGTTATAATAACCTAAGACCATTTTTTTATGTTTTTATTATTTTGGGCGTTGCATCCCAGCCCTACCACGTCATTATTGTCCGTATGAGGGCAGTATCTACCAAGTGCAATTACGTAATGGGAGAGAACCTTGAAAGACCGAGCGAATGAAATCAAAACACAGACAGGTAGCGAAACAAGAGACGAGCAGAGCATGTTATTGTGTTTTGGTGAGATTCCGGTATAATCTGAAGAAAGGTATGTAGGTTCTACTACTCTACCACTTGTTCTGTAGGGTATATTGTTCTATTCTAATGTTTTACTTTGGAGTTAGCCGCACATTCTCATACTAATTACAGAGACTCCGGCTGAGACTAGGTCCGGTCCGCTCCTTGGTTATGCCGACTACACTAGCTAAAAAGCTGCCTGTTCTGAACCGTAGCGTAGGCATAATCAAGCCTTAAGTTTAACACTTGTGACTAAATCATGTTAAATGAATGAATTATATTCAAAACCTGTTCCATTATCAATTTATATTAATAATCCTTCTCAGGCGTAAGAACTGAAATTAGCCATATTGTACTTATAATAATGACAAAATCACGCTATGACATAAAACTTTAATAGAATAGTAGAATAGGGTATTCCTTATTAGGTTTTTTTTTGTTACGTAGATGTCTTTATTTACTACCTACTCCTGTCAAACCTATATTTTACCGCCAATGTATAGTTTCTCGACTGCCGAGGTCGCAGCTCGTATGTGCTATATGTTGTCTACTTGTTTTATTTTTAACTCTCGATTATATTTTGCCAAACCATGTTTTCATTAACTTATTTTAGCAATCTTGATGCGTCATTTTCAACTGTGTGACTAAGGCTAGGGCTAGGCTTAGATTGCATTTGTGAAGAAGACACTATTCTTTCATACTGTATTGTTAATGTTCTGTGATGTTTTGGAACAGTACAAGTTTCCCAATAATTAACCTTTCAATTGAAGACTAGGCCTCATAATGAAAACTTTAAGACATCTGCTCACTGAACGGTTCAATGCACACCTTAACACAGTAAATGAGTCAAAACGGGACCCCATTTTCTCACAAAATCGACTATATAATTTGAATGGTTTCATTTGGCAATCTGGGGCAATCGGATTATAAAACTAGATGTTTTAAGCTTTATAATTATCTATATATTCTTACAAATAATGCAAAATTGAGTGATCATTTTTCTTTCAAAGTTGACTACCTCTTATGCTTTTGCATAGGAAAAAGGTTAAAATTATAGTGTTTTTTGGTATACTTCCTGCTTCTTTTTACCATAACTCTGCAACAACAGGTTGCTAAACTTCGGGGTGAACGGTCAATTGTAGCTCATAAGTTAAGCTTTCTTGCCATGTAAGTCCCATGCTGGTTGCTTAAATAACCATTGATCATTTTTTCTTTAAAATTTTGTATTCAGAACTGTTTTTACCCTGTCTATAAATGACGTCACACGCTTAAGGCCAATAGCAGCTACGAATTTCGAGTTTTTTGCAGTTAGTGCGTTCATGCATGAGATGTAGGTCAAATTTACCTGAATGAGCTTTTGTCCAAAATAGGGGAAAAGTATTCATTATGCTTTAATAATTAAAGACCACTTTTCTGCCGGTCTCACTAAAAGGCGCATACCACCGCGAATCAGCCTTTACTTTATTTTTTTAATGAATTACAATGTGAATTATTAATGCAAGTTAAATATTACAACCATATCTCCATATAAAATGACAAACGCATGTCAAAATGAGTAAAGGCAGCATTCATAAGATAGTATAATACATACTCCAAGTATCAAAATGCACGCCATCGTGTCGGGATTCAATATTTCAATTATAATTTCAATTATGTCATCATCAGGAATGAAAAATTATCCATATTTGCAAGCTTGTATGCACAAGTACCAAAAGTGATTGACCAATCAAAACATTATAGGGTGTGTTTCTACTGATAAACACAAAAGAATCGATTTTTTAAAACCGTTTTTTTAATGGGTACCAGACAGCCTGCTGTCGTTGCAACTGCATTTTTTATTTTTGTTTATACAACACGTACTTGTTTTCCTAACTGTATAGGATAGTTATAGGATAGTATCTTTCTCATTCCTGTCATGATGACGAGGAGTAAGATACGATGTGGTGCGAGAAGGCAAATGTTTTCGGCTGTGCTCATCGGCACAATTATGAACGACGACCAAACTAGGACAATGGTAGGCCCAAAAGAGCGGAGAGTCCTAGGCCCAATATTCCCCCCACCTACAAAATAATTACAAAATGAATTCATCACTCCTCATGTTTGTTGACGTTTTTAGCTTGTAGGCCTAGGACATGAACAAGAGGACAAATTTGTTTTGAAAGTTCGCGCCTAATACGATCTAGTCTTTGCAGTGATTGACCTGGAGGTCACATTTCACCTGATAATCGCTTTTTTTGTGTTGCAGCTAAAAGGTGCACAGTCAAAATAAATAAATGAATAAAGAAATTGTGTAATAAAATGCCCCTGGCGGGACTCGAACCTGTGACCTCTCTCTGTCAAAGCGAGCGTCATAACCATTAGACCACGGAGGCTTCATGGTTGAACAGATTCAAATACCACCAGATACACTCCATTACACAATAAGTACGGCTAGAAACAAATAGTTGCATATAATATAAATCAAGATAGCCGTTAACACTGTTAAATTATATATATATAAATCATCAAAGAAAGGAAAATACAGTGTTCGAATAAAGGACATAATAATACATCGTGTAGCATAGCTCTCAACGAATGTAGTCCTGTAAATAAAGGAATAAAGAAATTGTGTAATAAAATGCCTCTGGCGGGACTCGAACCTGCGACCTCTCGCTATCAAGGCAAGCGTCATAACCAACATATATGTAAATATAAAATATACATATATTAAATATAAATATAATATAATATAATATATAATATAATATACATATTAAAAATTATAAATATAAATATATAGATATAGTGATAAAAATATAAATATAATAAATAATAATTAATAGGCTTATGTATGTATGTATGTAAATATAAATATAAAAATATACATATATTAAATATAAATGTAAATAATATATATAATATATACATATACATATAAAAAAATAAATATAAATATAGCGATAAATATATAAATATAATAAATAATAATTAATAGGCCTACAGTGTATGTATATATTATTCGTACATGTGCACGATAATGCAAACATTAGAATACATTGGACTGGTAAGGCTACTTATTGTTATTACCAAAATAATAATAATAATAATATCAATAATAATAATAATAATAATAATAATAATAATAATTATTATTATTATTATCATTATTATCATTATAATTGTTATTATTATTATAGTTGCTGTATATAGATCCATACTGTATTAAAAAATACAAATAAGGAAATTCATCTTCCATTGGTAAATGATTTAAAAAATTAATTGTACACAAGTGCAAAAATATAAAATCATTCTTATCATGTACAGTATTATTATTATTATTATTATTATTATTATTATTATTATTATTATTAGTGGGGATTGATCCAAGTTGGCTGTTCTTTAGCATGACTGACTGAAAAGGATGACAAAAAAGTATATACACATATACAGCATGTGATGGAGTGACATTGGGGATGGGACACAATGTGATGGTCCTTGGGTGGCCTATGTTGTTGTGGAAAATAATGGATATATGTATACAGCATCTGATCAGTGATATTCGGACCTGGGGGTGGCGGAAGTTATGGACACATAAATATACAGCATGTGATGGACTGGCATTGGTGGTGGGGGAGGTCTCAATTGACAAGTCTCTATACAGCATGTGATGGACAGTCCCGGGTGAGGAGAACTTTAAGTAACAGGCTACAGTATGTGATGGATTTGGGGGGTCTATCAAAATGATGTTTGGCATGGGAGGTCTATCAAAATGATGTTTGGGAAAACATGGGTGCCCCCAAATGGACATTAATATACAGCATATGATGTACTGATCTTGGGGTGGGGGATGTGATGGACTGATGTTGGGGGTGAGTTGGTCGTCAGTAGGTGGTTGTTATGGGGATTTACAATCCTGCATTATAAACCAATAACAGACCACAAAACCCTCTAGGACCTGTTTACCTACGATGGAACATACACACCCGCAGGGTTCTGGTTTGCCTATGTTTTTACCACCTATCATCAAATAAAAAAATGTTTGAACGTTTCAATCAAAACTTTGCAATATCTAATTAAAATGATAAAGTAGGTTGTCAAGGAAATCCGTTTTGATTACCAACTATTTCAAGGGCCTATGAAAAAGAATATAGAAATTTATAATTTATGATTCTATTATAGTTGAGGAAATATTTTTCTCATGCTTAATTTTCAATCTAAAATTATTTAATATTTAATCAAGTTTTTTTTTAAGCTCAGCCTAGATGGTATATTCTAAAGGTCTGTCTACACTATCAAATTTTGTGTGACAAAAAAGTGTGATATGCCCATATATAGGCATGATGACATCACACCATGACCATATATAGGCATAGCATTACTATATACTGTATGGGCTTGTCACATTTTTTTGTCAAAGTAAATTTGATAGTGTGGATAGAGCTTAACCCTGTCTCTTATACACATCTATATATATGTGTGTGTGTGTCATGCGAACCACACTTGATCGATGTCGCCCTGACCAGGGCTTGCGCAGCCCCTGGCTCCCAGTGTCTGTCCGCTCCGCTCACAAACTTAGCGCTCACTCCACTCTCTTATTAGGGCCCCAATAACAATCACCGCCAGGGCCTCACAAACTCTATAGTATGACGCTACTGCTCCCTCAGAAATATTTTTATTTTTGCATAGACCATTACACCAACATAGAATGTACCCTGTCACCTACCCATTAATACCCCTGGATGTAGATAAACAATTCTACTAGAAAAGGTGTTTTTGTCAAGCAAAAATTATGGCACAAAATTCTAACATTTAACCTCATGATGGTTGGTAGTCTGAATCTCCCAGTAGTGTCTCTAGTATATTCAATGGGAAAAGTGATCCACTAGGGATATTACTCTAACTTTTTTTGATGGGGCCTGCAGGTCCCAGATTTGTTTCAGAGGAAAATACCAGAGAAGATGTGCGATTCACCTTGTCAGTTAGAAAATGCAGCCAAATTTGAGTCCATTTTAAATTTGTGACAGATTCTAAAATATTCTTAATTCCTCACACACCCAAAGAGACACTATGGTATTAAGTGGTAAGATACTATGGTAAGTGTTTTGAATGATATGCTCATTAGCGGAGTTCACCAAACCTTTCATGTAACATGTGCAAAAAATACTTTAAACATGAATGAGTTTGATATTTAATATCAAGTAGTACAGTAAGGCAGATTATGCCACATAGGATAGTGATTAAGTTCACTTATTGGCATATCCTTGGCGCTCGTGCCTAAAGAAATGAAATGAAAAGATATATTTTGGGTTTTTTTTACTCTGTCTTCTTTTTTTAGTTCCTTTGTGACCTTAGGTCGCATGGAACTAATGTAATGGTTCACATGTAAAATGTGTGTATGGGATGTGCAACCAAAATAGGTCAGCATATTTGTAAACAAATAGGCTCCGAAACGGTGCATCGCGGCAGGTATACATTGTGCTCGATAGCTGGTGGACATGCAATTGTGCAAGAAATGTTTGTTTTTTCGGTTAGATATAAAATGTAAGCTGTAGGCGATAAAACATATACCCCCTACCACCAGTTTTGAGTCGTTTTTTAGTAGAAAATTTGATTTGCGCATGCGTCGGGTCAAACTTTCCCGACATTTTGTTTCTGTCGCGAGCTGCCTAGAAAAGTTCTTTATGTTGTTTTCGCGACTGTCAGTAAACATTGAGCAAGCTGAGATAGTTGTAGCACATCGGCCACTTACCTGTGCTATTATTTGAAGGTGTTCTGTGTGTTCTATTAGTGTTTTAGTATACTTTAACGGCTAAGATTGACGGACCTGGTGTACCTAGGCCTAGACACATACGTAATGTAGGCTTCTCTTTGGGCGACACCATCGGACCCAGAGTAGGCCCTGTCTCTTATACACATCTAGATGTGTATAAGAGACAGATATCCTAGCTGCACTGATGAGGCCTGGAAGGCCGAAACGGATCCGTCTGCAGATA
>NW_022705247.1:878695-931587 GCF_011630105.1 Anneissia japonica
CTATGCCTATATACTGTATGGGCCTGTCGCTTATACACATCTAGATGTGTATAAGAGAATACTTTAACGGCTAAGATTGACGGACCTGGTGTACCTAGGCCTAGACACATACGTAATGTAGGCTTCTCTTTGAGCGACACCATCGGACCCAGAGTAGGCCTAGACACATCTGATATACTATACCGTTACGTAAAGTAGGTTTCTTGGCCTACCACCAGCCTACCGTCAAGCAATAAAAATCAACATTTGTGGAAATACTGTATTTTCCAAGAAATGATGGTTAAAAATTCTGGACACATAAATATGCAGCATGCGATGGACGGACGAACCTAAGGGTTGGCGGGGGCAGCATGTGATGGACGGACGAACCTAAGGGTTGGCAGGCGGACGGGAGTTCATCAAATGATGTTTGGGAAAATAATGGTCAATTACAAATTACAGCATCTGATGGACATTCCCGGGTGGGGGAGAACCTTAAAATTATGGACACATAAATTTACAGCATAGCTTCATCAAATGATGTTTGGGAAAATAATGGTTAGAAAATACAGCATCTGATGGACAGTCCCGGGTTGGGGAGAACCTTAAAATTATGGACACATAAATTTAAATAATAAATAAATGTGATGGACTGACCATCTATACACATATACAGCATGTGATGGAGCCATGTGATAGACGGACGGACGAACCTTAGGGTGAGGGGGGAGATTTCATCGAAACATTAGTGATGGAGGCATGTGATAGACGGACGGATGAACCTGAGGGTGGGTGGGGGAGATTTCATCAAAACATTAGTTGTTGAGGGGGAGGGGGGCAGAGAGCTTCATCAAATGATGTTTGGGAAAATAATGGTCAGAAAATACAGCATCTGATGGACAGTCCCGGGTTGGGGAGAACCTTAAAATTTTGGACACATAAATTTACAGCATGTGATGGACTGACAGTCTATCACATTATATTTGGGAAAACAATTGCCATAAATGTACAGCATCTGATATTCGGACCTGGGGTGGGGAAAATTGGACACATATACAGCATGTGATGGAGTGACATTGGGGATGGGACACAATGTGATGGTCCTTGGGTGGCCTATGTTGTTGTGGAAAATAATGGATATATGTATACAGCATCTGATCAGTGATATTCGGACCTGGGGGTGGCGGAAGTTATGGACACATAAATATACAGCATGTGATAGATTGTCATTGGGGGATGGACATAAATATACAGCATTTGAAATTCGGACCTGGGGGGGGGGAATTATAGACACATAAATATACAGCATGTGATGGACTGGCATTGGTGGTGGGGGAGGTCTCAATTGACAAGTCTCTATACAGCATGTGATGGACAGTCCCGGGTGAGGAGAACTTTAAGTAACAGGCTACAGTATGTGATGGATTTGGGGGGTCTATCAAAATGATGTTTGGCATGGGAGGTCTATCAAAATGATGTTTGGGAAAACATGGGTGCCCCCAAATGGACATTAATATACAGCATATGATGTACTGATCTTGGGGTGGGGGATGTGATGGACTGATGTTGGGGGTGAGTTGGTCGTCAGTAGGTGGTTGTTATGGGGATTTACAATCCTGCATTATAAACCAATAACAGACCACAAAACCCTCTAGGACCTGTTTACCTACGATGGAACATACACACCCGCTGGGTTCTGGTTTGCCTATGTTTTTACCACCTATCATCAAATAAAAAAATGTTTGAACGTTTCAATCAAAACTTTGCAATATCTAATTAAAATGATAAAGTAGGTTGTCAAGGAAATCCGTTTTGATTACCAACTATTTCAAGGGCCTATGAAAAAGAATATAGAAATTTATAATTTATGATTCTATTATAGTTGAGGAAATATTTTTCTCATGCTTAATTTTCAATCTAAAATTATTTAATATTTAATCAAGTTTTTTTTTAAGCTCAGCCTAGATGGTATATTCTAAAGCTCTGTCTACACTATCAAATTTTGTGTGACAAAAAAGTGTGATATGCCCATATATGGGCATGATGACATCACACCATGACCATATATAGGCATAGCATTACTATATACTGTATGGGCTTGTCACATTTTTTTGTCAAAGTAAATTTGATAGTGTGGATAGAGCTTAACCTGTATTTCTAAATGATCATTATCAACAATGAATAAAATATAGGCTATGGTCTCACACGGCACCTAATGGTTAGCAGTATCCGGATCCTACTAAGCGTTAGCTGCCGTGCATCCATGCGAGAAAATCCCGATCCTGATACCAACAATATGATAGAATCACTGGCCAATAAGAAACTGGAAATTGTAAACGCGTACGTGTGATTGGTTGATGAGAGAAACGCCCTCATCTTGCTAACCGATAGCGCTTGCTAACCGTTAGCCTATCCGGATACCGCTAACGGTTAACGCTAACCGATCGGGCGTTCTCATGCAGGTGCTAACGGTTAGCTCCCGATCCAGATACTAGGGCTCTCATGAGAACCAGGCTTTTGTGTTTGTGGAGGGAATCAGAGGGTCCATCCAAAGGTTTGTCATTTTAACACAGAGGCTGGGGGTAGGGTGTGAATTTTGAAATACGGAACTATATCCCTATTCCAATGAAATACCTATGGTGATTTTTATTTTTTTCTCGCTTTGTAGAACTAATTTTCCGCTGGCTGGTAGCGTCCACATCCTCCCCCACCGTCCCAGCGTATTCCCGTGCAAGGATAAGGAAATATTTCTCTGTTGTACCCATTGCATTCAATCTGTTGCATAGAATTATGTATGTACTTAAAAAGCATTTGATCTTCAAAATATGTTTTTTTTTTTTATGTGGAAAAAAAACTTCATGCTTGGTCGATATTTTCAACTAATTTTTGGGTGGTGTGGTTACTGACCATATTATAGATATGGTAGCGATTAATTTGAGTTTTTTTTTTTTTTTTATGTTTTGCATTGCAACGTACAACAAATATACACATCAATCCTTTTTATTATATATATATACTGTACATCTATGCTTGTTTCTGTCAAATGCTTGTCTCGAATAAGCCCCTCTTTTGAAGTGCTGCTTTCAAATATGTGCTTCACAAGAGCAAGGCAATTCAACAAAAGGACGCACATCTCGGGAAACCAAAGGTTATAACTTTGGCATCGACATTCTAGGCTCGGCGTGTCCCTACACGATGTACGTCACAAAAACCATAGCAACCAGTTAACTGTCAGCGTGTGACGAATTACCCACGCGCGTGTAAGTTGCCATAATAATCGCACGTCGTGCGGTGATTACAAAGGTCTAATGATATTTTGCACTAACATTAGACTGAAATTATATTCGTTATTTCAACATTAATTTTACGGATGTTGTGGTATTGTATTGTCGTTCATGAGACTCATTTCGCAGAAAAAATTAATAAATTTTCTATATCTACTCAAATGTTCATTTTGTGCACCTTAGTCCAACATTGTCAAAATGACATAAAAACATGAAATTTTATAAAAATTATAAATTTTCAATTGCTATAACTTTTCATTTTGAACTAACACCATAACACGCGCAGACTAATAATTGACGGCTGTACTCGCAACTAGTATCGGATTGTCGATGCCACAGTAAAGATGAAAGGACTGTACACACGCGCTATATTCAAGTAGCGGAGATGTGCTTCCTTTTGTTGAATTGCCTTGACAAGAGTAAGTACCACACTGAAGCCTCCAATAATGTTAAATTACTGCCGTTTTCCGATGGGTTCAAAATTCTCCTAGTGTTTGACTTGACCCTTTTTCCTCTCAGCTTGACCAGGCTTGACCAATGTCACAGTCATGTAGAAGTTTTCTCCTGCAGCCATTATGACACAAGGCTACTCAGAATTAACCAGCAAGGCTGACCAAGGCCAAACTGGTCAATATAACCTTGCAATTCACTAGCTATGCAAATTGCTATCATTCTTAGCTATTCAGTCCCAATCTATGCATATCATTACTATGCATGGAGGGAGAATTGAGCCATGGATTTAAGCAAATTAATCTTAAGGTAATGTTCAGATGAAATTTTATTTCGTAATTTGTATTAAAAACTTGTTTCAAGTCTACTTAGGCTATACAGTTGAAATCCTATTGGATTTTAATATCATTTGAGCTTAAAATGTATACAGTTGTGTGTTACAGTTATCAAAGGCCACAAAAATAATGATTTTAGGATCCGGTTGCACTGGTTGTAAGAACTAAATATAAAAGTGGCAGTAAGGAATTTGAAATAGAGGGGGACCATTAAGAAACTTTTGCAGATGGAGGATCAAGACTGACCACCACAGCCCACAGCACCATTTTTAAGATTATGGCACCTAGATGACACGACAGGATGGCACTCCATTTCTTTTTGATAATTTTGAGTGGCCTGGGCTAGGCCACACTTGAATCCGCCAATGTATATGTAGGGTCAGTTTACTCTTCATTGTAAGTTTGGATGGCACAAGGATTCCAAGATGGCTCAATTCAGTAATTGATCATGTGATAACTACATTCTGATCATGTGATACCTACATTCAACATAAACGTTTACACATTGCAGGTCTGTAACCAGCTTTCATAATAGGGAGGACCTTTTTTAATATGACTGGAACTTTTGGGGTCCAGGGGTTCTCTCGAAAAATGTTGAAAACCAGGACCGCCACCTTTAATTCAAAATGCTCTTCTGGTGTGTTTGAGCTGCTTTCAAAGGAATTACAATTTTCGTGGATTAAAACTGAATCGATTTGATATGATATGTGCAAATATTGAAGAATCAGCTGTAGGATATACAGTACCATGCAATATTGTTAGTACTGTAGATCAAACATGTAGTAGTCTACAGATAGGATCATGTCATATACATCATCATCTTCCTTTACTGTGCAGAACGTCTTTGGAGTATAGTCGCACATAAAAATTACAGTGCATGTCATAGGCTTATCTATTAAACTAATGTTGGCTAAATATCATTTAGACCTAAGTATTGAAGGCAATTTAAGCACAATAATACTCGGAGTTTCAAATTACAATGAGCATAACCAAATTATAAACCATTTATGCACAATAGCAGCCTATATTATTTATAAAACATGGTAATTAGCTGACACAATACATGAGAAAACCAAACCAATATACAGTAGAACCCCTATTAAGGGACACCCTCGGGACCCAAAAAAAGTGTCCACTTAATAGGGGTGTCCCCTCAATAGGGGTACCACTAATCATGAAACACTGACGAAAAATGTGAAATTGTCCCTTTAAATCCCCTTAATAGGGGTTTTTGGCATGGTTTCGTACAATTTTTTTTTTTAACCGTATTTATAGAGGGTGACCCTTCCAGTGTATCCTACAAGGTCGGCTAATATTCAGGGGCCCTCTTTAAATGAGGAAAGCACTGAGCTATTCAACTCAACTCCAATGATGATGACATACAGGTAGATTCAATGATGACGTACTGTACATAGATTTTTTTGTAATTAAAATTTAGTTGGTCTAAGAATGAGTTATTGTTGAATTACTACTAATTTTTTAACAATAATTTGCAATGCAAAAACAATGATGTGAAATGTTATTAAAACAACAAAAGTTGTACATATTCTTGATATATTTCCATGATTCGAGTGCATTAACTAAGTGCAGTATTCTTTTTTTTAAATTGAGCTTTCTATTGGATGTACAAAATACAGTAGAATATGTGAATAGAAACTTAGAATCAGGATGCAGGCTGTACAGCTGTCTCTTATACACATCTAGATGTGTATAAGAGACAGATATATACACACACACTAAACAAGAAATCCACATTAATGGTTAATGGTCAAAATTAAAAGATTGTATTATACCACACCCTATCAGATCTATGATTATAATACAGAAGTGCATAAATCGCGCTTTATAAAGTTGTGTTTTGTGTTGGTCTAGTAGAGCAGAACTCCATATTCTGTGAGGGGCTCATCCGGTCCCCTGGTTACGGGCCTGCATTGGATTTATAAAACAAAGAATGAAATTGCCAAAATGGTTGATTGAAATATATAAATTGCAAGTATGGATGTCTTAAATTTAATATCTCTGATTTAAAGTGTTTTGGACAAGGTGTTTAAATGCTAAAGTCCTCAGTACGCAGTAATCATATAATCACATGACTAGAGCTACAGAATATGTACCGTATGTTGAATTTTCTTGATTTTAAGAAAAGTTGAAAGCATGAATTATTGACATGTGTGTACAGTATGTACTTCTAGAGTAATTCAGTGACTAGTGGCAGGATTTTGTGTTTATCTCTTGATTTCCTAAGGCCAAATTGGGAATCATAAAACTAACAACCATTTTAAAACTTCCAGTTGATGTATTGTACATAAATTGTTAATTAGCATGTTAATGTTAACCGTCTGAGGTATATTAATGTATGGCCTATATATACAGTATGTGAAATATTATCTGGATAAGAAATAACTTACAGAATGGATTCGGTCTTCTTAAAGAGACTGGTGTGATTAACTGCTTAACATTTCTTTATACGAAACAAGTCGACTTTCCTACACAAAATTGACTGACATTTGTATAGGTAAGAACTTAAAAATAAATCATAATTATATGGATCAATTACTATTATTAAAACAGGTCATGCTATATCGTTTCCTTCATCTACAAATCATAGGATCTATATTATAAATTTGACATCTCAACATGATGTTGCTTGTAGCAATAACTCAGATCTCGGCCATAAATCGTTGGCAACCCGACAAAATGGTCGTCAAGAGTCATTTAGTACATGTTGCTAAATTTTGTCTTTTAAAAATAAATCGGGAGAAGGGGAGGGGAAGAAGGCGTGGGAAAGAAGGCAAAATGCATTCTAAAACCATTTCAGAACAGCTTAAAATGGCCCAAAAGGGGCATTTGGGTTTCAGGCTTAGCCGAACTGAAGGCTTCATCAAGGCGAGATTATCATGAAAATAAAAATTATATAAACATGTTTTTTTTTTTAATTGTAAAAACATTGTATTTGTGTGGTTGAGGATCTCATGCTAACGCAATAGTGATAAGGTTTGCTTATGAGATCTTGTCCAACCACCCAGTGGATCCGATTGTATTGTGCCCAGTGGCGGAGCTGGCGTCTGAAATCTGGGGGGAGGTGGGGGAAGGTAAATTTTTTGGGGAAAACTATGTTTTTCCATAGCAGACAGGAGTCTGGTCGGCCCAGGCAGGCACTCAACATTTCTGACCGACGCAACTTTTTAAACAAATTACCTCCCTCAAAAATCAAAGGCATTTAAACTGTAAATGCCCTTTGAACTCGAACGCCCTTTATTGAGAAAATAACAGTAAAAAGTGCACGTCCCCATGGTTACGTTAATTGTTAATTAACAGTCTTGCATTGGATAGGGCCAACGAGTGCAAATCTTTTAAAGAAAGCTTAACAATACTGTTATAATAAACACAACAGAAAGCAAGCATAAACACCATTGGTGTTTTTGTTACCCTGTTTTAATTACCTTTCTGATGCAATTTTTAAGTAATAAGAAAGAATAACGAAATAAATATGGCAGTAAATAATTGTAGTTGTGATTATTTTAATTATTTTAGCTATCTTTTTTATTCTGCTTTTTAAACGTGTTAGATCATTTTTCAATGTTTCAAATTTTGTGGTGTTGTGTGTTTTTTCATTTTTCTCTTTCATATTTGAAGATAACAATTTTAAAATTTTTTTTCTTATTTTAACTGTATATATTGTAAACTTCTCGCAATTCAGTATTTTACTGCCAGTTGAAGTTATTAAAGAAACCTGATATCTTAAATCTGAAATACCATTAGCTATGATGATGATTAATGATGATCAATGACTGAATTAAAATGATGTAAACATACAAAAAAATAAAATAAAATATACATAAACGAACAACTCATTTCATTGAAACCATGCTGATACCATGGCACCTTCCCCCACCCACTTGCACCACCCCTGTTTCTTAATCATTAAAATCGTTAAACATTTTGATAAAAAATATTTTTAGATGCGGAAACCGAATAAATAGTGCATGTGCACAGATTGGTTAATTAAAAAATTCTAAATACAAATTAGCAAGGTTAATACAAGTTGTTAAATTTTACGAATATACAGTACTGTATGTTTGCGTGCTTGGTTTGGCCTAAAACAACACAAACTACCTGTAGTAAAACTATACTTTTTTGTTAAATGCATTTGACACGGCCGGCCGCTGTATTCATTCGGTAGGATTTAATTATTCCACAAAAACTTGCTTGTACTGTACAGTATACAAATTTCAGTCGATACCGATCGTTTCGATAGAAGCCATTTTGTTTTGTAAATAGTTCACAACCATACAGCCATTCAATAAAATGAAGCTTTAACAATGTAGAGGTATAAAATATGAAATTAATATTTATTTGCAAACTTGTTGATTTGTACTCTAACTAGCCTAGCGTTAGAACTAGGCCTACTTGTTATGTAAGGCAGGTACCCGTACCTTTCTCTATATTAATACAGTAGCATTGTGTCAATTGCAAAAAAGAAAACCCATTTTAAAAAAGGGGAAAGGAAACATTTGTGATTGCAACCAAAACTCAGACCTGGCAACCAAATATTTAAAACTTTTGCAAGCCCTGAATGTGCCTGTTATTTTAGTACATTTATTACAAATGGAAAACAGAGGTCCGAAGTTGGTGGAGTGAAATTTCTGGGTAATTTGTTGTTTATTGAAGTGTAATTTATGAGTAATTTTTTTTTGGTTTATTAATTACACATATGACATGCTAATTCAACGTGTGTCATGCCGTTACCAAAAGCCATTACAAATATTTAACAGAAACAGTTTTTTTTAAGTGGGAAACAATAGGCAAAATAAGTCATTTTCAGGTTTTATTGAATTTACGTGGTGATGCAAAGGCTTGGAGCCATTTTAATATTCACAATGAAAATGCTATTTTTTCTGGGAAAAACTAAAAATTCTATGAAGCCTAAATTCTCCTTAAAAAGTCTGGGAAACCTGCAAATTTCTGGGAGTTCTGGGAAAAAGTTAGTTAAATGAATTGTTTTTAAGTGGCCAGAAATGACAGATATAGACTATGTAGGAGTAATTGATTTTGTTGGTCAATCATTTCTCCTGGGGGTGGTGTTGAGAGGGGATAGCGCCGCCAATGATTAGCGCCTCGAGGTTGTGTCAACGTGAGGCGCTATATAAATCCAGGCTTATTATTATTATGATTATTCCGTCTTGTCTTGATAATAAAAAAGAATACTGTAAGAATATTAATATATTTATACACCTCATGATAGGGTCTCAAGAGATAATTGAAGGGAGTCTTCTAGTACCAGTTTACCTTGCACACTCAAGTTATTTTGTTTGTTATTAAAATTTTATTTTATTTTATTTTATTTTATTTTTTTTGTTTCATTTCCCTAGATGCTTTTAATAGAATTATTTTGTCAAGACTTTTTTTTATAATTTATTTTGCAAACTCACTGATTATTTCATACTGTATATAAGTTGTTTTTGGCAATTTAATTAGCCTCCCTGCTTTCATGTCAATTTTAAATTTCAGAGAAAACTTAATTTTTCCCACTCCAGCCATCTCATAATTAAAATAGTTTTTTTCTTTCTCCAACAAATTAAGTATATATAATATTTATTACTTTATTCAAACCTCATAGTAATATCTCAAGCACTCTGTGACACTTATGTACTATACTGACCCCCAGGGCAGAATTATGTGTGGCCTACTCAAAATGCTTGTACCCCCTCAAATTTAAATATTTAGGCAGGCCCAGGGCCACTTAAACGCAATCACACATCTGTTATTGCACCGGGTCTAGACTGCAGGACAGGAAGTTGGAATTGCATGACAGGAACAAATGGACTGGTTAGATTTTCTTACATTAGCAAATCAATTTCCTATGTGGTATGTTGAAATTATCAAAGATTGTGATTGAATGGCATATCAAATTTTCTCTTAAATATTTTGACGTAATTATTATTGTTATTATAATTATTATTATTTATAATAATTATTTTATTATTATGGTATGATACATACAACTGTGTGTACGAACATCATCCATGTAAAACATAGCAAATAGACTTTTCTCTCTTTTTTTACAAAATATCTCTTACAGGAAGCAGGTTTTTAATTTCATTTGGTCTTTCAGTTTGTTTACAATAAATTTCATCTATTTTAAGAATGTACAAGAATAGTATTAAACATCTTAATGATGACAGAGTATCCAAAAGGTAATAATAGTTCTCAGAGACATATTGTACTATAGGTTGGTAGATAAATTCAGAGTAGTATGCAAAGATGCCTTCCACCTGCCTTGACATCCTCAAAAATTTAATTAAAACATAGAATTGCTCAGACTGACTGGTGAAATCTGTTTTTAAAAGATCCCTTAATCAATTAAAGCATTGAATTATAGATGGATGGATGGGTGGATGGATTGTTGGATGGGTGGATGGATTGTTGGATGGATGGATGGATGGATGGGTTGTTGGATAGATGGATGGATAGGTTGTTGGATGGATGGATTGTTGGATGGATGGATGAATAGATTGTTGGATGGATGGATTTTTGGATGGGTGAATGAATGGTTTGTTGGATGGATGGATGGATTGTTGGATGGATGGATGGATGGATGAATAGATTGTTGGATGGATGGATTTTTGGATGGGTGAATGAATGGATTGTTGGATGGATGGATGGATTTTTGGATGGATGGGTTGTTGGATGGATGGATGGATGGATTTTTTGATGGTGAATGAATGGTTTGTTGGATGGATGGATGGATTTTTGGATGGATGGGTTGTTGGATGGATGGATGGATGGATGGATTTTTGGATGGGTGAATGAATGGATTGTTGGATGGATGGATGGATTTTTGGATGGATGGGTTGTTGGATGGATGGATGGATTTTTTTATGGTGAATGAATGGTTTGTTGGATGGATGGATGGATGGATAGATGGATGAATAGATAGGTGGTACTCTACGGTACACATGGATTAATTGATGGATGTATGAATAGATGGAAGGATGGTTGAATAATGGATGGATTGGTGGTAGGAACTGTTAAGTGGATGGATGGGTAGAGGATAGATGATTGGATAGATTAATAGATAGATGGATGGATAGATTAATGGATGAGTTGATAGGTGAGCAGGTAGACAGAATTGATGATCATTTCTATTGGCGTACAGTATTCATATACAAAAATAAATGAACATGTTATTTGAAGCTTGCCAATCTAACATACAGAACAATGTTACATCAACAATAAAAAATAAAAAAATACCCAGGTGTAGTCATTAAAAATTTACAAAAAAAAATTGTCATATAACATTGCATATTCAGTCTATAAAAATTATTGTAAGATATAAGATATGCTTACTTCTTTGATGTACGGTAAACAGTTTAGCCAACTGTCAGGCCAGGGGCGGATTTAGGGGGGGGCCGGCCCGGCCCCGGCCCCCCCTTTTAGGAGGTAAAAAAAAGAAAAAAAAGGGAAAAAAAGAGAGAAAAGGAAAAAAATGATAGCCCAGAATGCCTCAAATGTTATGTTCGGGCGTCTAGAACACAGAAATTTCGCGGGGGCATGCCCCGGACCCCCTACGACAGTGTTGTCTCAATCGGCCCCCCTTCCGGCCCCCCCTTTTGGACATTTCTGGATCCGCCCCTGCAGGCAGCATCGTTGGTACGTTTTGTGGCTTAGCTGTTGGTACTTCCTTCAGTTCAGCAACTGGCACTGCCGATGTCAATATGGAATGCATCCCACTCCCTCATGGGGGGGGTGGGTGGAGGTGTTTCTAGAGAAGGTTGTAGATGTTGAAGAAAAAGAGTGACACCAGATTTTAATAAAGGATTCTATTTGAACACAAAGGTTAACATGAACCATGGTAAGGTCCATCAATTGCCCAACAACTATAACAGCCTTTGCTGTTACCTCTACATGAGGGGTTGGGCTCATTCTTCTTCACATTTTGGTGGCGCCAGTCATATAAGAACTGGACCGAAAGGAAATAGCCAACAGCTAGGCCACATATATATATGACGATGCTGAATAAAAGTTGGTGAAACTGTTTATACCAAGAAATTATGCATATTGATGTAAAAATGTAAAAAATAAAGTATAGTATGATTGGTTAATAATTTAAATGAAATATAATGTGTATGGTGATAGGACAAAAGGAAAGGACTAAGGGGAGGAGTAAGTAGTAGGCCTAAGTAACAAATAAACTAATTGGGAGGTGTAATTATAATGAGGCTGATAATCAGTGTGGGAACACCGATCCCACTCAACAATTTTAAGGAAGGAAGTAAACAGTGACAGTGAATAAAGCTCCTCAAACATGATAAGTAGTAGCATAAACAAAAAATATACTAACAGGCTAGAAATAAAAAGTTTATAATAAAAGAGAGAAATACAAATATATATTTGACTGTATAAATATGGTAGACAATAATTACCTATCAAAACAGTACAAATGTGATAGAAAAATATGTAAATATGTGGTTCTCAATATGAAAAAAAAACCAAGAAAATAATATGAAATACTATTAAATATGAATTAAGAATATGGGAAATTGTAGTTACTGATTTTTTTTTCACATTCATTTATAGACCCATTGACTATGAAATAATATTTTATAGTCAATATAACATTATTATATAACATTATTATATAACATTATTATATAACATTTCATTACGTCATACAAAATGTGGTTTTGCTTTGAAGGAAGTGACACAAAATGAATAGTACAGCATCTCATTTCCATCCGAAATTTAGCCATGAAAATGTGAATAACATTGATGGATATCGATGTACCATGTTTTAATTTTTTGTAATCTTTTTCTCTTTTACTATAAATAAACTAAGATAAACTATTAAAAACGAAATCACGGTCCCTTTCATCTCACACTGCTTCACCAATTAGCATCCACATTGTTTGAACAAAATTCAACAATAATAATACCACCCACCATAATACTAGTAGGCCTACAGCGTTTGGGTCCTCACAAACATTATGACAAAAATAGTTATTACACGGCTGTACACACCTGTCTCTTTCAACCGAAAATAACCTAGCTACTTCACTCATCATCACAACCAAATTCCTGATAGCAACACCAAAGACTATAATTTATGGAGCTAAAATTGAAATTTTTATCCAGGTCTGCACCTCATTCTTTATCCATTATCAACATTATCATCACCAACAATTGGGTAATTTCAAGACTTAAAATGTCAAGATAAAACAAGTTTTATCCCTGTAACAAAGTCACTAACAAAATGAATTTCAGTAGTGACGCTCATTTCTAGGTTCTTCTAAGATAGCTGACATTGGAAAATTCTTTTGCGTAAAACCAAGAAATGCTTACAGCTAAAGTATCAATTCCAGTGACTGACCATAAACTAATGAAGTTGATGTACTAAAAGATAAAAGTTTAACTAGGGTAAGTACGTTGTTGAACATCGAGCAAACATTAATCTTTTTTAGAGCATTTTGTTAAGTCGCAAGTCACTTTTCGTAGGGTGATCAAAATAATTTTGGATCATTTTCAAAAACATGCAACATGATTAACAAGATGTACAAAATATAAATATACCATAGAATGTATGAAATATATTTCTGACTTTATATTATTTTTATTTGCCTAAATAAGACATTGGAGAAACTATCGATTCTACCATACCAACTGTGTTTAGAGGTCTAAAAATGTAAATATATTTTATCAACTTGCATAATTTAGATCAGTACAATAGAAGGTTATAGTCTAAACATGGAAATATGGCTTGGGAAAGTATAGAATAAAGGGTGAACAAAAGTAGTAATGAACAAGAGAGGAGAACGTTCCAGAATGTGGAGATAATGACGTAAGAGGGAAGAGGTTGAATATAGATTGACAAAATAGAAGGAGCAAGGAGGGGAAGTGTTAAAGGAGGAGATAAAACAAGAATTGAATGAACAAGAGGGAAGAATAAATGAGAGAAAAGTGGGGAAAGGAACCAGGATAGAACAAAGTGGGTGAATTAGAGCAAGGAGATATAGAAAATGGGGGGATAGAATCTCTATTAAGCCTACTGAATTTTATTTGTAGTTCACCAAGTTATGAAACCAAAAATACTAACAAGTATATAAATATATTTTCTTCTGTTTATGTATATATTCATGTGATTCAATGATTTTTTTGTTTTTGTTTAGCTAAGGTATTTCAAGAAAGTAAATGAAGCTGTGTTTACAATGTGTACATTTAATGCCTGAATAAGTAATCATTAGATAATCCTTTTCTTCACATAATAAATTTTCCGATGCCATACCATAAAAAATGATGTGCTATTTATTAAATAATATATATATATATATACCCGGACCAATTTTGGCGTGACAGTCCCACAAACTGTAGAAATATCATTAATTTTTTTACCTTGATAGTTTGTTGTTTTTCTCCCCAACAGGGGGCAAGCTCTCTCCAACTTGGGTCCAGGCCCTTCCATCTCCCACTCCCTCTGATGCTATCCATATTGTGACAACAACTTGACTTTAATATGAATAAAAATAAAATGGAATGAACAAGGAATGAAAATGTGGCTTACGTGCATGATTGCATGAATTTTTGGAAGTCTTTAGGTGTTTTTCTGTCCCTGAGCTGACCCTTACTTGGAGTTGGAGATAAAAAATCCATGAAGCAAAGTCTGTCACACCTGTTTTCTAAACCTGATATTTGGGTGACTGTAGTTACAGTACTAAGATAATCCAGAAATAAAGTATTACTTTTCCTTAAATCAGACAGACAGAAATCATCAATGTACTGTATAAAACAGGAGCTAATGGGCACCACAAATGTATTCAATCATAATCAAATCTAGTGGTGAACAAACTTTTAACATGCACGTAAACCAAAATTCCTGAGTGTTTTTTATAAGCAACTGCAAAGTTTGTTGACTACAGTAATTTAGTTGTGAACAAAATTTAATCATTCCTTATCTGGTAGTGAACCAACTGCTTTTAACATGCACTAATCTAGTGGTGAACTAACTTTTAGCATGTACCATCTATTTTAATAATCACTATATTAATGTAGTGGTGAACCAACATTCAACGTGCATGTAGCCAGGATTCATTGGGTTTCTTAAGGGAGCCAGAGGTCGTAAGGGACCCAGGCTAGCAGGGTGCCTATGTGTACTAATCAATTGATTAAATCATCACTCTGTTGCAGAAGTGTTATGCTACATTCGCATTCACTGGTTTGGCCATCTTCAGCATGGAAACCCGAATAGATAGATTACATTCTCATGCAAAATTTTGTTAAAATAATTATTGTTATGTAAGTAATCATCACATTTGTGGGTGACAATTCAAAATAGACATATATCATTATCAAGCGAAAAAAAATGTTGACGTTAACAAATGTCTGTATAATAGCCTATCATTTTCTGTAGTCTGAATCTTAATACTTAGGAAGTATAATTGCTTGTAGTCCAGAAAAAATATCCTGTAATTTTTTTGGATTTTAACCTAAAACCCAGCAATTTACGAAACTATATGGTAAAAATGTTATTAACCACATATCACTTTAACTTTAGAGTGGTAGACGTCTGAATTTTTACTCCTGTGCATATTATCAAATTTTGAAAATGAGGGGATAGAATTTCTAGTAGGCCTACTGAATTTTATTTGTAGTTCACCAAGTTATGAAACCAAAAATACCAACAAGTATATAAATATATTTTCTTCTGTTTATGTATATAGTCATGTGATTCAATGATTTTTTTTGTTTAGCTAAGGTATTTTAAGAAAGTAAATGAAGCTGTGTTTACAATGTGTTTACATATAATGCCTGAATAAGTAATCATTAGATAATCCTTTGGTTTTTTACTTCACATAATAAATTTTCCGATGTCATACCATAAAAAATGATGTGCTATTTATTAAATAATATATATATATATATACCCGGACCAATTTTGGCGTGACAGTCCCACAAACTGTAGAAATATCATTAATTTTTTTACGAATGTAGTCCTGAAAATGAGCTGGAGATAAAAAAAAATCCACCTGTTTTCTAAACATGATACTTTTGTGACTGTAGTTATTCAAGATAATCCAGAAATAAAGTATTACTTTTCTTTAAATCAGACAGACAGAAATCACCAATGTACTGTATAAAACAGGAGCTAATGGGCACCACAAAATGTATTCAATCATAATCAAATCTAGTGGTGAACAAACTTTTAACATGCACGTAAACCAAAATTCCTGAGTGATTTTATAAGCAACTGCAAAGTTTGTTGACTATACAGTAATTTAGTTGTGAACAAAATTTAATCATTCATTATCTGGTAGTGAACCAACTGCTTTTAACATGCACTAACTAAGTTAACAAAAATTTCTGTATAATAGCCTATCATTTTCTATAGTCTGAATCTTAATACTTAGGAAGTATAATTGCTTGTAGTCCAGAAAAAATATCCTGTAATTTTTTCGGAATTTAACCTAAAACCCAGCAATTTACGAAACTATATGGTAAAAATGTTATTAACCACATATCACTTATACTTTAGAGTGGTTGACATCTGAATTTTCACTCCAGTGCATATAATCAAATTTTGAAAATGGCAGGGGAACTGAATTCCAAATTTATTTCAGTAAGGGAATTGGACATTCTGACAGTGAAATCTCTCCAAATAGATTTTTTCACTATCAGAGTTCTTGCTACAGTGGTATTAATTTATTTCATATGCAAATTAGAATTTTTTAATGAAAACAACTGACACATTGACTTGATTAGCAGTTTTATATGCACATGAATGCCAACTGAAGAAGCCATGTTTTATATGTTGACAATTTCCAATCAGTACTGTAGGTCTACATTCTGATGTAAGTGGTTGCTTAGTAGCCAATCATACGGTAATATTGAAAACTCGGTATTACTCCACGGATAACCCACAAAAGTCTGATGGGGTTCCAGTGGGACCAAGGCTCTTCTGGTGGTGATAGGGCAGTACACCATGAGACAATGCCCTATTCTTTTTCGAAGAGTGTACTGCATTATAGTGTTCACATGGGCCCAATGGCTTAAACACACAGGCAGTGAGTGCTACTACCAGTTTTAGCCGACTGGGCTAAACTCATTTTGAATGTATTATTTTTATTTAACAATATTTTATTGATGAATGTGGTTAAAACAAACCGTTTTTCTGTGAATCTGCCCTTCATTGTATTTAAAGATGTATAGTACTATTTGTCATGAGCTAAATAAATTAAACAATTCCATATTTAAATTGTTTAATATCTATATGTAAGTATATGTAATGCCTGGGGTACACCATGTACTGTACTGTAGACTGAAAAAGAAGTGTTGTCAACAAACAACTGTTCTCAAAACTATCTACGTGGTGTACCACAAGTATTAAATATATTATTATTTCGCCATGCAAACCTTTAAACTATGTATTCGTTATTAATTTAGAATTTTGTTTTTAAATGAGATTTTTCTGTCAGTTAATAGACAGTTAATATTTGATCCTTTATATGAGCTAAAATTTTAATTGAAATTTTTAGGTTTTTTCCCATTTTTTTAGTGTATCTTTAATGATCTCTGCAATGATACATATTACTCATCATAAAAGTAAATTGACTTGTTTAAGAGCAATGAAACAATCACTTTTTTTAACTTGAAATAGTTTCGAAGAGAATGTGGTTGGATGATTCAGGCAGGACTAATCCGGCAAAGATCTTAACAAATGCCATCTTGGTGTTATTATATCTGTTGCTCAGTTCCCACACTTGTCATTTGGTTTTCCAGAGCATTGTTTGGAAGCTGTGTGATGCAGTGATTAGGCTTTGTATTTCTAATTAAAATCTCAACGAGATTTGATTTACAGATAGACCGACTAATCAGCGAGCATCATTTAGTCACATGATCAAAAACTTTTTCTCTGACATTTTAATTTCCTATAGACAGCTGGTATGCAAAACATACGTGAGCCTAGGCCTAGATGTCTATGCTTGGTAATATGTCTATGCTTGGTTATATGCTTTGCCGACAACAAGGTTGACTGAATGTGGCTTTTCCCTCTTCCTTTGGGAGCGAAATACAGAGGCTTTTACAACAATTTCCCTGCCATGTTCCATGGAATAGATTAACACTATGAATATATGATTCATTTGCATACCGCCTACCCTGAATTCTCTTTCTTAAAGAAGGTTGATAGCAAAGAAAATCTTTGCCAACTCGGTAAGTCTAGCCGCCATTGTTTTCGTGACTTTGTGGGTGGGGCTTTGCGTCCTTGTCGACATGTCAATTGTGAGCTTGTGGGTTCGAGACTGGTGCTTTTCACACAGCTTGCAAGACACTGTATCTATTGTATGTTTTTACTTTTGTCACACAGGAGTACTGTATAAGCTGGTATACCTGGCGTGAGGTGAATGATTTGAAATGAAATTGGTAATACTGAACTTCAAGCATAACTCGGAATAACTTCCCAGGAAGCTGAGGAAGGTGCACCTTGTGTATGAGTAATTCTTTATTCAATGACCAGTGAACAAAGTTTCTTTTGTAATTTATGGATGTGCACTATATAAATCCTATCAAATATAATAAGTGAATAAAAAACCAAAATTTTTTCTTTATTAGTTGAATCAATCCAAGTCAAGAAGCCCTACAGTATATCTGATTTATGTACTCTAGCCTAAACTACCTGTCTTCCAATGTCTCTTAGAAAATTTCCCATGGACCAGAGGCGACTTCAGAAGTAGAAAAAAAATCATTTTTCTTTTTAAGTTACTGATTCTGAAGGGGAAAATGAGCTCACATTAAAACATATTTTTTTAAAAATTAAAAATTAAAAACTTAACGTTTAAGAATTTAAGTGAGTTGTTTATTTCACTAGAGAAGGAAAAGGAAATGAACTAAAAAATATTAACATTGAATTTTATTTTTCAAGTTAATAGCTCATTGTAGACAGATCTTCATATATTTCAATATCACTAAAAAGAAATCGAATATTCTCTTTATTTCATCGTGTTTCAATTCATTTCCTTTATCCATCTCATTACAGTAATGAAAAATAACAAAATCGATGACACAATAACAGGATTCCAAACAGTGAACTGAATCAAAATGTAATGAGTGCCTCCTATATAAACACTGAATAACCAAACAACATTAATTTTTTTTAAATAATAAAATAAGTGGGTCATTTAACTATTTTGCGTAGGCAGATTTATATGACTTGGCATTTATGACATTCATTATTACAAGTTAACAATGCAAAATTTTGGAATGATTTATCTAAATGTAAAGCTCTTAATAAGACTTCTAAAACTGCTTAGTCACTGTTCACAAATGTCTCTTCCACGTTCTTATTACAATCAACTAAACTGGCTCCAGTCAGTTATATTAATTAAATTCTAGCATGTACAGTCATGTGGTGCTGTTACTCAGTTATTCTATGTTAATTTGCTTAAGTCTTGTTCCGACGGTGTAAGTTACTCACGATGAAAAAGTATTTATCGAACAAGTGCTTCTTATGATTTTGACACCAACCATACAGTATGAACGGGATCACCTGATAGAAAACACGCATTTTAACCCACAAGCTAACACCGAAAAATGACCGGATTGACAAGGCTCTCATCTGAAGGAACGTCAGCCACCCCACTGATTAATTGGCTTTCCACAAGTTGATTGCAATAACATCTGTAGCTTGACCACGTCCTCGTTTTTTCAAAAATTCTAGGCCTAGTTGGTTAATAATGTCAAAAAAGCATCTTTAAAAATTAAAATTACCTTTTTGAGTTTTTAACTGTATAATTATCAAAGGGAATCCAAATAAAACATTACAGGAAAAATTTCTATTATTACCGTTCGCTGTAAACTTCATATAAATGTTCATATCTTTAGGAATCCTGCAAATACCGTGGTAGTTATGTTCGTTCGTTGTATCTAAAGATACGGCTGAACAAGATACGGTGAATGACGGTGATATACTGTACATGATTCTGAAATAAGCTAACACGGTAGCCTTATCTTTAGCCACTGCAGTTCACGCATTCTAGCATACATACTCGTATATGTGGTTGGTAGCTTGGTTTAAAAACTGCCGAAAATCTTTTAATGTTTATAGGTAGGCTTAGGCTAGGTGAGAAAAACTCAGAGTCTAGCTGTTATTTCGCATTTACGGAATGCTCTACCAAGTGAAGATGAAACAGTTTGTTAAACATATTTACTGTATGCCTTTAATTTATCGATAGTTGGGATGGCCTACCAAAGCAGTCCTAGCACAGAAAGGCCCTCGGCATTGCATTCAGCCTAGCCTAGGCCTAATGTAATTTCTGTTTTGTCGTCTTCATTTTATTGAAACATCATCATGAGATCAATAAAAATCACTTTTCTTCAAGTGCTAGAACTATCCATGTAACTCTCGTGTAGACATACGATAGAATTTCATGTGACTTGACTAGACTTGCATCATTAACTTGCATCGGATAGTAGTATTCGTTGGAAGTGGCTTTAGATATCTTGTCATTATATTCAAAGAAACTAATTTACTACTACCTGTAAATGTACATAAAAGGAGAAGGTGGGCCTTGGAAGAGCTCATAACCCGCCTTTGATGTTAACAATCCCTGACCCTGAAGACATGACAGTGTATAGTTAGCAGTGTACTGTAAGCAATTCCTACCTGTGATTGTTATGCATTGTACATATTAACTACCAATTAATATTAATGACCTAATAGCAGCTAAAATATTTTATTAATTCATTTATAACAAACACACTCACATGAGTGCGAGAGACCATGCAAGGTGGCAGACTTTTGGAACATTATCATTGAACATTATTTCCGGAGCACCATTTCCCTTCTTTAGAGTAAGAAGTACTTATTAATCATTAATAGTGTACACATTTTATAATATTTTACATACAGCAGTACATTTAAAAATAAATGTATTTTAAAGCATGGGTGTATGCAAGGGGGTGTCGGGAAGGTCGTACGACCCCCCCCCCACCATATTTTCAAACATTTTTAAACAAAAAATAATCAATTTTTTTTAAACCGCTTTCGTAATGAGTGCCAGAGAGCCTGCCCGCGTTGCAACTGCATTTTTGTTTTTACGAAAATCGGTTTTCATGGCGGAAATTACGTCAACATTTTGTTTATACAAAACGTTTTCCAAACTGTATAGTTTCTTTCTCACCAAACAAGACAATATACTTCAAGTATATTGTCTTGTTTCACATGAATTTTGGTCATGATATGATGAGGAGGAGGAGAACGCGTGGAAAGGCAAAATACTTTCGGTTGTGCTCATCGGCAAAACAAACGAGAAAACGAAAGAGGAAAACGGTAGGCCCAGAAGAAGAGTGGAAAGGCCTAGGCCTGATATATCCCCCCTACAAAATAATTATAAAACGATAATTTTCGTTCCACATGTTTGTTGACATTTTAGCTTGTAGGCCTCTGACATGAACAAGAGGACTAATCATTTTGAAAGTTTGCGCGTGATACAATTGTGGTCCAACCTGGAGGACACATTTCACCTGATAATCACTTTTTGTGTTGCTGCTTAAAAGTGCACAGCCAACATCGGTTATTTGCCGTTCAAACACGCTGTCCATTGTGTGTTTTTAATCGATTTCCTATTGCGAGAAAAAAAGCGATTTAAACATTTAATTGAGTATTCCAATTAAAATTTTCAGTTTCAAAACATTAAGTGTTCAAACATTTTTCTATGTAGATTCCATTGAAACTACATATGACCATTTGTAAACACTAACGCAAAATTATTACGATTCAAAAAAGTTTTAACTGATAATTAATTCATAATCACATACTGATCTTAATATTTTTATTTGATACTCCATAAACTTGAAGGGCACCATAATAATGATAATGAGAACATCATTCATGTTATTTATTATTGTTATTTATTTATTTATAATGAGAGAACATAAATCTTCTTATAGCAAAAAGGTTGATTTTACCATACACTGTGCTAATCTGATGTCTATTTAATTCAATATTTTTTAGGTTGAAACAATAATATGTTTTTCAACACAACTAACTCTTCACAAATGAAATAGTCTCCCCTGCTATCAACAGTTTGGTGATACCCCACTTTTTTGAAAATTTTGGACTTGTCTATATCCAGTGGTACTTGGGCGGATTGGATTGTATTAGGAAAAATAATTGTTGTCTTGTATTGATGGTATTATTTTTTATCATTATGAACATAGTACCAGTAAGATTTTTAAATTATGAGAGTACAGTACAATGCTGATTGTTAAGTTGAATTAGGATGGTCCCCAACTGCCTCGGAGACAGCAAAGCAGTGCAAAGATTCCAGTGAAAACGCTGTAGCAACTGTGTAGCGATTCAATGGAAACCAGCTTAATTCTACTGAACGAACGCTTTCATCACATGACACCTCAATTTCATAAACATGTACAGGGGCGTACCCAGAGATGTCCAAAAAAGAGGCCGAAAGTGGGGCTGATCGAGATAATACTACCCTAGGAGGTGCGGGGGCATGCCCTCAAGAAATCTTTGTTTTGAATGATTTATGAGCATCAATCTGAATTTACCAATTAAATTTACGTGACTGTTATAGCAACAATGTATGTTATATTCATAATTACTAATTAAGTTCCTTCATTTAATTAATATTATTAATTTAATGTTAATAAACTAAACACTATTGTAGCAAAGTAAATAGATCTAGAGTGATTAAATATATAAAATGGTGCCCAGTCCAGCATCCCAGTTAATCGATTAATAGAAATTAAACAAAAAAGTGCTATCACATCATTAATTATTTAAATTAAAAGTCAAAGTTAATTAGTTAAATGCATGACTATGATAAATATATTTGTAATATGACAGAAAATGTTACATAAATGATAATCTTTATTTAATCTTGAATGGATTAGCCGTTAATGTAATTACTTTATTGGTAGCTATTATTATGACGGACGTACATGTAATTTGTGATCTAATAGTAATAAGAATTTTTTTTTTTTTGTCATTTACCATTGTATATGAACTACATTTACCCAATAATGGATAAATTAGTAACATGGATATTTTAAGACACCCCTCAAGCGCAGGATTATTAAAGTTCCATTTTTTGTGACGGATGTACATAAACAAGTAATTTCTAATTAATTAAATTTTATAATTATAAAAACTATGAATTTTCAAAATTGTAATTAGAATTTTAAAAAGGCATCTATTTCTGCTCTGGAAGATATTTAAAACTATAATTTTAAAGAATTTTTTATAGAAAAATAAAACACAAATCTCTTCTTATCTGAATTTACACTACAATTTATGTAAATTATATGCTAATTCTGATGTTCACAGACGGATGCACCTCCCCAAATTCCACTTTTATGATTTTCATGCACTTTTTAAAGAAATGATTTCACAAAATCGTTCCTAATTATCATAAAATGCTATAGCATGCATTGCATTATATATTTGCCAGCTTATCTAACTATTGATTTTTAATAATGTGGTATGAAATTTGTTAGAAATTAATCGTCTCCGGTGATTGCAGATTGATCTATATAATATGAAGAATATGTACAGGACATAATAACGTTACTTTTTCAGGTTCCAAAAACACCCAAATTAATGAAAATTTAAATGAAATATTCATGAATTATGTGTTTTCATGAAATCTATTATGTAAGACCCTCAAAATGCTACTTTGTTGCTTTTCTCACAAACCCCCTCCAGGCCTCTGCCCCTGGGCCACCAAATTTCAAAAAGTCCACTTTTTAAAACCTATTATTTCACTTAAATCGTTCCTAATTATCGCGAAATGCTATAGTATGCATTACATTTTTTTGCCCACTCTTTTACCCGTTGATTTTTAATAATGTGCTACAAAATCTGTTGGAAACTATCAGCTCCAGTATTTGCTGATTGATCCTTGTCATCTGTAGGCCTACAGATGTAAAGAACAAAAAAAAATTACAATTTCACAGTGGTGGATTCAAGGGGGGAAAGACCCCTAAAATTATAAAAGAAATGGAGAAAAAAGAAAAATCATAATTACAGTTTGTCTGAGAGTGCCATTTCCGGCCATTTTGAGGTGCCATAATCATAAATTTTCTTACCTTCTGTCTGTGCAAGTTCCTCCCTTCACCCCCACCCTCTATTTCTCCTGCTTTATTGTAGGTCCCTAGACAATACTCAAATGAATGAAAATTTAAATAGGATATTACAAATTATGGATTTTAGAAATCCATTAAAAAAGGCCCACAAAATGCTAATTTGTCAGAGCTTCCAGAAGATTCGTCCCACCCTCGCGGGGATCCCTAGGCAGTCGCCCATCGTAAGGTCCACTTCAGTTGCAAAACGCACCTCCCCATCGTGTTATCCTGTGTTATCATCTTTATTCATGCCATTCTTTCTCTTTAAAATTACAGTCAAATCATTACCTTAAAAATGCAATGTCATGATGTCTGTTCAAATAGCTGTGGTTCAATTCCCATTTATTTAAAATACAATTCTTCACAGTTGTTCACTTCCTTTATGTAGTAGATGGCATGTTAGCAATCGTTACACTGAAGGGGGCGAAGGATTTGCCGAAACATGTCTGTTTTGTACCGGGTTTTATAATAAAATTAATTAGGCCTTGCCTATATGGTATTGCGGTTGAAAATAATTGTGGTAGTCTTAAGATATATGCTAATTTACGGTGCTCTAAACTTCATGAAAAAATTTATATTTTTTTTTTGTTGCTCCCAAAATTAGAACATATTAGCTTTGCAGTAATACCATATAGTTGAAATTGACATATTTTATTTTTTCTCCATTTGGTTGATCATTTTATGGAATTGCCCAAATGTAGTATTGTCATTACATATTTATTTTACTATTGTTATTGTAAAGGCAATATATTTATTCATAATAAACTCTACCAAGGAGAGAAATGTTTTATTTCACTATGCATTCTTTCCAAATTAAATAATAAGTAAATATCATTATTTATTAGCTACAGTAACTTCATAAATTAAGTTGTTTTTTAAGACATTGAAAAGGATGTGTCGCACATTTTCCAATGCCATTGTGTGAGCCTCACAGATTTCTAATTATGACGTCAATCAACTCCTTAATATTGGAAAATGAATACAAGTTTAGTATAGTGAATGATAGCCAAGTAGTGTTTAGATATCGGTATCCACAGCGTAAACTAAAGGAACGGTAGCGGTATAGTAATCCATTTGTTAAAATAGGATTTAAAATGCAAGGTCATGAATGAACAAAGAAAACATAATGAATGGGATTTACTTGTGAAGAATTCACTGGATAGTAAAGATGATTTATTATTATAGGCATGTAAGTTATTGGGCATGTAAGTATTTACATTTGCTATCCCAATAATATTTTCTTACAAACTTGTATGTACCGTAGTAAGTTAATTATATTCTTTCCATGTATTCTCTCCTCATTATGCTGTCTGTCATAAAATCTATAAAAACTTCTTAAATCCAATTTAAACAAAACATAGAGGAAACCAGATAATTCTTTGCTGACTTACAATTTTTTTTACTAAAATCATTTTAATTTATTCAAACTAAGCAATTCAAAATGTTCATTTATATATTCTATTTTAGCATATTACAGACTATCTTGGAAGATATTCTGTATACATTGTTTAAATATGATATTTAAGTTGTTTACTCAGTAACAGTGTGTAAGCTTTTTTTTTCCAATTAATATATTAATCAAAAATATTATTATTGCTTATTGTTGTTAATTGATCCTTGTATAAATGAGGAAATTCAATGTTTTAATTGAATTTTTATGGGTTTTTTTTAATCCAATTTCATCACAGCCAAATGGTACAGCAACACTACGGTTAAAACTCTTGTAAGCAACCGCCTTAGGTCTAGGTGAAATGATCCCTTACGAGAGATGAAGACTTACGAATATATACACCAATGTGAGGCCCAAACTTAAATACGATATCTGATTTCAAGTAAAATTATTCAATACAACATAATAATAATAATAATAATAATAACAATAATAATAATAATAATTATGTTAGTCTTGTAGAGCGCTTAATGCAAAACAATGCTTCTAAGCGCTTTCCACATAAAAGAACATGAAAAAAAGGAATGATGCCATAAAATACCCTAACAGTAACCAAAAAATAAAATAAACGCAGAGGAACCCTTTTCACTGCTCCGCTCTCCAGTACTTTCAAGCTCCCATAATTGAGAGCTCTCTGGAACAGAACTCACAGGAGTTTGAGTGAAAGTGGCTTCTGACTATCCTATCTTACCAACAAAAAATTAGAGTAGTGAATTTTGAGGAAAAATATAACAATCAGATTCAATCAGTTTTCGATGTTAAGCAAGAGGAGCAAAGTAAGTCTTAAAAATATGATGCTTTAGACATTTTTTATACATGTCAATTGACTCTGTGTCTTTAATAGCTTGTGGAAGAGCATTCCAAAGACGAGCAGCAGAAAAGATGAATGATCTATTACCAATGAAAATAGTAGCCGGTTTAGAGATGTTAAGTTTCCTCTGTGTAGAGGATCTTAATTGCCTAGGAGGACAATATGGTGTGATGAGCTCTACAATGTAGGATGGCGAAGTTTTAATTTAATAGGCTTTTGTAAAACCTCTGTGTTTAAGTTATGTTTGTTTCAAATAAAAACATTTCTTGACCTCCTTAAATGCCACAGTCCAGTTTTTAAACTCAAAAGTAATTGCGGTTTCTTATGAAAGTTGGGCGCTTACGAGATATGAAATGTAAAATATTGTTTGAAGGTTTGCATGGCGAAGTATAATATATAATTAATGCTTGCGGTACACCACGTAGATAGTTCTGAAAAGAACTGTTGTTGTTGGTTGAGAATATCTCGACGTTTCGGTTGACTTGCTTCAACCGTCTTCAGGAGAATAATATCTGCAGAGATCTCAAACAGGGAAATACTTATATGTTTGAGAGATGGTGATTGATTGATTGGTTGAAAACTAAACAAAGGCTGAGCCTACCAGTGAAAAGCTATACAAAAGCTAAAATTCACGGTCTGAATAGAAGGGCGGGGCGTGGCTAGAAAGCCAAGACAGTGGCATTGTTCTAGCTGGGGGAAGGAAAGCCAAAACAATGGCATAGTTTCCAGTGTAGAGGGAAAGATTTGGCGGGAAAAATTTGGTTTAGGTCCTGTTAAACATGGACAACCAAATATCGCTGATGACAAATCCAATATCTTGATGTACTGTATCGTGTTTGTGAATTTCTATAGCTTCTCTGGTCCGTCTGGAATGCCAAGATGGTACAGTGGCTATCAGTTCAGATTTATCCCAACATACACGATGTTGTTGTGTGTGGGAGTGCATGACTTCTATATCAAATGTAGTGATGGGTGTAGTTATTGAATATTTGCTGCGAAGCAGCCAATTCATATTCTTGACAGCAATTTGACCTCTGAAAGGTCATTGTTTGTCAAAAATCAATCGCCTGAGACAACTGAAAAGCGGATCCAGTTTCCTTCTTTCGTTCTGCCGCGTAAAATCAATTACTTTAGGTGACGTTTGTAGACTAACCTACTCGTACCAACGTCGGCATGTCGCGACGCTGGAGTACTATTCAGCGTTTTTACTATATTTCTAGGTTTCCTATTTCTACGTTTAATTGGCTCATGTCACAGCCACAATATTTTGAGGACAATATTATTTACGAACCCAGTTAAACTTATTTACTAGCCTATTTCAACGTGCTAATTATTACATTTAGGCGACGCCTTGTTGTAGACTGGCATAGTGTTTGCGGAAATAAATACCATTTTATACACATGCGCAGATCGATTCGCCAGCAGCGAGTCATCGCCAGCAGCAGCGAGCCATCGCCAGCAGAGAGATGTCACTGCATTATAAAAACACTATTGTACCAACGCTGTTCTAATAATATATAGACAATGGGTCGTGCTCATATTATTTGTTATATTTTTATTATTCATTATTTTCACTTGACTCGCATAAATAATTTTGTTCGAAGAACATTGTATGCAGTTGTACTTCGCAGCACCTCACTTGCAATTTGCAATTTCTAGTATGTATATTATAGTCTGTATACAGTAGAACACCTTCTTTTGGACACCCTATTCAGGGGATACCCCTATTAAGGGGACACTTCTTTGGTCCCGAATGTATCCTTTAATTCAGGTTCTACTGTGTTTATTATGGAAAAGGGTACTATATTTCTGTAGCATCTTCTCCACAATATACAGTACATTGTCTCCAAGCGCTTTAAACAAACTTGTTTAAAGAATTTAATCAAACATAGCATCTAACCTAAAAGTAATCATAAAAAAAGACTAAAGTATTTAAAGACACAGAAGTATTTAAAGACACAGAAGCAGCAGTACACCTCATCAATCTGCCAAAAGGCCAACTACTGTAGCTATTAATAGCTCATCAGTATTCAAAATAATGATATAATCCAGTTATAACCAGGAACTTCTTGTTGTTGAGACATCTATTAATAGAATTATCAAAGACTGAAGTGATATTAATGATAGTGTAAATATTATTACAAATTTATAATTGGCCAACCATAAACAAGTTTCAAATGTATGTGTGAAAGTTTTTGAATGCCAAATTATTTAAAAACCTCAACATTTTTATTTTATATTTTTATTCACAAATACAAACACCCTGACAATTTAGTATAAACCAAACATTCTGTACTGTAGGCCTACAAGCAATTGGTGTATATGTGTGTGCCTATATTTGGCTAAGGCCTAGATAAGTAGGCCTATGTGTTGCGAATGTGGATGTGGGAAATTTGTAAGGTAAGGAAGTAAACTTCGATCTTGTTGAAAACATTCGTTTTTAGGCCTACTGTAGGTGCTTGTGAGTTATTCAACAAATTTTTAACAAATTGTGTGGTACTATTTGCTCCCTTCATGAATGGAACCTGCTTTTTCAAGATCCCGCCAATATTTAAGATCCAAAGGGAAATTCTGTAGCGTATGTTTGAATGTTCTTTTGAAAATCATTGATCTCTTGTAAAAGGTGCTTAGCATCTACTTGGCTTGACCATGAAAAATGATTACTTGTTGACCAAATGACCATGTCCTATGAGGTCATTCTATTATGGTACTTGTTCCAAGAATTGACATGCTTGGTTACTTCCTGTTGAATATGTAATGAGGCAATGTAATTTAGATGCATTTTCAATTATCGCAAAGACCTATGGGCTTATCAACAATTTGCAGGAATCACTACCGTACTGACAAAATCGCATATTTATTTCTGCTGTACTCAATGCGGCTTTAGATGTGTATAAGAGACAGTATATATACTCTCTTAAGGATTTTCTTAATATAACTTTTTGATTTGTTAAGTTTAAAAGATTGTTTGTAACGACATATCGTAGTAAATGACATTTTGTAAAATACAGTAGGCAGTTTGTATCTGAGAGGATCATAATTGGTGTTTTAACTGCTCTTTTGTGCCGCTGTCCACTTGACCCACTTTTCAAGTCTTAAAAATTTGGGCCTAGTATGGATATTTATACTGACATATGTTCCCTAGCCTTGGCAGTGTTGCTTCAGTCATGGTCTAATTTAACTGCTCAGAGCCTCTTTGGAGTGATGTCATTTTTGGGTCCACGCAAGGCGCTGACCCTAGAGCCTCCCTGCTGTTCTTGTTTGCATCGCCAGTTTTGAACGGACGTGGAGGAAATTTTGCACACATAAACTAGAGGAGATTTCCAACAAATTTTTAAGTTGGACCCCAGACTGTACATTACTGCCATCACCACTAATAGGACATGTCGCGTGGATGGCACGGTCGGTTAAGGATGTGTTCTAAAGCACTTCAGGTTGTGAGTTCGAATCGCATCTTGGTATTCAATCTTTTTTTATTTCCAATTTTCAGAAATTTTATTTTTTTCAATTTTAAGATATTTTAATTTTGTACAAATGAACATTCTAAATAATAATTTATTTTGTACAAATAAACATTCTAATTATTAAAAAATTTCTATCTTCTCTTCCAAAAACCCCAATATAATAAGTTGTGCCTGTAACGTATTTAAGAGTGGAGGAATGCGCGGACCGGTGAGCTCTTGCTCTTGTTAGAATTTGTTGCGGCTGAAGTCACAGCATTTTCTCCAACTTCTACGTAATTAAAGTCTTCAGTGTACACTTTGTTTGGCCGCCAAAGGCCTCATTACTTTCATTTATGTATATTCATTTATTGTTCCATTTTCCCACCTACTGACCATCAAAAATTTAAACTTTCCCTGCTAAAGTAGATTTAGAATCTTCCTAATCCCCGGTTCTTAAAATCCTGGGTCAACTGCTGCTAACAATAATCATTGTGTGAATAAGTTTGATTTTGAATTAATTAATTGGTTTTTTTTTTCATCGTAGTATGGCACATGCTCAACCATCAATTATCCATCCAGAATTGATGCTACCCACAACAAATAGCTATGTTATTTCTGACAGAACCATTTCATCAGTCGCTAGCTCTACTCCACATGTTCCCACCATACTTTGTGTAGTCTGTGGTGATCAGGCAGCAGGAAAATATTTTGGTGCACTGATTTGCGAAGCCTGCAAGGTTTGTATAATCTCAACTTGTATTTGTATGAAATATATATAATTCGTTCTGCCATTACACTGCATGTTTTTTCACTGTGTCAACATAAGAAACAATGTTCTTAATTTCCGACATGCAAGATTTCCCACTTTTGCTAATGAGAAATCGCTTTGTGTGTCAATAGAGTGAATTGACATTTTAAAATTTTCAATAGAGTATAAACCAACTGATAAATTTTGAAAAAAGGATCACCTTTTCTAAATTGAGCATGTCATTCCAAGCATATTATATGTTTAAAAGTAGTTTGCATATTGCAATTTTTATAAATTACAGTATTTTTTAAGGCTTTTGAAAGGGAAAATAAATATATTCCACCAGCTTAGAATTTTATAACTGTATTTAATAAAAATGGCCATGCTTATTATTTGAGCATTTTGACTGGGCCTGAATATTGTGTAACAAAATGGCGTGTCCCATTCTGCTTAGTATTTGGAGTGGAGTTGAATAGCTCACTGGTTAAGATGCTTGCCTTCTGTTCCCAGGGTCCTGGGTTCAATTCCTGTCACAGCAGGAATTTTTCTCACGACCAAAACCAACTCCACTCTCTAAGCCTCAAGAGACTTAGTTTATAAAGCATCTTTCTCATCCTGTAAGTGACAAGTGTACTTGCAGTTGGATGTGAAGGAAATAAAAAAAAAAATTTATACCCTTTATGATATTAGAATAACCCAGAATAGAAACTATGTTTCTGATTGGTTAATTACTTCGGTGCAATTTTTTACATCTCTTGTTGGGACATTTGACGAGGTCTGATTAGGGTAAGCTGATCCTCTTTGACGTGATTACAGTGTTATTATACTGTATCTGCTTTGATGATAGCTTATTACACACTGACCATTCATGTTGCAAACAGGATTATTACTTCGGGATAATTTTCAGCGAAGATGAGCCAAAGACTCGCTGGAAGACAATGCTGTTGTATTTTATTATTGAATTCATTTTTGCAGACGACGGAATAATACCGTCGCTGAATCACGATCATCAAAGCAGGGTATGTTACAATATTCATTGGGAATGCTGCTACTTAGGAAAATTTTTAGAAAAATATGATAATTTTCATGAAAAAATAATAATAATAATAATAATAATAATAAATACTTTATTTCAACACAGAGAACTTGATACACTCAAGGGTGTTTTTCATCAAATCTGTGCAAGTCCATATGAAATGAAAATGAAATGAAATATAGAAGTTTGGCGCAGTGGGAACGGTTTGGTTACCAACCTCGAGGTCGGGGTTTCATTACCCTTGCTGTGCATTTCGCTTGTGTCCTTGGGCAAGACATTTTATCTACATTGCTTCTCTCCACCCAGGAGTATAAATGGGTACCTGGTAGGGTTAAATGCCAAAATGCGCTGATGTAGCTGTTGCAACTTTATGGAACAGCTTGTGTTCCATAGGCGTCTAATCCAACGACCGGGGGTAGTAATGAGAAGCGCTTAGAGGCCTTGTTGGCATTAAACGCTATATAAATATAACATATTGTATAGACAAGTTGTGTAAAATGTTAATATTACTAGGTCACACAGAATCGCCGCGTCACCTAGCGCTCAAAGGGAGCAGATTTGGATTCGACGGTCATACCACTCAGTGAGTGCTTGGCTTAAGATATGAGAGGCATATCCAAAAACAAATTAGTCTTGGCAATGATCATTATTGCAGAATTTGGAATGATCTTTCTAGAGCATCATTAGTTCTCTCACATAGCAATCTTTTAAAATAATTCCATAATTTGTTTTGTTTCTACAGATTAGTGTGCTATTGTGATGAAATTTTTGCTTTACATTTTATATAAGTTGTTAAGTTATATATATATTAAAATAATTTTATATCTAATTTTTTTAGAGAAAACAATGTTATTTGAGTATCCAGAATAAAGTTTGTTTTTTTCATGCAGGGCTTATCAGTCTCAGCAGAGGCAATTGAGGTCTAGGTACAGAGCCCTGGTAGGGTCGAGCGGCTAGCCGCACCTAGAGCAACATGGAATTTTAATTTTTTTCTGGGACGTTTTGGAATGTATTATCTCTAAATATTGTTTTAGGATGGTAATTGATACCTTCAGATCTTATAAACCTGTACAGATTTTGTTATTTTTGTCTTATCAATAAGGATTTGGACCAGACCCAACAACTAGAATACTTAATATCAAAGTAAACCAGTTCAACAATTTTTTTATGAAACAGAACTCTGGCCCGTACTTTTATGTTGAGATAAGAACCTTCAGGAAGGGAGTATTTTTCCCACCTGCTTTATAAAAAACAAAACTTGATAGCTTGGTGGCATGAGTTAGGGTAATCAAATGGCATAATATCATCATTTTTGAAGACAAAACCTATAATCGTTGATCGAGTTCACATATCAAGCGCCCTGAGCATCTTACAGCAGATGGATATTTGCGCTATATAAAACTACACTATTATTATTATTATTATTTAATCAGCACATGGCATAGTTAAAAGGTAAAGGTAGGAGAATAACCCATAACTTGCAGCGTCATTGTGCTGAATTGCGTATGGGCGGAGTCCGTGACTACCTAGCAGCTGTAAAGAGGCAATAGTCTCTATGTGCTTGAAATGCAAAGTCTAGGAAGCAGAAAAAAAAGCCGAGAAATATCCTAAGAATAACAAAAGCAAACAACCACAGAGACAATGAGAAGACAGCAGAAAGAACCAGTGTCACTGCTCTGTTCTTCAGCACTTAAAAAAAAAAATGTACAAAAAAAAGTAAAAATAAAAAAAAAAATAATAAAATAAAAAAATAATAATAATTTTTAAAAATGTAAAAAATAAATAAATAAATAAAAAATAAAATAATAATAATAAAAATATACATTTCGACCTTTGTGTTGTTCAAGCTTTACTTTTACATGATGTCTTATAAGAACAGAAGCTAATAAAACCTCATGGAGACTCCATCAATTAAGTCATGAGCCCGGGTACCAGAAAATATTCACATCTGTGAGATGGTCAAGTAGAAAGTTTTGAAAATGTTGGCGTAAAGACTGCATTTTGTGGGATTTCAGTCAACCTTTATTTCCACTCGCAATCTGGATCGGGCTGTAGCTTGCTGGTAAAAATGATTGCCTTTCATTCCCAGAGTACTGGTTCAAATCCTGTCAAGCTCTATATTTTTTCTCACGACCAAAACAACTACTCCCTAAAGCCGGCTACTTACTGTGCCCGACGGTCATCAGCCAACACGATTCTATGAAGATCACAAGACGACGACGCGAGCGCAAATTATCGTTTTTTAATGACTATCCGTTCAGACTGGCACTAACACCCAGCAAACGTCGCGTCGTCTAGCGCTCACAGGAAGTGGGAATTGGATTTGTTGTGCAATGATCGTACGACCATCCTATAAACACAGTGATTGCCTGGCTTATCCCTCATGAGACTTCATTACCCTTCACCAGACAGTCGTTTGTCCCCATCCATAAGATGGGTTACAGCCAGTGATACTATAATGAGAAAGTATAATACATACTCCAAGTATTGAAATGCATGCCATCGTGTTGGGATTTGATGGCATGCATTTCAATAATAACAATAATAGTCAATATTTATATTGACTATTATTGTTATTATTGAAATAGTCAATATTTATATTAGTGCCTAATGTTAACAACCTTGAAGCGCTTAACAACAACACATAACATAATAATAAAAATTAAAACAAAATAAGATAGGAATAGGTGTGAGACCAAACCTGAAAAACACTAGAACATCTAGCAAAAAAATTTCAATACCTGGAGTATGTATTATAGTTTCTTATCTGAGATTAATCAGTGGACCTTTCGGTTACTATAATAATTATAATTATTTTTACCTATTATTTAAAATATGTTATTATCTGTTCAATCTATGCTGTTGGTATTTCAGAGCTTCTTTATCCGCAGCACAAAGAAGGGAGAGCCAAAATTCAAATGCTCGAACAATGGACTTTGCACAATAACGCCAACGTCCAGGCTGCTGTGCCAGTGCTGCAGATACCAGAAGTGTTTAGAGGTGGGCATGTGTCGGAAAGGTATGACCACGATTTTAATAATTAAATACATAACTTACTTATTTATTTATTTAATTTAAAGGATGTATATATAGTGCACATATCTATTTCATAACAACTGCTGAAGGTACTTTTTCATTCAACAACCATAATAATAAAATTAATGATTAATTAATAATTAATATTGATACTTTAATTACAGTGTTATGTGTTACTATACAATTTGTACAATAAACTTTAATTAGAAACTTGAATTGGTACAGATATACTAAATCTTCTGTAACATAGATATGACCTTCTGGCTAAAAAAAGACAGTGACATATCTAACAAAGAGTGGGGTGCACACTATCCTCTCCCAGGAAAAGTTTAATCTTTCCCAGCCGTATTAATTTAAAGCACTGAAAAACAAATTTTATGATGCCAGTTGTTTACAGGTTTTATTTTGCATCTTTTTTTAGTTAAAGAGAACTCAAAAGAGCCGGCAAATTGCGATCAGATCCTCTGTAAAGTGTGCAATGATGTGTCGTCTGGGATCCATTTTGGAGTGTACACGTGTGAAGGATGTAAAGTAAGTTGGTTTCTTTCCATGTAAATCTACAGCTGCATCTATTTTCTTAATGGAAATTTGAATAAAGAAAGACTGAAGCCCCTCATGATGGCTACAATAGTGAAGGCCCAGGGGAGATGAAGAAATGAATTAAGATTACTCTACAGTGAAATAAAGATCATAAGATTCTATGTAACAATTATACAGGGTAATTTTTCTTTTTACATCTAAGAATAACCAGTTTACTCAAAAGCAGTGTAATCAAGTGATATAATGATCTATGTTATAAATACATAATGATGTCTGTTATTCTTATAACATTTTATTTTAAACTAATAGTGTTATATGTTACTGTATACACATAGCATTATAGCACTGTATGTTTATACACAAGTTTCTTTAATATATTACGGTCCATTGATTCAAGGAATTGAATTAGAAGTGACTTTCTTCGGGTTCTAATGTACCTTGTTTTACAAATGTCATTTTTTCAATTACCACTTGTCAACAAACGACGATTGAGTGAGTGTCTGCCTGCCCTCATAGGCACTGTATGCCTTTATTCAATGCCCATATTTGATATTTTTCTGAGAATATTTGTAAAAGTGATACCTTGGAATTTTACCTAGGGAAAGGCTGGTACATTAAATTGTGCATAAAGAACTGTAGGAGTGGGCTTATTCTTGATATATGATTAATGATGATTCTTGTCATGATCCAAAGCAAACCAGGAAAATTATCAATGATGTTCTCGGTAGGGGAAAATATAGTGCTGTATCCCTTGATGCCATAGATACTAAGCAGGAGACTGCTGTTAATGCTTTAAATAAACATTTCAGTGATTTTGGTGAAACCTTGCAGATAAAATTTACAGTACTTTCGGACACTGATTTCAAGCAATATTCAGTGGTAACTTTTGTAACTCATTTTTCCTTAGTCCTACTAGCAAAACCGAGATTATTAATATTGTTAATAGAATAAAATCAAACTCTGAAAGTATTGATAAAATAAGTAGTAGAATAATAAAAAATATTATTCCAATTGTTGCCTCCCCTCTCTCATATTTTATATATAATATATATCTATCCTTTCGCCTATTTCAAAAATTTTAGAATGAATCTTTATGCTTACCTTAATAAACATGCAATCATCAATAAAGAAAAATATGGATTTCAAAAAAAGAGTTCAACTTTTATGGCAGTTTTAAATCTTATTGAAAAAGTTCACAATGATATTGATAGAGGGGAGGCAGCTATTGGAATTTTCATAGACTTAAGTAAGGCATTTGATACCATCAAGCAGCATTATGGTATCAGGGGTACAGCACTTACCTGGTTTGAAAATTATATCTGTGGAAGACAGCAATATACAACAATAAATAATTTCCTCTGAACTTAATACAATCATGGAGGTATTATTGAGAAGGAGATCACTCGGCAACAGTTTCCTTTGATGCGGCAAACCAAGTTTTCGTTAGCAACAGCTTGGCAACGACATGCTTTTATACGCTTCAACACAGCAGTTGTGCAATAAACCATTTGATTTTAACTCATTAAATATCTTTAAAATTAACAGTGTTCCCCTGATTGAACTTTTTCGAACTTTTAGTATGTTATTATGGGTATATTTGACGAAGAGATTTCACAAAATATTTCTGTTACAATTACTTCTGTGTTCATTATAATTTTGTCTAAAAATTGACTGGTTTGACTAAAATGCTGAGGCAGCGTAAAACTGAAAAATCACTCTGACTTTGGATTGATTTTTCGAATAGTTAAACCTCGTTAACCCTAAAATGACTTAGTTTATTATAATCCTCAATCATTTATTAATTAATATCTGTTAAAATTAGAATTATCAAATTTTATCCAATTTATAGAAATCAAAGTTGAAATATACTATATTTTCAAGCCTCATGTAAATGTTTCATTAAATTTGAAACTATTTTTTTTTGTGGAAAATATTAATATGTTTGATATTTCATGAGAGATAAATGTATCAGCTTAAAAAAATGGAAACAATTGCGCAGCCATTGACTGTTGAGAAAAGAAGGTGTTCTCCATTTCGCCATGTTCAATTTTTTTGTAAACTAAGCTTGCTGAGCATTTGATTGCAGGGAACACATCAGAGTTCAAAGGCATCGCGCAAACGTACTTCACGCGCTGCGGCAACTTCGTTCTTGTTTCATTTGCATAGCGCTGCGGGCACATGACTTTTTCGAGTGATCTCCTTCTCAATAATACCTCCATGATACAATCAAGTACGGAGGGCTCCATAGTCAGACCACTTATTTTTATTATTTATATCAATGATATTTTTAACTCGATCAATAATGTAAACATGATTTTGTTTGCAGATGACACTAGTATTTTCTTATCTAACCCTGATTTTAATAATCTTATCAACTTTGTTAATTCTGAACTCACCAAACTGTTCCTGTGGCTGAAATATAATAAACTTTCTATTAATATTTAAAAAAGCAGATTTCATTGTGTTTAAAACTCAAGAAGCAACCTAAACATTAATAATGTTTCTATTAATATTAATGGTAAACCCATCAGTCAAACAATGACTACTAAATTTTAGGCCGTCCTGGTTGATGAATTTGTTACTTTTAAGCCACCTGTTGATTTAATAGGTTTCAAATTATTGAAATATGTTAGCCTATCTTTTAAACTAGCCACTATCTTCCTTTACATTTACTCCTTACCATTTATAAATCCCTTGTTCAACCCTTTATCAGCTATTGTAATATTATCTTTTCCTGATTATGTATAAAGTAAGGTTATTAAACTTTAGAAAAAAGCAATTCGTGCCATAACGTGGTCTGAGTGTGTTGTCCCAACGGATCCTCTCTTCCACAAATATAATTTACTCAAATTCAAAGAAATTCACAGTTATCAAATTATTATTATTATTATTATTATTGGTATTGGTATTGCTTATTAAATCTAAAACATTTTACTGATGGTAACAATCACAATTACAATACTATATGGCAAAAATAATCTTAAGCCTCCATTTCGCAAACTAAAATGTACCAGACACAGTGTTACTGTTTCTGGTCCTCATATTTGGAACAACATCAAAAATGATATTAAAACTGCTGGCTCTATTCACGTGTTTAAAAAGTTATATTGTATAAATCAAATTTATTAAATAATTACATTTCATAGATAATTTAATTGTTTTAATTGTTTCAATTCCCCCTTGCCCCTACCGACTACATTTCAGACTATTGTTATTATTGTTGTTGTTGTTGTTGTTGTTTTTGTTGTTGGTTTTTTTTTAAATTATTATTTTTATCATTATTATTATTATTATAATTACTATAAATATATTTATTATAATATTATCTTTATTGTTTATTAACTATTTTCTTTATTCCTTATTACTTTTATTATTTGATTTTACTTTATTTATTTAATATTTATTTATTTATTTTTATATTTATTTTTAAATCATAATCATTATTTATATTTTTAAAGAAAAGTAAATTATTATTTATTCACTTATTTATTTATTCACCTATTTGCTTTTTGGTTTTTCTTTTGGCATTGGTGTGTGTGTGGTGTTGAGTGTATTTCCTTATTCAATTTACTCATAGTGCTTACTGTTGTTGGCATTGGTCATTGTTTTTTACTTGGCCTTTTATAATTTTTTTTTCTTACATCGGACACCTTGATTTACAAGCTCTTCTGAGTTTTATTTGGTTGTCCTTGCCATCATTGTATTTTTATATTTATGCTTTTTGTCTATTTTATTGTTGATGAATAAATGAAATGAAATGATGTATAACCACTTAGTGGTGTACAGGTGCGTGTTATGCTCACCCAATTACAGTATAGTCAGCTTCTGAAAATAGAAAAAATAGGAGCCTTATGTAGCCATTATTTCCTTTAAAAAAAAAAAAAATCGGAAGCCCTAAACCAAGTTTTGAAGAAAATAATGGCTTCTATTTTCTATAGTGTCCTAAATAACTTGACAGTACCGGTAATTACTTTCTAAACCAGTCATCTTTTTTTTTATATGTAATATATTTTGATCAAACTGCTGGTGTTAGCGTTTAACCGGTTGCTAAGTGATATGATCAGTACAACTGTGTTGACTTGTTATGGTAGTGTATTGTACCCTTTGATAGGATGAACAAATATTTGATGGTGTGTGATAAACTTGAATCTAGTATGTAGTAGGTCTAATATAACTTCTTGATAGATGTTCATTAAACAGATAAAAATGTAGTGTAAACTTTATGAATTATATCAGCATTGCCTTATCATTTCAGTACATTTAATATTAAAGCTTGATTAGAGGAATCTCTTTCTTTGCTCATTGCAAAGGTCTGTCCGCACTTTAAAATTTTTCATGCGACAAAAAATGTGATATGCCCATATTTGGGTGTTATATGACATCATCATACCCAAATATGGGCACATCACACAAATTTGTAACATTTGTAAAATTTGATAGTATGGACTGAACTTTCTACATGCCTTGTTATACCATGTGTGATATTTAAAATAAACAGAATTACTGAACGAAGTGCACATAACACAACAAGCTGACTTAGGCAAGACTTTTTTTTACATTGCTTAGCGAACCCGTCGCCCGCAATAATGATGATTTCAAATAAAAATAAAATTTTATTTTTGGCCAATTAGCGCACCTCTCGCTACGAAAAAAATGGAAGTTTCAGAAAAAAATTAAAGATTTTCTTTATATTTATTACGCCCACCGCTGCCTTGAAATCTCCAAAAATAAGATATGTATATTTCTACCTAATTATATAAATTTAAAACATTTAAACCATCCCATTACTACACTGTTTACATTCAACAATAAAATTTTATTTTTATTTTCTCCTCCATCTAGATGTTTTTTACAAAACCTTAGAAAAAAAAAATTTTAATATAATTTTTTTTTCCACCACGATTTAAAAAGAAATAAGCCTTTGAATCAAAAACTTTTTTTGTAAAGTTTACGTATATTTTCAGGGTTTCTATCGCCGGAGTTTGCGTGATAGCAGCAATTACACATGTGTTGACAATAAACAGTGCAACATCACACCATCAACGAGAAACGTTTGCCGATATTGTCGTTTCCAGAAATGCTTGGAAGTTGGCATGTCTCGTTCAGGTAAATAAACCAGGGGTGGCACCCCCCCCCCTTTGAAACCCCTAAATTGTCAAAATTTTCAGGGGCTTAGCCCCCTGGGCCACTTTCGAATTCCTTTTAATCAAAGCTTGACCACGCCCACTTTCCTTTCGTCGGAGAAATCTGACCCCTCATCTGGGCATTGGCCCCCCGTCTGGGACCACGGTCCTCCCTCTCGGGGACCTCGGTCCCCCCGTCGGGGACCGTCGGGCAAATTCTGGCGCCACCTCTGAATTAAACCAAAATATTTCAGGATTAGTTCAAACTATCTTTTTTCGAACATAATCAATCTGAAAATACAAATATTAAAGCTTCTCATTATGTTGTGGTTAAATTCTGGTCCTGCAGTCCTGTTATACTGATTGCAAGGTACAATTATTTGTTATGTTTATATATAACTAATAATTTTATATTAGGCACTGTCATAGGGATTAAAAAGATGCAAATGGGAGAGGAAATAAAGAGGGAAAAACATATAGGAGGCATGGGAAAGGAAAGGCGAAAGAACAAAGAGGACAAGGTGATGACAAAGGGAAGGTGAAGGAGAATTACTGGTATCCAATTTTATAACAGTGACATTACCTGATGAAAACTTTTGTTGAACAAAAAAATTACAAATAGTTAAAATCAACTTATTTCCCCAGCAAGCATTCTCACTTTTCCTTTGCCTCTTTTCCCCTCCCCCTCCCCCATTCCTAAGATGTCAACAAAATGTCAATAATACTTTACTAGTTTCAATGTCTATAAAAAAAAAATGAATAAATTACTCTTTTTTTAACTACAAAAATGTATTAGTATATTAAAACATGTAGGCCTTGGCATTGCATGCTTCCAAGATCAATATTAATATACTGCTGATCCCACTAAAAATATCCAACCAAATTAAAACAAACCCAGTTGGTATTTAATGTAATTTGCATACATGTAAATAATACCTCTAATATAATCTTCCATAAATAGATCAAAGTAGGTACTTACCAGTGAGACCTAAGCTTATTTAAATATTTCCATGTACTTAAACATAATTGAAGAGAAAATTAGGAATATTTAATTTTTGCTGATATAGTTTAATAACTTGGCAGTCAGAAATATTTTAAAAATTGAAAGGACAAATAAGTCATTTCCATAGAGATTAAATCTAAGTCAAGAAGTGATTTTGTTTCCCTTGAATTTAGATAAACTATAAAGAATTTTTATTTTAATGTAAAACCTAAAGAGTTTCATAATATGATTTTCCAGGTACAGTAATATTAGTCCCAATGGTTGGATTATTATCTGGTTTTTAGTGTCGTTGACCTAGCAGTTGAATGAATTGATTTGTCATGCAATATAATTTGTTTTTGAATATATAAACGGTTATGCATTATCTATTGGAATGCTTACAAAAGAATTCAAGCCCCTGATTTTCAACCTTTTTATGGGTTCATTTTTAAGTTATTGAAGTATTGTGTTCCCATACTGGTGCCTAGCTAGGAATACTAGAAATCCTTTTTATTTTGACTTATATCGACATAGAGTACAATTTTAGTCATCAGAAATATATTACTTGCCCATTTCAATAAAAATAGGAGATAAATCAATCAAATATGAGATATATCTCTTTGCCTTTAGATTGTGATTTTTTTTTTTCAAATACATTTTTATGTTGCCAATTTTAAAAATAACAGAAAATGCCTTTCTTATGTCTTACAATTTTAATGTGAATCTGCACAAGACATATTAAAGCATTTTCTATTGGAATGCTTACAAAAGGATTCAAGCTCCAAATTGTCAACCTTCTTATAGGTTCATTTTTAAGTTATTGAAATATTGTGTTCCCATACTGGTGCCTAGCTGGGAATACGAGAAATCCTTTTTATTTTGACTTAAATCGACATAGTGTACAATTTCAGTCATAAGAAATATATTTCTTGCCCATTTCCATAAAAATAGGAGATAAATCAATCAAATATATCTCTTTGCCTTTAGATTGTGATTTTTTTTTCAAATACATTTTATGTTGCCAATTTTAAAATAACAGAAAATGCCTTTTTTATGTCTTGCAATTTTAAAGACATTGTTAATGTTTTCCAACTGAAAATATAATAGGCTGTCTTGATTGATTTTTTCCCCAGTTGAATAGCTTCACAGGATATCAAGAATTCATTCAACATTTTAAGTAAACATATGTTTATTTATTTATTTATTTATTTATTTAACTTTCTTTATACTGGATGGCATGCTCAATGCAAAGGCACTGGTTTTCGTTGTGGTCCAGTTACAGTAAAAACATAAAAATACAAAAGGAAAATAAAACAAAAGGACTTAATTACAAAAATAGAGGAGAGACCAATTAATTAAGAGCATTTCTAAAGTTATATAAATAAAAATTCAGGAAATCCCTAGTTATATTGCTAGGTAGTTGGTTCCAGTTTATGTCTGTTTTCCTTGACATGTTTTCCATTGTGGAATAAAAAGATGATTATTTGTCTTCAATTGTTGTTATCATCGTCAAGAAAAACAAACACATTAATTAAATAGGGAGGTGCAAGTCCTTGAAGGCATTTAAAAGTTAATATCAATATTAATTGACTTACTTATTTCACAATCTAAATTTTATCTGCCCAAAACATTGTTAATGTTCCCAAATTTTGAAAATATAATAGGCTGTCTTGGCTGATTTTTTTGTTCTTTTTCCAGTTTGATAGCTTTAACAGGAAATCAAGATTTCATTTAACATTTTAAGCCAATATATTTTTGACTTTAATTACTCAATCTCACAATCTAAATTTTATACTGTAACTAACTTGTAATAATTTGAGAACCAGGGATGTAAGCCTGCGCATAAAACCGAGAACAGAGCATAGAGAAAATCATTGGGAAAATTATACACACAGAAGGAACCGTTGAAATTTAGATCAAATACAACAAAACATTTTGACTGAATTTTTTCTTTAATAATGACAACAATATTCTTTATTTCATTCAGGTATCAAATTAGGCAGACACCAGAAGTATGACACTGCACAGTATGCAGGTGCAGGAGGGCCACCACAATTTTTGGAAAATAACTTACCTATTACGAAAAGTGCAAAAAACAACATCCCAGTTCCAAGACTGGAAAGCTATTCCCAAGAAGATGCGGATGATCTAGAGATTTATCTTAGAGACACATTCCTCATGGATCTTCCCGGCTTTGGGGATTACTCTGGAGGTTATGTCCTATCAGAACCGACTAATGCACTAGAGGAAACTGAAATTGCTGTTTTTGAAGCCTTGTCTGACCCAAGGAATATGATTCCTCATGAGCATCAAGATGTGTATAACCAAAATATTCCTGCTAAAATGTGTGAAATGCCACACATGGAGCCCTCTGTTGATGCAAGTCATTGTTTAACACACGATTTGATGAACAGTAGTCATTTCTGTGATCCATTGCTACCATACCAGAGGGAGAATTTTTATCAACTTGATTCAAAGTTGAGAGGTCATGGACAATATCACAGCAATGGTTCTTCGATGAAGCGTAAACCTGTAAACTGGAGCAGTATGGAAAAGTTTTCTGGTTACATTGAAAACAACACACCACCTACTTCATTGCATGGCTCGCCGCGGAATTCACCAATCCTGTTTCCGTTGCATCAGGAAGAGTATGGTAATCTACCTCCGTCTATAAGATGTCACCAAAGTGATCTTTTTGATCCGAGGTGGCTTATTCAAGAGAAACCATTGCAATTTATGGATAGTGAAGCAGGGATTCAAATGGCAACGGGTTATAAAAACGTTACTTATAATCATGCGTTACAAACAGCACAATTGTATCATGATGTGATCGGCAGAAATGTGCCTCATCAGGGACCAACTAATATTAAGACTGAAGAGCAGACACAGTCAAGAACAAATAACTCAGTACCCAGTGCTGAACATAGTTCATACAAAGTCAAGGTGAAATCACACAAAAGCAATATTGATAGTAGTCCTGATAGTTGTGAGTCATATGATAGTACGGAGCAAGTGACGGAGTATGCAGTCGAGTTGGAGAAAGATGCTTCATATGTAGGTTTTGTCCGTTCTCGGCTGCAGGATAGCCAATTGTGTGATGTGGTGCTTAGTCCAGGTATGGAAGAGATGCGTAAACAGCGATTAACAAAACTTGACACATTTCTGATGGATACTGATATGTTTGACATATCTAAAGCATTTGAAGACCTCACTCTTATCTTCAATATGTTCGAAAATTCACCAGAACACCAGAAGGCCACTCGCATGGTAAATAATGTCTTTTATTTGGGATAGAAGTAGTAATATAACTCAGTGATAGAGAAACTTTGAATTCTCCCCCAGGGGCGGGTCCAGGATTTGAAAAAAAGGAGGTTCAAAATGTTTCCAAAAAAACCCTAAAAAAGAAAGGCGGGTCTGGGGGGGTCCTCCTTGGGAAAAATTTTGATTCCTAGATGGCGGGAAATGAGCGTTCCTGACTTCTAAAGAGTCATTTAAGGACCAATAAGTTCTCAAGGGTTTTCCCCCTCTCGGAAAAGGTCAAGTAATTTTATCTCATTCTTAGGCCTATATGTAGAGAAAAAATATATGTAGTCTTTCTTCCATGGATCGATGAACCGATAGGCCTGAAGGATGCACTTCGTACATAAATTATTACGAAGTCGAACCAAAAACAGTGTGTATAATTTATTTAATTGAAGACTAGTTGGGCTAAGCCTAGTTTGTCTGATCTGCCAAACTCTGCCTAGGTAGGTTATCATGCCTTTTGTAAGCCAGGACCTAGTAGTATTTTCTTAAGTTTCATCACAGAGGGGTCCACTGCTCACCCATGCACCCCCTCCACCCACAGCCTAGGCCCATGGAAGAACACCCTACCTTTAAAATTTATCTACTGAAACACAATCTACTTAACATGTTTCTAAAGTTACATTTACACTAGAGACGATTATGACACGACGACAAAATACAGATGCGCCCAACGTTGAAGAATACAAACTACGCGATGATATGTCGTTGTTGTGTTGTTATCATGTCTAGTTAAATTTAGCTTTAATTGTATTTTTTTATGTAGTTGTCTCAGTTTGTTGGGAAGCCAGACCCTCATGACAAGAACTGGAAGATGTTCCAACAGAGGCTATCAAAGTATATTGCTTCCTCCATCATTTTTGCTAAGAAAATCCCTGGTAAGAATAAAATATTTCTTTGTGTTCAGTAGTTGGCATTAACTCACAGCAAAAATAGAACTTTGTGTTGCAAAAGCCAAGGAGGTATAAAAATTCCCAAGCCCAACTTAATCAGTATCTCGAAAGTCTTGGTTGGGCTTTTTGTATTTTTTTTGGCAAAAATATGTGTTTTTTTAAAGAATAAGTAGGCCAATATATATTTTAATGCTGACTTTGACTGCATTAGTGTCTCTTTGGTTTGTAGTTCTGACGGAATACTGTTGGGTCGCCCTTTTGGTGGAGTGGCCATCTTTTATAGAAAAACGTTTTTCAAATTTTATTTGTAAGGTAGATCTAAATGATAAAAGATTGGTTGCAATTACAGTAGGAAACAGTGATAATTTGTCCCTCCTTATTAATGCTTATCTCCCCTATTACAATAATGCCGATAATTTAATTGAGTTTATTAATTATCTAGGTAAAATCCAAACGACTGTCAACGAATTTCACAGCAACAAAGTTGTAGTTTGTGGTGGCTTTAATGTTGACATCAAAAAGAAATTTGGTAAATAATTTTTAAATTTTGTTTCTGAAAATGATTTAGTATTATCAGATTTATCTTAGTTAGGTGTTGATTCAGATAACTTTACATTCTTGAGTGAATCGCATGGAACCACAAGTTGGTTAGATCACACCATGTGTACTCATGGAGCTAATGTATGTGTGACTAAGGTTGATATAGCGTACGATGTTCTGGGATCTGACCATTTCCTTTATTGTTTGAATACTCTATTTTAATTACTACAGTTTAAATGTCCTGATAATGACAGTAAATCTAGACATGAATATGTAAATTGGAGTAAGGTAAATGCTAATGATATTGACTCTTATTCTTCCTTCACTGAATCTCTACTTAGTAATGTTAAAATATGCCCTGATTTGTTATCTTGTAATAATGTTAACTGTAAAAATGAACGTCATCGTTTTGCTATCGATGACCTTTACAGCAATATTGTTACTTGTCTTAAATGTGCATCTAGTGATTGTCTGAAGCCTTCGAAATTTAGATCATATAATATTGTACCGGGTTGGAATGATTATGTTTCCGATTTACATTGTATTGCTCGTGAAGCCTTCCTTCTTTGGAGAACCAATGGTAAACCTAGAGATGGGCCACTGTTCCACTCAATGAGAATGTCTCGATCTCGTTTTAAGTTAGCGTTACGCACGGGTAAGAATAATGATGAACAACTTAGGGCTGATAAGTTGGCTCAGTTACTCAGTGACAAGGATTACCGTGGCTTTTGGGAAGGTGTTAAATGTATTAATGACTCAAGATCTAATGTATCTGAGGTTATTGATAATGTTAGTAGTGAGAACAACATATGTAATCATTGGGCTAAATATTATGAGAATTTGTTTAACTGTGTAGATAACACGACGAATAAAGCTTTCGTGGAAGGAGCATTAGAATACTGCTTACCTATTGGTATAAATGTTACCCCCGATATTGTTTTTAATTGTATAAATAAACTATCCATAGGGAAATCACCTGGCTTTGATGGATTAGGCGGAGAACATCTTAAGTGTGCTAGTAAGCGACTCAGTGTACTATTGAGTATATGCTTCAATTCTATGCTGATTCATGGTCATGTAAATTTAGATCTGGTTAAAGTAATTCTTGTTCTGATAGTTAAGAGTAAATCAGGAGATATTACTAATAAGAATAATTACAGGCCTATTGCTCTAGCATCTGTAATATCTAAGGTGTTTGAATCGATTTTAATAAGTCTCTGTGGTAACACACTAGAATCTAGTGATTATCAATTTGCTTTTAAAGCTAAGTGTAAATTGGAAGGTAAATCCATAACGAAACTTTTTGGTAAAGAACTTGTATATGTTGAAAAAGGCTGTTATCTTGGTCACATTCTTACATGTGATAGTTGTGATGAGGCTGATATTCAAAGACAGTATAGGTGTATTAGAAGCAACTCTCTTAATCGTAAATTTATGAAATGCTCTAAAGATGTTAAATTCTGTCTCTTTCGATCATATTGTATCAATTTGTATTGTGCTGCTTTATGGTGTGATTACCGTCAAAAAAACATTAGATCTCTTAATGTATGCTACAACAATGCATTGCGTCGAATTTTGAATGTTCCTAGAAACAGCAGTGCTAGCATAATATTTGTCGACCACAGCGTCCCATCTTTTAATGAATACATGCGAAAATCAGTTTACAGCTTTATGCAGCGTATGTTGAGTAGTACCAATGTTCTTGTTGCATGTGTTTGCAAACATATTCTTTTAGACTCTAAAATGTATAAAGATGGAGTGGTATTTTGTATGCATAAGTATAATATACACGATACTCATTTTTTTCATATATATGTATTATTGCGATAGAAACTACAGTTTAGTCGTTAGGGATTTTTGTTTGTTGTTATTATTATATGCTTAAACCGATTATAGATATGGATATGCAAATTCCGAAATAAAGAATGAAATGAAATGAAATATTTATATATACATATATATATACATATACATATATATAAGAGACAGTATATATACTGTAGGCCTATATTTCAAAATTCCACTATATTTAATAATATATTTGATGCTTTAAACTGGGTTTTAGCCCTGTGGTTACAATTTTATAAGCCGAAATTCATGGAGAGAGCGACTTAAAATTGTTGAAATCTCAGTTGCACATCTCTAATATGGTAGAAATGAATAATTACGATGTGTAGCATAATAGTGCTACCAGTGGATGCACAGACAATATTCATGGTTTCAGAGACGTTATTTTGATGAATTACGTGTATGAAACCATATTTATTGTTTGTGTGTCTGGTGGTGGCACCATACTCATCAGAATCATGAAACCTTGTACATACAGAAAACGCAAAAACTTTTTTTCCTATCATTTTCGGGATGTGGAATATTAAGTTATAGTGATTATGTCCATATTTTGGTTTCTGTCCACTCACTCTCTTAGTTAACCATCTCATACTGTATGTTTTGAATTCATTTCATTTCATTTATTTACTCGACCAATATAAATTTACAAAAGGTAAAGTACAACAAAAATTATGGTCAGGAATTTATGGTTTGGAATTTTTGAGAATAAAACATGAATAAGATTTTTATTATTTGGTTTTTTTTCTCTACAGATTTCCAGAAAATGGATGTCAATGATAAAATGGCTCTGATCAAATCCGGTACATTCCTTATGATTCTTATCCAGTTGTCATGGAAGGATGACAAGAAGTTTGAGTGGTTTGCAGACACATTTTTGACTGTAGAAGTCCTTCGTGCCTTCACTGCAGGGATGGAGGCTGAGACAAGAAAATTTCGAGAAGACCTGAAGAATGCCAAGCTGGATGGCATAGAAATTGCTTTAGTAACTACTCTTGTTGTGCTAAACCCAGGTAGGTTAAACCTGGTTCTCCATACATGTATTAATACAGGTCTCCCTCCAATTCGTCGCTCACATCACAAACTAACACAATCAAAGTAGATTGTGTTAGTTTGTGAAACTAAGAAAGCGCGTCAAAATACGCGCTATTGTTGTTAAGGACTTTTTGTGTGGTAAAGAATACAAAATTGCTTGTCAACCAATGCGTGCTCGTTTTGACGCGCTACTGTGATTTCACGAACTAACATAATCTACTTTGATTGTGTTAGTTCGTGATATGAGCGACGAATTAAATACTGCTTCAGGGACCAAGGTTTTCATGGTCTTTAGCAGTTTTGGTCTTTAATTAGAAAAATAATCCAGATAAAAGTGGTCTTTAATTGGAGGGGGAACTGTACTATAAATGTTTTTTTTGGGAACGACAATGTGCTGTGATTACCTGGTCCTGGGGTGTTAAGCCGTTCATCCAATGGGCATAATAGCACATTCACATTTTAAAAAAAACTTGGTACACTATTCAATTCAATTCAATTCAATAATTCTTTATTTATCCCTCATGGGGCAATTTTTAAAACAGGACTGAAATACTCAATAAGTTAAATCATTTATAAACATCGAACAACAATAATATATATAAAACTAAATAAATAGTAAGTGTATAAATATAAATCACCAAAAATCATACAAAAGAGACCAACCAGAATCATAACTTTAAAAATATATGTAAAAAGCTATCGTTATATAGTATTTATTTTATTATTATTATTATTATTATTATTATTATTATTATTATACATATATTGTCATCACCCTTTTTATGTTATTTTATATTTATATTTTTATTTTTATATTCCAAAAGAGTAGGGGGAGGGGTATTGTTTCCCAGTATACTGTGTTGACTATGGTAGCAATTGGTTAGCCAGGATATGTAATTGAAATATTTTCCATTGTCAGAGTACTTGAGAGTAGATTTACTCATAAGATTTGGACCTAATGTCCTGGGATTGGAAGGCAAACAAGCATCTTAAACACCAAACTATTCAACTCCACTCCTCAAGGTGTTTTTTCATATCTACAGAGCATACATGTTTTTTCCCAGTCTTTATTGGTTTTCTATGTTTTTGTTATAGATATTCCAAAACTTGTGAATCCATTAAGTGTATTGGATATTCATTCTAGATTCAGAGAAATCTTAAAGAAATATTGCTTTGGTAAGTAAAAATTGTTCTATTATATTTGTAATCCATAAAACTATGAGAGGATATTGAATATTAAGTGTTGAAGAAAATGTAGTACAGTACTGTTGTTGCTCCTGCAAATTACAATAGTTCTTGGTTTTTGTTTTTTTCATAAATAAACAGAAAAATTGTATTAATGTTCCTATTATTATTTACATATTTTTTATAATAAATTTGATCAATCATTTGATGTAAGCGGTCTTTAGACTGTCCTAATGGTTAGCCAGCTATAACCGTGATGTCACTGCTGGTCTATGATTATAGACCATTGCCAGGCCCGTATCCAGGGGGAGTTTTAATGGTTCGGGAGAACCCCCTTTTGTAGCAAACTCCCCCCCTCTTTTCTGGCGATACCTCCTCTTTAAATTTCCCAAATAAGTCCTCCAGCCCAACTAATGCACTGCAGACCCACCCAGACACAGACATTTTCAAACATATCTGCTTTTATAGCATTATTTAGAACCATAATGCACAAAAATCCTCTTGCTTTGGCGGTGTTGCTGACTGACCCCACTGGGGCTTCAACTGTGGAACTCACACCCAGAAAACCCCCCTCCCCCCTTGGAAGAACCTGGCTAAGGGCCTGATTGCTATACTGCGGTCTAACCAGTTAGCTGTCTTGTTTAAAGCCTACTCGGAGGAGGTTTAAAACGGTCATAAATCATTTTCATTATGGCGTTCTGCTGATTAATTCAGCAGTGCAATGGCAAGACCTAGGCCTAGATCGTCAAAGTTGGAGAATCGAACGACGAATATTCCACACGCTTATAAGCATCTGTAAAAATAGGGTCTACATTTATTTACGTTCATTTTGATACATTTGTGTGCGTCAAGCACGCATGACGTCGCCCTCAATCTTACGTTAACAGGGAGTGCTTGTTTGTGTTTCAATACTCAAAGCGGTCTTAGGGAAGACTGTTTTATAGCAATTAGAGGAATGACATTAGTAAGACCGTCTAAGTGATAAAGCCGGCGTTATTCGAGGAGTTCATACTACCAGTTAAAACCGTTTTATAGCAATCTGCCCCGGACCTCCCAGAAGTGACTTCTCCCAACTTGGGACCACTGTATAATTAATTTCTATTGTATAAAGCAATCTCTCATGTATAAAGCAATCATTGCCCCACACTTTAACTACAGTACTGTAATGTGGTGTGGGGTAGATCCTATCAAAAGCTAAATTATAAATTACAAGTTCTACAAAGCAAAGCTAAAAAATAATTTAAAAAAAGAAGAGAGATGTACACAAGCCCTGCAGACCTTACAATGGGAAAATCTTAAAACTAAATTGTATCATTGTGAAGCTGTCACCATCTTTTCTGACTAAGCACTTTTCACTCAAAGAAAAAAAAGTATAACACACGATCCAGTGACGTTGTAAAGGTCAGAAAACCCAACACAACCTATAGTATAAGAAGAAAAGTTTCAGTCACCATGGTGCTAAGTTATGGAACAATCATACAGACGATGTAAGAACTGCACTAAATGTCATAACATGTGTTACTGGTGCATGTTCATTGAACCGTTATATTTGTATATTGTGTTTATTATTATTTCGGTATTTTTTTTTCTTTACCTTTTCTCGTTTTAATATTGTTATAATATTGTTGAAAAACACCCTTAAGTGTTATTTGCTTCTGTGTGTAAATAAAGATTTTTATTATGTATATATTATTGGCTTTTTCCCAGCAGTACTGGGAAAAGCCATTTTTTTTTTCTGATTTTCTTTTTCCTTTTTTCTTGCATATATATTTGCTCTCTTTTTGCACTGTTTTTTTCCGGCCGTCACTTTCTTCACTTCCCATGCTTATAATTTTTCCGTGCTTTGCCGAAGCATAGGTCATATATCAAGGATGTAAAATGTGTAATATTTCGTGTCAATCTATGGTAGGGAGTGTGTGTGAGGACCAAAGTGATTTAAGGTCAAACAGTCTACAACGGATATTTCAAAAACCGGTCAGTTGATCCGAATGAAACTTACAGGAAAGTTTAATCAAGTTAAAAGGAAGAAATTTTAATGTGTTAGTGACAATCCAGTGAAGGGTGTAAATTTGAGGGTCTTTTCAATTTTTGAGGACCCAGACCTAAATATCTCATTAAAAAAACACCAATGGGTCTCAATGAAACATTCTATAATACTCTATAAAGGTCTCGTAAAAAAATGATTAAATTTTTGTGACAATCCGCAGTATGGTGTGGATCTGAGGACCATTTAAAGAAAAACGTCCCAGACCACATATTTCGAAAACGGATCAACTGATTTGAATGAAATGTTCGGAAAAAGTTTAACCAAGTTACAAGGAATAAATTATTATGTGCTGGCAACGAATCAGTCAAGGGTGTAAATGGGAGGGTCATTTCAATTTTTGAGGACCCAGACCTAAATATCTCTTTAAAACTAGAAATTGCAAGTGAAGTGCTGCGAAGTACAACTGCATATAAATGTTCTTCGAACAAAATTATTTATGGAAGTCAAGTGAAAATAATGAATAGTAAAAATATAACAAATAATATGAGACACGACCCATTGTCTATATTAGAACACTTCTCATTGGGTAACAAAATCGTAATTTTTCATTTTTGTCAAAAAGTGTTAATAGTGGTGAATTATGTTTTAGGTTTTTTTTAATAAAGTTTCAAAAATTTCTATGTATGTGGAAAATGTAGTTGATTACCAAAGGTTACAATTTTTATTTTGAAGACTGCATGGTCTAGGAAGTGTACAT